>NC_141534.1:74851785-75165357 GCF_021556685.1 Rattus norvegicus
CAGAGGAATAGATACAGAAAAATGTGTTACATTTACACAATGGAGTGCTACTCAACTATTAAAAACAATGACTTCATGAAATTCTTAGGCAAATAGATGGAATTTGAAAATAGCACCCTGAGTGAGGTAACCCAGTAACGAAAACACACATGGTATGCATTCACTGCTAAGTGAATATCAGTCCAGAGGCTCAGAATACCCAAGAAACAATTCACAGACCACATGAAGCTCAAGAAGAAAGACCAAAGTTTGAATGCTTAGTCCTTCTTATGTGGGGGAACAAAATATACAATGGAGGAAATACAGAGACAAAATGTGGAACAAAGGCTGAAGGAAATCCTCTAGAGACTGCCTTACCTAGGAACCCAGCCCATATACAGACACCAAACTCAGACACACTATTGCGGATGCCAAGAAGTGCTTGCTGGCCCAAGTCTGATATAGCTGTCTCTTGAGAGGCTTTGCCAGAGCCTGACATATACAGAGGTAGAAGCTCACAGACAAACATGGGACTGTGCACGAGGTCCCCAATGAAGGAGTTAAAGTACTGAAGTAGCTGAACAGGTTTGTTATCCATAGGAAAAAGAACAATATCAACCACACAAATTCCCAGGAACTAAAGTATCAAACAGAGAGTACACATGGAGGGACCTATGTTTCCAGCCACATCTGTAGCAGAGGATGGCCTTTTCAGGCATCCTTGTGAAAGGAGGCCCTTGGTCCAGTGAAGGGGAATGCCAGGGCATGGACCTGAGGGAGTAGACAGTTGGGTGGGAAAGCACCATCCTAAAAGCAGGAGCAAGGGGGATGGGATAGGAGTTTTCCGGAGGAAAAGCCAGGAGAAAGGATAACATTTTAAAGGCAAATAAAGAAAATATCCAATAAAAAAATAGAAATCTATGCTACAAAGACCAGAAAACCAAAGAGGTTACAGAAACGAAAAACCGAAAATAAACATAGAAATTAGTACTTATATTTATAATGATCCTAAACACAGATACTTAAATGCCAGTACAGTCAATGAAAGTCAGGGCAATCTGCCACCACCAGAACCTAGGTATCCTAAGACAGCAAGAATACAACATTTCAATGCTGCTGAAGCACAAGAAAATGACCTTAAATCCAAGTTTAGAATGGTGATACGGTCCTTAAGAATTTCCCTCTCTCAGTTTGACCAAACCTAAAAAAAAATCCATTTCCTTTGATCAGTTCCAAATTGTCTAGTTTTGTTGTTGTTGTTGTTGTTGTTGTTGTTGTTTGTTTGTTTGTTTGTTTGTTTTTGGTGAGCCACTGAGAATGAATAGACGCAGTTTATCATAACATTTAATAGCACCAATTTTCAGTTTAGTAAACAAGTTGCAGTAAACTAAATTGCAATTTAATAAAAAAGAGCAGTGTATGTGGAGCTGGGCACACATTTGTATAAGAAGAAATAAATGAAAATAATGTCTTAAGGAAGCTGAGAAATGTCAAGCAAAATATTGGAGGAAATAAAAAATACATTAATAAAAACAGAGGTGAATGAAATTGTTCAAGATGAGGAAATGGAAATAGAAGCAATAAAGAAAAAAAAGAAATACACAAACTGAGGTGATTCTGGAAATGGAAAATTCAGTTAGGGGAACAGGAAATAAAGATACAAGTATCAACAATAGAATACATGAGATGAAAAAAATAATCAAGGAATTGAAGATATTATAGAAAAATTTAGGTTCATTGGTCAAAGAAAATTTGTAACACAGAACATCCACACCAAAAACCACCACTGCCACCATCACCATCAAAATAACAGGAATCAATAATGAATGGTTAACAAATTCTATCAGTATTAATGGACTCAATTTCCCAATAAAAAGACATAACAGAATGTACATGCAAGCAGGATCCACCTATCATGGGATTTTTTTTTTAAATGGGATTCCTAATGGTGAAATTTGGGCATGATTCACTCTTTTGCATGTTCATTGACCCCCCCCCCCTTTTTTTCAAACTGGATTGCCTTGTTTAGACTTGACATGAGGGCTTATGCCTGGTCTCATTGCATTTTTTATGACATGTTCAGTTGACATCTCTACCATTTTCTGAAGGGAAATGGAAGAACAGTGGATTGGGAGGAGAGGGGAGGTTGGGGGCTGACTGAAGGAGGGAAGACTATCTTCAGGATGTTTTATATAACAGAAATTTATAAAATCAAAATAAAAAATACATTATGATTTGCTAACAAGAACATGGGTATCAGTGAGCAAAATGTGGTGGTTTTAATTAGAATGCTCCCCACCCCATGCATATTTGTATGCATTTGCCCCTCATTTGTGGGACTATCTGGAAAGGATTAGATGAGGCTCTTTTGGGAGATGCATGTTACTATTGGAGGTCTTTAAGGATATTTTCATTCAGTGTGTCTTCTTGATCTCCTACTTGTGAATCAGCATGTAAGCTCTACACTGTTCTTATGATGTCTTAGTTCATTTTCTATTGCTAAAAAGAGACATTATGACCAAGCTAATTTATAAGAGAAAGAATGTAACTTGCAGACTCACAGATCCATATGGAGAACATAGTAAATATAGAAAGTAAGGTATCTGAAAAAATAGCTGAACAATTGTATCTGAAGCGTAGGGAGAGGAGGAGAGAGAAGGGGAAAGGGAGAGTGTATGATAAATGAAAATGAAGTGGGCTGTTGATAACTCCAAGCCCACCCTCAGTGATAGTCATCCTTGAGCATTGCCACACCTCCTAATCCATCCCAAATAATTTCATAACTCTAGTCCAAAATTCAACTAAAGAGCATATGGGGGCCCTGTTCATTCAAACTATCATATTTGCCTCTGCTCTGACTTCATGGATGCTAGGTACCTGAAAATGTAAGTCAATTAAAGGGCTTCTACTGTAAGTTTCTTGGTCCCATTGATTTGACATATCAATAGAAAAGAAACTAAGACAAAATGCATGGTGAAATGAAGCAGAGAACTCTAATGTGAATAAAGTGGTTTCCTGTAGGCAGCCTCAATCACATTCATTCAAGAACACAAAGCGAGTATGAATTTCAATGTCTAGAATGTATTATTTAAGTGAGAAAATGATCTGTAACTTGTGATTTCCTGACCTCTGGAAGTAAGAGAATTATCTTCACTATATTTTAGTGATTGCAGTTCACTTAGAGATGTTTTCCATTTGCTTAGATATTGAAGATGTGGATAGGTATTAATGTCTTCTGCAAGACTGTCACTTACCTGTCTCATTGGAAATCTCATTTTCTGGACAAGAAATACAGTCAAAGCAACAGACAACACTGCCTTCCTTGTGGGTTTTCCTGAATCCAGGATGACAGCTCTCACTGCATACAGACTGGGGAATCTGAGAATGGAATGTATGTTAGGAAATGGTCAGGTTTTATCAAATATCCAATAGGGTGGTTTTGTTAAAGAACCATTAATTTTTATAACAATTTCTCTAAATGCAGATATTTGAATTATTTTTACTACTAGGAATTGCCATTTATAGGCTTATGTGGTAAATGCTTGTCACTAATAATATGAATCTGTTAGAATATTGTTGAAAGATTATGAAGTGAGGCATAGAAGTAAAAGTTTACGTCCTTGGTCTCCTGTCTTGTTATGACTACAAATCTACTGCCTCTTTACTCTTAGATATAAACACAAGTAATTTTTTTTTATTAACTTGAGTATTTCATTTTTTTTTCTTCCAGAGCTGAGGACCGAACCCAGGGCCTTGAGCTTGCTAGGCAAGCACTCTACCACTGAGCTAAATCCCCAACCCCGAGTATTTCTTATATATATTTCAAGTGTTATTCCCTTTCCCGGTTTCCGGGCAAACATTCCCCTCCCCCCTCCCCTTCCTTATGGGTGTTCCCCTCCCAACCCTCCCCCCATGGCCGCCCTCCCCCCATAGTCTAGTTCACTGGGGGTTCAGTCTTAGCAGGACCCAGGGCTTCCCCTTCCACTGGTGCTCTTACTAGGATATTCATTGCTACCTATGGGGTCAGAGTCCAGGGTCAGTCCATGTATAGTCTTTAGGTAGTGGCTTAGTCCCTGGAAGCTCTGGTTGCTTGACATTGTTGTACTTTTGGGGTCTCGAGCCCCTTCAAGCTCTTCCAGTTCTTTCTCTGATTCCTTCAACGGGGGACCTATTCTCAGTTCAGTGGTTTGCTGCTGGCATTCGCCACTGTATTTGCTGTATTCTGGCTGTGTCTCTCAGGAGCGATCTACATCCGGCACCTGTCGGTCTGCACTTCTTTGCTTCATCCATCTTGTCTAATTGGGTGGCTGTATATGTATGGGCCACATGTGGGGCAGGCTCTGAATGGGTGTTCCTTCAGTCTCTGTTTTAATCTTTGCCTCTCCCTTCCCTGCCAAGGGTATTCTTTTTCCTCATTTAAAGAAGGAGTGAAGCATTCACATTTTGATCATCCGTCTTGAGTTTCGTTTGTTCTAGGGATCTAGGGTAATTCAAGCATTTGGGCTAATAGCCACTTATCAATGAGTGCATACCATGTATGTCTTTCTGTGATTGGGTTAGCTCACTCAGGATGATATTTTCCAGTTCCAACCATTTGCCTACGAATTTCATAAAGCCGTTGTTTTTGATAGCTGAGTAATATTCCATTGTGTAGATGTACCACATTTTCTGTATCCATTCCTCTGTTGAAGGGCATCTGGGTTCTTTCCAGTTTCTGGCTATTATAAATAAGGCTGCGATGAACATAGTGGAGCATGTGTCTCTTTTATATGTTGAGGCATCTTTTGGGTATATGCCCAAGAGAGGTATAGCTGGATCCTCAGGCAGTTCAATGTCCAATTTTCTGAGGAACCTCCAGACTGATTTCCAGAATGGTTGTACCAGTCTGCAATCCCACCAACAATGGAGGAGTGTTCGTCTTTCTCCACATCCTCGCCAGCATCTGCTGTCACCTGAGTTTTTGATCTTAGCCATTCTCACTGGTATGAGGTGAAATCTCAGGGTTGTTTTGATTTGCATTTCCCTTATGACTAAAGATGTTGAACATTTCTTTAGGTGTTTCTCAGCCATTCGGCATTCCTCAGCTGTGAATTCTTTGTTTAGCTCTGAACCCCATTTTTTAATAGGGTTATTTGTTTCCCTGCGGTCTAACTTCTTTAGTTCTTTGTATATTTTGGATATAAGGCCACTATCTGTTGTAGGATTGGTAAAGATCTTTTCCCAATCTGTTGGTTGCCGTTTTGTCCTAACCACAGTGTCCTTTGCCTTACAGAAGCTTTTCAGTTTTATGAGATCCCATTTGTCGATTCTTGATCTTAGAGCATAAGCTATTGGTGTTTTGTTCAGGAAATTTTTTCCAGTGCCCATGTGTTCCAGATGCTTCCCTAGTTTTTTTTCGATTAGTTTGAGTGTGTCTGGTTTGATGTGGAGGTCCTTGATCCACTTGCACTTAAGCTTTGTACAGGGTGATAAGCATGGATCGATCTGCATTCTTGTACATGTTGACCTCCAGTTGAACCAGCACCATTTGCTGAAAATGCTATCTTTTTTCCACTGGATGGTTTTGGCTCCTTTGTCAAAAATCAAGTGACCATAGGTGTGTGGGTTCATTTCTGGGTCTTCAATTCTATTCCATTGGTCTATCTGTCTGTCTCTGTACCAATACCATGCAGTTTTTATCACTATTGCTCTGTAATACTGCTTGAGTTCAGGGATAGTGATTCCCCCTGAAGTCCTTTTATTGTTGAGGATAGCTTTAGTTATCCTGGGTTTTTTGTTATTCCAGATGAATTTGCAAATTGTTCTGTCTAACTCTTTGAAGAATTGGATTGGTATTTTGATGGGGATTGCATTGAATCTGTAGATTGCTTTTGGTAGTATGGCCATTTTTACTATATTAATCCTGCCAATCCATGAGCATGGGAGATCTTTCCATCTTCTGAGGTCTTCTTCAATTTCTTTCCTCAGTGTCTTGAAGTTCTTATTGTACAGATCTTTTACTTGCTTGGTTAAAGTCACACCGAGGTACTTTATATTATTTGGGTCTGTTATGAAGGGTGTTGTTTCCCTAATTTCTTTCTCGGCTTGTTTCTCTTTTGTATAGAGGAAGGCAACTGATTTATTTGAGTTAATTTTATACCCAGCTGAAGTTGTTTATCAGCTTTTGTAGTTCTCTGGTGGAACTTTTGGGATCACTTAAATATACTATCATGTCATCTGCAAATAGTGATATTTTGACCTCTTCTTTTCCGATCTGTACTCCCTTGATCTCCTTTTGTTGTCTGATTGCTCTGGCTAGAACTTCAAGAACTATATTGAATAAGTAGGGAGAGAGTGGGCAGCCTTGTCTAGTCCCTGATTTTAGTGGGATTACTACAAGTTTCTCTCCATTTAGTTTAATGTTAGCAACTGGTTTGCTGTATATGGCTTTTACTATGTTTAGGTATGGGCCTTGAATTCCTATTCTTTCCAGGACTTTTATCATGAAGGGGTGTTGAATTTTGTCAAATGCTTTCTCAGCATCTAATGAAATAATCATGTGGTTCTGTTCTTTCAGTTTGTTTATATGATGGATCACGTTGATGGTTTTCCGTATATTAAACCATCCCTGCATGCCTGGGATGAAGCCTACTTGATCATGGTGGATGATTGTTTTGATGTGCTCTTGAATTCGGTTTGCCAGAATTTTATTGAGTATTTTTGCGTCGATATTCATAAGGGAAATTGGTCTGAAGTTCTCTTTCTTTGTTGGGTCTTTGTGTGATTTAGGTATAAGAGTAATTGTGGCTTCGTAGAAGGAATTTGGTAGGGCTCCATCTGTTTCAATTTTGTGGAATAGTTTGGATAATATTGGTATGAGGTCTTCTATGAAGGTTTGATAGAATTCTGCACTAAACCCATCTGGACCTGGGCTCTTTTTGGTTGGGAGACCTTTAATGACTGCTTCTATTTCCTTAGAAGTTATGGGGTTGTTTAACTGGTTTTTCTGTTCCTGATTTAACTTTGATACCTGGTATCTGTCTAGGAAATTGTCCATTTCCTGAAGATTTTCAAGTTTTGTTGAATATAGGTTTTTATAGTAAGATCTGATGATTTTTTGAATTTCCTCTGAATCTGTAGTTATGTCTCCCTTTTCATTTCTGATTTTGTTAATTTGGACGCACTCTCTGTGTCCTCTCGTTAGTCTGGCTAAGGGTTTATCTATCTTGTTGATTTTCTCAAAGAACCAACTTTTGGTTCTGTTGATTCTTTCTATGGTCCTTTTTGTTTCTACTTGGTTGATTTCAGCTCTGAGTTTGATTATTTCCTGCCTTCTACTCCTCCTGGGTGTATTTGCTTCTTTTTGTTCTAGAGCTTTTAGGTGTGCTGTCAAGCTGCTGACATATGCTCTTTCCTGTTTCTTTCTGCAGGCACTCAGCGCTATGAGTTTTCCTCTTAGCACAGCTTTCATTGTGTCCCATAAGTTTGGGTACGTTGTACCTTCATTTTCATTAAATTCTAAAAAGTTTTTAATTTCTTTCTTTATTTCTTCCTTGGCCAGGTTATCATTGAGTAGAGCATTGTTCAATTTCCACGTATATGTGGGCATTCTTCCTTGATTGTTATTGAAGACCAGTTTTAGGCCGTGGTGGTCCGATAGCACGCATGGGATTATTTCTATCCTTCTGTACCTGCTGAGGCCCGTTTCTTGACCAATTATATATGGTCAATTTTGGAGAAAGTACCATGAGGAGCTGAGAAGAAGGTATATCCTTTTGCTTTAGGATAGAATGTTCTATAAATATCTGTTAAGTCCATTTGGCTCATGACTTCTCTTAGTCTGTCTACATCACTGTTTAATTTCTGTTTCCATGATCTGTCCATTGATGAGAGTGGTGTGTTGAAATCTCCCACTATTATTGTGTGAGGTGCAATGTGTGCTTTGAGCTTTAGTAAGGTTTCTTTTACGTATGTAGGTGCCCTTGTATTTGGGGCATAGATATTTAGGATTGAGAGTTCATCTTGGTGGATTTTTCCTTTGATGAATATGAAGTGTCCTTCCTTATCTTTTTTGATGACTTTTAGTTGGAAATTGATTTTATTTGATATTAGAATGGCTACTCCAGCTTGCTTCTTCTGACCATTTGCTTGGAAAGTTGTTTTCCAGCCTTTCCCTCTGAGGTAGTGTCTGTCTTTGTCTCTGAGGTGTGTTTCCTGTAGGCAGCAGAATGCAGGGTCCTCGTTGCGTATCCAGTTTGTTAATCTATGTCTTTTTATTGGGGGGTTGAGGCCATTGATATTGAGAGATATTAAGGAATAGTGATTATTGTTTCCCGTTATATTCATATTTGGATGTGAGGTTATGTTTGTGTGCTTTCATTCTCTTTGTTTTGTTGCCAGGACGATTAGTTTCTTGCTTCTTCTAGGGTATAGCTTGCCTCCTTATGTTGGGCTTTACCATTTATTATCCTTTGTAGTGCTGGATTTGTAGAAAGATATTGTGTAAATTTGGTTTTGTCATGGAATATCTTGGTTTATCCATCAATGTTAATTGAGAGTTTTGCTGGATACAGTAACCTGGGCTGGCATTTGTGTTCTCTTAGGGTCTGTATGACATCAGTCCAGGATCTTCTGGCCTTCATAGTTTCTGGCGAGAAGTCTGGTGTGATTCTGATAGGTCTGCCTTTATATGTTACTTGACCTTTTTCCCTTACTGCTTTTAATATTCTTTCTTTATTTTGTGCGTTTGGTGTTTTGACAATTATGTGACGGGAGGTGTTTCTTTTCTGGTCCAATCTATTTGGAGTTCTGTAGGCTTCTTGTATGCCTATGGGTATCTCTTTTTTTAGGTTAGGGAAGTTTTCTTCTATGATTTTGTTGAAGATATTTACTGGTCCTTTGAGCTGGGAGTCTTCACTCTCTTCTATACCTATTATCCTTAGGTTTGATCTTCTCATTGAGTCCTGGATTTCCTGTATGTTTTGGACCAGTAGCTTTTTCCGCTTTACATTATCTTTGACAGTTGAGTCAATGATTTCTATGGAGTCTTCTGCTCCTGAGATTCTCTCTTCCATCTCTTGTATTCTGTTGGTGAAGCTTGTATCTACAGCTCCTTGTCTCTTCTTTTGGTTTTCTATATCCAGGGTTGTTTCCATGTGTTCTTTCTTGATTGCTTCTATTTCCATTTTTAATTCCTTCAACTGTTTGATTGTGTTTTCCTGGAATTCTTTCAGGGATTTTTGTGTCTCCTCTCTATGGGCTTCTACTTGTTTATTTATGTTTTCCTGGAATTCTTTCAGGCATTTTTGTGATTCCTCTCTGTAGGCTTCTACTTGTTCTCTAAGGGAGTTCTTCACGTTTTTCTTGAAGTCCTCCAGCATCATGATCAAAAATGATTTTGAAACTAGATCTTGCTTTTCTGGTGTGTTTGGATATTCCATGTTTGTTTTGATGGGAGAATTGGGCTCCGATGGTGCCATGTAGTCTTGGTTTCTGTTGCTTGGGTTCCTGTGCTTGCCTCTCACCATCAGATTATCTCTATTGTTACTTTGTTCTGCTATTTCTGACAGTGGCTAGACTGTCCTATAAGCCTGTGTGTCAGGAGTGCTGTAGACCTGTTTTCCTCTCTTTCAGTCAGTTATGGGGACAGAGTGTTCTGCTTTCGGGCGTGTAGTTTTTCCTCTCTACAGGTCTTCAGCTGTTCCTGTGGGCCTGTGTCTTGAGTGTCCTTCCGGGAGCTTCAGTGCACCAGGGTTCCAGATGGTCTTTGGCTTTTTCCTCTGGCATCCGAGATGTGTGTGCAGGGAGCAGTCTCTTCTGGTTTCCCAGGCTTGTCTGCCTCTCTGAAGGTTTAGCTCTCCCTCCCACGGGATTTGGGTGCAGAGAACTGTTTATCCGGTCTGTTTCTTTCAGGTTCTGGCGGTGTCTCAGGCAGGGGTCCTGCTGCTCCTGGGCCCTCCCCCACGGGAGCCCAGAGGCCTTATACAGTTTCCTCTTGGGCCAGGGATGTGGGCAGGGGTGAGCAGTGTTGGTGGTCTCTTCCGCTCTGCAGCCTCAGGAGTGCCCACCTGACCAGGCGGTTGGGTCTCTCTCTCTATCACAGTGTCTGCCACAAGTAATTTTTTTATCGTAAAATTACATCATTTCAGTGTGATGGGTTTTAGGATCACTATGGAAATGTATCTATGAAAATTATTAGGATATACTTTTTTTTTCTTTTTCTTTTCTTTTTTTTTTCCTTTTTTTCGGAGCTGGGGACCGAACCCAGGGCCTTGCACTTGCTAGGCAAGCGCTCTACCACTGAGCCAAATCCCAAACCCCAGGAAATACTTTTTTAGATTAGTTTATTTCAAGGTAAAACACCATCTGTAATAGTGGTTGGCCCTGATTTATTTGCCATTGTCCCTGAATAAACCAAAAGCAGGAAATGTGAATAGAAGCACTCAGCAGTCTCTGCACCCTTACTGTTAATGCAGTGTGAGCTACTGCCTCAATCACCTAAGAACATGGATTTCTACAGTGATAGAAGATGCTTTCGAACACTGAGGCAAGAAAAGGGTTTTGTTATATAGCAGTTTTTCAATAGCAAAACTAACAACCAACCCAGCTACACATCCCCATTATCCTCCTCTCTGGACTGGAGTTTTGAAAAAAAAGGCCAACTAACCATTGAATAAAAAATTCTAAGCCAGGATCACAACAAACATTCTGTCAGATGATAAAAGATACTGATGGATATCATCCTGAAAAGTTCTGCATTCATAATATTAAGTAAATGAGAAGATTGGAGAATAAATAGGTTATTTTGTAAAATTAGGTGTTAAGATAATACTCAGATACTCATATACACTGAACTACCAACAGGCAGCTGATATGAGGCTCTCAAAACACATACAGCCAACAATTGCCTTGCCTTGTCTCAGTGAGAAAAGAAGTACCTACCACTCCAAAGACTTGAGGCGCCAGGGAAAGAAGAGGTAGTATGGTGCTCTCTCTCTCTCTGTGTGTGTGTGTGTGTGTGTACATGTACATATATATAAGTCATATATATATATATATGTCTTATAAGGTGTGGGAGGAGAAGTGGTATGAACTGTCTGAGGGTGGACTGTTTTGGGGACATAATGACTGGACTGTAAAAAGAGATAAAGTAAAAATGATGACGATGATAATGATGATGATGGTGGTGGTGGTGGTGGTGGTGATGATTATAATTTGAATATTCATGGTCATTATGTGACTATGAATGAACCCTGTGTGAGCAATGCAAAATCCCGATACTCAGAAAAATGATTTTGAGATTTTCATCCTGTTCAAAAGACAGAAGTAAGATGCAACCCACCTCTGTTGATCCTGTGGCCCACTGTATCATGTAAGAAGATATAGACAATTTATGGTTGTTTGGAGCATTTGAAGAAAACGTTCCTACTTTCACATTTAACCCAAGACCTTTAGGGAAATTCCAAAAGTTGACAATGTCATAATCTATATGTGATTTCCTTTTAAAATCCAGAACCATATTTGCTCCATCATGACTGATGAATTGTGTTTTCCTTAGAAATGGGTGAAGCTAAAAGAGATGAAGTTACTTATATTACTAAAACTCCAGAGAAGTGAAAGTGAATAAGAGTCAGGAAATATCTCCAGCTGATTTTAGAGCCTGATATGTAAAGCACCTTTAATATAGGCATCAATCACATCTAATACATGATAACCAGAGACAAAGGAAAAAGAATCATTATATTCTAAAATGTTCCAATCAGTTTTATTAAAATACTTACAACCAAGCACCCCTAAATCATGACTACATGAAGAAAACTTTCAGGTTCTTTGAATATTTTCATAAACAATTACACTTTAAAAATACTGAGTATCACACTGCAAAATTAATGGTTTTATGAGAGATCATTTACAAATCATAACCATTTTAGAAGTGTTCACACACAGTGTGATAATTTTCCTTCTCTGTCTCTGTATTCTTGTAGTGTGATAATCTCTGTGGTAAATGGACTTTTCATATTGAAAATGTGGCTGTGAAAATGTTGCATGGCCCTTTGTAATAAAACTATATGTTGAATTAAAAAGATTCTCCCTTAAGCAGTCTGTTGTGCAGATTTTTAACAAAATACCCTAAGATACATATTGCCTAATTTAAGTGCATTTAAAAAGTTTTTAAGCCTCATGTTACTGATGTCACAGTACAACTGAAGTGACATTACCAGCCAAGGGAAGAATATCGTCTTTTTTCCTTTTTCATGAGGTTGAAATTGTACTTGGTTGAGAATCATCTCATGCAGACTGTGGGCCACAGCATACACAGCATTGTACACATTGTAACTCTCTTCACTCATGACCATGTCAAATATGTTCCCAGGCAAGAGCCCCAGGGAGGCATTAGGCAAACAGTTATGCACAATTTTACAATCCGTGTTAACAAATGAGCAGTTGAAGAAAATGTGCCACAATACATGAAGATAAGTGTCTTCCGGGAACTTGGAAGGGTTGGACTTCTGCATAAAATCTGTAAAATTGGGAATATCCTCACGATGGTGTGAAAAAATAAGAGCTCCATGCAATGAGTCTACCATGAAATAATCATCAAATTTAGAAACATCCCACTGTGAGATCAGTACCCACACTTTCCATGTGAGTAACTTCTGCTTAATATTTACTATTAAGCTTAATAGAGAATCAGAGTCCCCATAAATAATAATCACATTTGCTGATGATTCCAGGATCTGCACCTGATTTTTCCAGGATTTGGTAAAATATGAACCTTTACTGACTACGATCATTTCTACAAATGCTGTGCAGACTCTGTTTTTATCCATCTCACTTCTCAAATCTGACAGTGTCTGGGCACCTTTGTCATCATCTATGATGAATAACCCCACCCAGATCCAGTGGAAATGAAGCATCAAAGATACAATGCCAACTGTCAAAGATGTGTCCTTGGGGGCCACTTGGTACAGAGAAGAAAACCGTCTTTGTTCACCCAGCTGACTATCAAAAGGTCCAAAGGTAAGCTATAGAAAAAAATAATTCGAAAAAGAATATTGTCATAAAACTCAGCTCAATTCTACAGCAATGGTTTGAACCCTTCAGGAAAATATTCTTTTGAAAGTCAAATTTGCCTTTCTGCAAATTTACCAGAAAAGTACAAAAAATTCTTATGTTCAATAATGTTGTGTCTACTCTATCTTTGCCTTTTATCAATTCTTAGCTACAGAAATGCAGATGTACCATTAACTGTCTGCATCACCACTCTTTCTGTCAAGAATAATTTAAGTTTCCATTTATTCTGTCATTGCCTTCTAAAATGTCACCAAATAGAACTGACCTCATTAACCCAATCACAGAAAAACACACATGGTATGCACTCACTGATAAGCAGATATTATCCCAAAAGCTTGAATTACCCAAGATACAGTCCACAGCAACATGAAGCTCAAGAGAAGAAGAATGACCAAAGTGCAGATGCTTCACTCTTTCTTAAATGGGGGAACAAATGTTTGGAGCAAAGACGGAAAGAACAGCCATTCAGAGCTTGCCCAACATGAGTATACAGCATATATATATATATATATATATATATATATATATATATATATATGCCCAAACTAGATAAGTTTGATGAAGCTAAGAAGTGCATACTGACAGGAGCCTGATATTACTGTCTCCTGAGAGTCAAAGCCAGAGCATGTCAAATACAGAGGTGAATGCTAGCAGTAAACCATTGAACTGAAAACAAGATCCCCATTGGAGAAATTAGAGAAAGGATTTAATGAGCTGAAGGGGCTTGCAACCCCATAAGAACAACAATGCCAAGCAACTGGAGTTCCCATGGACTAAACCACTAACCAAACATAATTCATGGACTGACTCATGGCTCCAATGGCATGTGTAGCAAAGGATGGTCTTGTTGGTCAACCATGGAAGAAGAAGCCCTTGGTCCTGCCAAGGCTGGACTGCCCAGTGTACTGGAATGCCGGGGAACAGGAAGGAGGGTGTTTGGGGAGGGGAACACCCTTATAGAAGAATGGGAGTGGAAGACTGGATAGGAGGCTTATGTCTGGGAAACTTGGAAAGAAATAACATTTGAAATGTAAATTAAGAAAATATTTGACCTCATGTCCTACCACCTACTCTCACCTGTGGAAATTTGTAAAGATCCAGCAGTGTCCCTATGTATTCAGATATTGCCCACGATGGTCCCGTAAGTACAGCAGTAGGATTGCTCTCTCTTGCACTTCCACAGTTAGGTATGGCATTATCAGACCCTGAGAGTGAGCCAAAAAGAGTGGCTAGAGTGTTCCTTTGACCATGTGGAACATTATTGACCTCAAATCCCAAAGACGTGTTGGGTAAAAGAAAGGGATTATTGTTGATCTCCTCAATGGCAAACATCATGGCCAAAATACATTGGTAGTTCCTCAACTTAAACCTGAACAAAAGGTAGAACAATGATTAGGATGAAGACTCATACCATATAACATGTGTACAAATTTAGTGCAATGGCTTTTACAGTTTGAATGCTTCTATTTCCAAAATCCATGTTAAAATGTCTTCTCTGTATTTGCTGGTATTAGAACAGGAGTACTCTTTATTTTTTTACTGAAGATAGTTTGTTTTCATACTATATATTCTGATTACAGCTTCCTCTCCATCACTTTTTCCCATATCCTCCCTACATTGCATGCCACGCAAACTCACACCTATTCTTTTCTCCGTTACTACAAACAAGACGGCATCTTAAGTATTAATACATTATTTTAAAAAGAAGACATTTAGCACTCTCTCTGTCTCTCTCTCTCTCTCTCTCTCTCTCTCTCTCTCTCTCTCTCTCTCTCACACACACACACACACACACACACACACACACACACACACACACACATACCCAAAGAAGGACAAGTAATAGAGACACATAGAAATGCATATGAAGAGACATACTTGTTTTTTTACATAGAAAACCATAAAAACCAAACAACAACAAAAACATACTATGTATAAAAAAATCATGTATGTTTAAAATGCTAACTCCCAAATTGCCATTGATTTTATTTATTTTGTTTTCCATTTAGTACTGAGCATGGGGCAATGCTTTAAGAATACTTTGTATGCTCAAGGAGACTCATTTTGAGGCAATTAATTTTTGTATTTGCAATTGGGTTAGGAATAGGGACTTGGAATATTTTACAGATTTCTTATTAAATGTTGGAGATTTTGTCCATTTCCCTCTAAACACTGCCATCCTATCTGTCATAGACCACTGCACGTCCTCTACATGCTTCCACACTCTCTGTGAGTGCATATGTCAATCAGTCTAGCTGTGCTTAGAAACACTTGTTTCCTCAGTCTCCTGCATAGTCTCTGGCTCTTACATTTTTTTCTACTTCCTCTTCTAAAGTATTTACTGAACCCTGAGTAGGTTTTATTTACACATCTTATTTAGAACTGAGTGTGCTACTCAGTAGGACACTTCTCTGATGGTGGTAAAGTGAGACACTGATTTATGAGTATAATAGCATATTCTAAAGGAGTCGTTTTATTTCTCTATTCACTTAGCAGAATGACACTATTTGTTTTTCCCCTAGGTTGATGGCTTATCTTAGCTTCAGGTTCTTGATGACTTAAGTTGTATTGGGTTTGAGCTTATAGAAGAGTCGACTTTAAATCCAATCAGAAATTGCTTGGTTAATCCCACAAAGTTGTCGCACTATTCCACTATTGTATATTTGTATCTTGCAGGGCAGGAAACCACTATTGATCAGAGGGTTTGCAGCTGGGTTGATGTTTGCATTTCCTATTTGATAGCATGCAGAGTACCTTAAATAAAATGATCATTAGTCAGTAGTAGTAAAGGCTCTAGGTAGATATCAGCTCAACTTCTTCATATTCAATAACTTGTGTTAGTGTTGTATTCAGCAATGTGGCCTTACCTTCATTTTGTATAGAGCAACCAATAGTGTTGGCAGTAGACTGGGTTATTTGTGTGTTTCCATAAGCCCAATCTTGCAAATGACTCAATTAACCCATTTCTAGAACGGTAAGCTTCATTTGATGGGTAGAAATGGGCCAGTTGTGGCTTTCTCTTCCCTGTTCTTTGGTGATTCCTCTGATATGTCTTTCTTTTATCTGCCTATGAATCTTTGTATGTATGTATGGTATGTTTGAATGTATATATGTATTTGTGTGTCTGTCTGTCTGTCTTTCTTTCTTTCAAGAAGATTCCATTAAGTTAAATTTGCATGTGATTAAAATTACCTTTAATGTTAATTGTTTATGGTGTCGTAGAATGCTGAATCTGGACCTCTTTTTTTTTTATTAACTTGAGTATTTCTTATATACATTTCGAGTGTTATTCCCTTTCCCGGTTTCCGGGCAAACGTCCCCCTCTACCCTCCCCTTCTTTATGGGTGTTCCCCTCCCCATCCTCCCCCCTTGCCGCCCTCCCCCAACAATCTAGTTCACTGGGGGTTCAGTCTTAGCAGGACCCAGGGCTTCCTCTTCCACTGGTGCTCTTACTAGGATATTCATTGCTACCTACTTGAGTTCCAGAAGGGGTTAATTCATCTTTGAATCTGTACATCCAAAAAAACAAAACGTTTCCTGATCAAGCCACTATTTATGAAGAAACTTTTTAATTCACAAACAACCAGATCATTAAATCTGTCTGAATAACAGTTACTATGTCTATAATTAATTTTTGTGTGCGTGGTTGTATGATATGTGTACATGTATCTCAGTGGGATGTGTGTCTCTGTGTGCATGCAGAAAAAAGTATCCTGGATATGCTTCATTGAACGAAGAATTAAATCAGAGTATCCAACACAGAAAATAAAAGCCTAAACTGTTTGAGATTTTAATGAAGGAAGTGTTATCAAAGAAGAAACTAGATTGCTGTATTAGTTTTCACATTTACCAGCAGTGAATACATTTGCACCTTTCTCAAACCCATGTTCATATGTCATTCTTTCTTATTTTTGTACCTTGCTATTTTGACTGGGATAAGATTTTGTTTTAAATTATATCTATTTTGTGTTTTTCTGAGAAAGAGAACACTGATCATTTAAAACATTGTTTCTCAAACATTTGTACTTTATATTTTGAGGAATCTGTTCATCTATTCCTTATTTTAATTTGTTTACTTCTGGTTGTTAAAATTTTTGAGTTATTTATACATTCCTTTTCCTGACATATGTTAGATATTTAGTAGATCTCTTCCATTACGTATGAGAATGTCAATTATTGTATAATAATCTCAATACTGTGCAGGCCAATTTCTTATTTTTTGTTCTTCCTTGATATGCCCCTTCCTCCATTTCTTCTTTGCTTTGCTTTCCTCTTCTCTCTTCTCCTCCTCCTTTCTTTTTCTTTCTATCTTGCTTGATTCTTTCCTTCCCTCATTCTTTGTCTCTTTCCATGGTTTTCTTTTCAATTTTTCTTTTTTGTATGGCATGTTTTTGAACTAGCTATTTAGATAACTCTGGCTTCAAACTCACAGAAATTCATATGTCTCTACCTCCAAAGGACAGGGAGTAAAACTGTACAGAACTACACAAGGCCTTTAATTGTTGGTCTTAAGGTCTATAGTATCATGGTCAAATTTGGAAAGTCCTTTCCAATGTCAATGAATTCAAGTGTTTTCAGTTCCTTATTGTCTATCAGATATAGAGTGAGAGGGTTTTTTAAAGTTTTCTGACAATCTGGAATTTTGACAAACTCTTTTGTTCGTAAACTCATCTTCCCTAACACTTTTAACACATATCCCATTGTCTGCCCATTCAACTTTTGTCCTTAAATATAAACACTTAAGACAAATTTGTGCTGTTCAAATATTCTTGGATGCATAATCACCTGCTGAAATGTGGTCCATTTATGAAGTTATACATTCTTAAAGAAAATTGTGTTGTCCTCTCCCAGTAACCAAAAATTATCACTCACTCTGTATCTATATGTGAGTTTGTATGCTCACCTCACCTTTGCATACTGAGATTCTGTCTGGTTTGGGCTGACACAGATATAGTTCATGTTGTCACAATTATGGTAAGTTCCTAAGTGTTTCTGCCTTGTTATGTCCAGATGTTTCCTTAAAATCACTCATCACCATGGCTCTTATATACATTTTTTAACCTCTTTTTATTTGATGATTCCTGGAATGGTATGAGTGTGATAGTTATGGTCCCTTCAGTGATGAACATTATGTTATCTCTTACTGTCTGTACTTTTCGTTTTTTGTTTTTTGGTTTTTCTTTGTTTTTGTTTTTGTTTTTTGTTTCGGGCAATGTGGCAATCACCATCCTTGAAAAAAAAAACAGCATCTCATTAGGAATCATTTCATTGGCCCATTTTTTTTCTTTCTCCGTCATATTGGGTTTTATCCTTCACCTCTGGGCTATCCAAGGTTCAGGGTCTTGGCCTCCAAGTAGTGTCAGTGGTAGGCTCCTTCTCATGGTGTAAGGTCTCAAGCTGGACAAGTCATTAGATAACTACTCTGCAGTTTCTGTGCCATCTACCCCACCACATCTTGCATGCAGGGCAAATTTTAAGTCAAAGATTTTGTTTCTGGCTTAGCAACCCAATCCCCCTACTTATGGGAATCTTGCCTAGTTATGGGAATTGCCAAGTTTAGGCTCCCTTCTCCCATTGCTGGGAGTATTATCTAGGATCGAGCTTACAGATTTCTGGAAGGTTTTATTGTACTAAGTTTCTAGCTTGTCCCTAAGTTACCCCCAATAACAGTTGTCCCTTTCTATACATCTCTCTCCATCATTCATTGACCTAATCCTTACTATGACTAGCACAATTAGTATTTGAGAGGCTTCATTTAGCAGACAGAATTAGATTCAGAGACCCAAAGCTAAACCGTAGGTGGAGCTTGTGGAATTCTGGAAAAGAGAAGGAGGAAGGATTTTAGAACCCAAAAGTGTCAAGGAGGAACCCCATATAATCAACTAACTAGGTATCATAGGGGCTGACAGAGATTGAACTGAGGACCAGGAGACTGCATGGGACTAACTGGGCCCCATGTTATATATTTTAAAGTTGTGTATCTTGGTTGTCCTGAGGAATTCCTAACAGTGGGATCAGGAGCTTTTTCTGATTCTTTTGGCTGTCTTTGGGATCCTTTCCTCATACTGGGTTGCCTTGTTCATCCTTAATAAAAGGTTAGGAGCCTTGTAGTACTATAAAGTGATGTCCCATATTTGGTTGATATCCCTGGGAGGATATCAACATGCTCTTTTCTGAAGAGAAACAGAAAGAAGTAGATGGGGGTGGGCAGAGAGCTAGTGTGGGGCAGGGAATGGTAAGAGAGGAAAAGGTGGAAACTGTAGTCAGGATGTAATAATAAATTCAGACTACTACTACTACTACTACTACTAATAATAATAATAATAGTAATAACAATGGTAATGATAAATCATACCTTTTTGACAGGTTTTGAAGGATTTGTTGTTCAATGGGAATAGTGATATAGGAATAAATTTTACATAGTGTCTATTTATCAAGATAATAGCAATTGTTTCTCCTCTAGAGTTAGTTTTTGGTCGAATACCAGTGTAAGAGACCATTTTTTTTAACATGTCAAGCAGGATGTCAATGCTATCTTACAATGGTTCATTAATCCCATGATGTATGTTTTAGTTTGCTTTCTGTTCTGATGGTAAAACACTGACCAAGTGAAACTTGGGCAGGAAAGGATTATTTTGCTTACAGGTCCATAATTATGGGAAACCATGGCAGAAAATCAAGGTAGTAGCCTAGAGATAGGAATAAAGGTAGGGACCATGATGAATCTTCTTGACTTGCTGCTCATGAAATTCTCAGTCTGATTTCTAATATAACACAGAGCTACTTGCCCAGAGGTGGTGCCATTCACTATAGATGCACTATTTACACATCAATCATAAATTAAGAAAATTCTGTGGCGTTTTCCCTACAGGGCATCCTGATGGAATAAAACCTTCAATGGAGAATCTTTTCAGATTAGTCTAGATTCATGCCCAACCAGATGAATGTTCACCATACTTTTGTACCAGAAGGCATATCTTGTGACGACACTTACTATTTTGAGTTTGACAAGGCTCATAGTTACCTGTGCTTGGTGATTACCTTTTCCCTCTGGCAGTGTGCTCAATACCTTCTGGCATTAAACAAGCTATCCAGCAAGGATGGAGCTTCCTGGTCCACTCCTGCTGTAATTTACTTTATGCATTAAGTCAAATATGTGTCTTCTTTAGCAACAGAGTCTTACCATCAAGTTCTAAAGGGTAACCAATAGCAATGATTTTAGCATGTAATAGGTGAATCTTACATTGAAATCCTTGATACATTGAGCTTGAGTTTGTATAGGAATTGAGATAGAAATAATGTTTCATTATTATACATGTAGCTATTCAGTATGGCCAGCACTTTTAAAGTTTTTTCTTTTTCTATTATTTTCTTTATATTAAAAAAGCTTTTATATAAAAGCTTTATATTATTTATGCATATGAGTACCTTGTAGCTGTCTTCAAAAACACCAGAAGAGGACATCAGATCCCAAACTGATGGTTGAGAGCCACCATGTGGTTGCTGGGAATTGGAATTACAACCTCTGGAAGAGGAGTGCGTGCCCTTAACCACCAAGCAATTTCTCCAGGTCCCAAGATTCTTTGGTTTACAAATGTGCATTTTTTTGACAAAAATCTGGTTGCTGTATGAGTATATCTTTACATGTTTATGTGTCTTCTCAATTCTATTCCTTTGATCATTGAATCTGTTTCATGCCACATATAAGCTGTTTTTGGTACTGTAGCTCTGAAATATAACATGAAATCTGGGACTGTGACACCATCTGCTATTTTGTTGCTGTTTTCCAGCAGCATTGTTTTGTCTATATTTAATGTTTTTGTGATTTAATAGGAAAATTCATCATACTTCAATACATGTAAAGAGTGCTATTCAAGTTTTGATGAGTGTTGCCCTTAATCTGCAGATTCCCTTTGGTAAGTTGGACATTTTCACAATAATTAATGCTACTGATCAATAAGTTTAGTAGATCCTTCCAATATCTGGAATCTTATGTAAAATTTATCTAAGTCATAATTTTTATGATATCTGCATTTCATTATCTTGCTCTATTCATTCAGAAATAATAAATTTTGGGAGCTATTTTGAGAGGAATTGTTTCCTTAATTTATTTCTCAATGTTTGTTTTGTACATTGGAAGGCTACCAGGTATGTGTGGTAATTCTGAATCATGTTGTGTTGCTGAATGTCTGTATTAGCTATACAGTCTGTAGGATCTCTTCTGTACATTGAAATATCTGCAAGTAGAGTTCTATATATCATCAGAACATCTGCAAGTTCTTCATTTTAGTTCTTCTTTTCCTATCTGTTGCATCTTTATCTCCTTCTCCTGTCAATAGCAATTCAATTCAAGAGAAGGGGTGAGAAGGGACAACCTTATCTTGTTCCGAAGTACACTGACATATATGGAGTTTTCCCTCTGTTTCCTATGATGGTGTCTGTTGCTGTTTTCTTTAAATCATCTTTATTAAGCCAAGCTACATTCTCTATATAACCATTTTCTCCTGGACTTTTATTATGAAATGATTTTGGATTTTCTGAGAGAGCTTTCCTCCATTCATTTCAGATGATCAGTTGTTTTTTTTCTCTTATTAATTCTGTTTAAATGGTGTGTTACATTCATTGATTTAAGGTGCTGTATCTCTTTGATGAGGACAACATGATCAGAGTGTCTAGTCAATTTGACATGTTATGAAATTCAGTTTCAAATCTTTATTTGTGTCTACATTCAAAACTGGTCATTCTACAATTTTTCTTTGTCTTTGTATGTTTCTGATATCATGGTAATCCATCTTCCCAAAGTAATTGTTCTTTCTTTTCTAATATATATGAATATATATATATATATATATATATATACATGTGTGTGTGTGTGTGTGTGTGTGTGTGTATGTGTTGAATTGAGTTTTTGGATGGAATTTTATGTTATTATTTGGATCCTTTGGAATATTTACATCTACTTGAAGAATTAACTTCTTTTTTATTTAACATTAGAAAGCCATATCTATATCTTGAAGTTCATACATTTCTTTTAAAATTTCTAATTTTGAGGAATATATGTGTATTTAAACATAAGATTATGATTTCTTGAATTTTCTCAGTGTCTCTTGTAATGTCTCATGTCCATCTTTAATTTCATTTATTTGGATTCTTTCCTCCTTTGCTACATTGTCTAAAGTTTTGTCATCATTATTATTGTTTTTATTCATTCTTTGTATTGGTCTTTCATTTCCAGTTCATGGATTTCTGTCCTGATTTTGATGCACTCTCCCCATTTACCTTTACGGCCTTAAGGCTTTCAGGTATCTCATAAATTCATTAATGTGTGATCTCCAAATTTTTTGATATGTGCCAAAAACACTCCTGTTACTACAGCTCTCATTGTGTACCACAGATTTTGAGAGCTTGGTGTGTTGCAATTTTAGTTTCATTCCATTCTAGGAATTTCAGGTTTTCTTTTTTTCTTGATTTGTTTCTTCAATCAACTTTGGTTTAGTTTTGTGTTTCTTAGCTTCCATGGATTTTTGTTTGTTAATTTTATTTGGTTGGTTCTTTCTTTCTGTTGTTTATGTCCTGATTTAGTCCCCAATGGTCTGACAAAGTACAGGATGTGGTTTCAGTTTTCCTATATTTTTGAATCTTGGTTTTATCCTAATATGTGTTTGGAGAAAGTCACAAAAGCTGCAGAAAAGAATGTGTATTCTTTTAGCTTTTGACTGGAGATTCTCTAGATGTATGTTCAGTCTAATTGATTTTTTCAGAAGTTCAAATATCCCTTGTTAAGAAATAATAGTGATGATTAATATACAGAACCAAAAAAGGACACAGAAAGCTGCAAATGAGAAAGAACATGTATCATTTAAAGACAGGCCCTTCAGAATAGCACAAGATTCAGTAGAGACTAGAAAGCAATAAGGGATTGGGTTGATATTC
The DNA here is from genome assembly GCF_021556685.1 of Rattus norvegicus. Classification (NCBI taxonomy): domain Eukaryota; kingdom Metazoa; phylum Chordata; class Mammalia; order Rodentia; family Muridae; genus Rattus; species Rattus norvegicus. Next base: position 74,874,751 of record NC_141534.1, read on the forward strand.
TATGAGTTATAAAACAGCACCAGTGCCCCACCTAAACTATTATGCAGAGTAAAACTATCAATCATAATGAAACTAAGAGGAATTTTTCATCATAAAATGAGGTTGAACAAAATTATGATTACTGAACCCCTTCTGCAAAGGACACATGAAGGAATAGTTCGAAGAAGACTATAAATATGTCCAAGATGGCAGAGCGATCAATTGGAATAGCGAACCTATAATAGAACAACTAAAACAAACAAACAGCAATAAAAAAATGACAGAGTTAATATATATCATTCTCTGATACATCTTAATTTTATATTTTCATAGTAATAATGAGGAGACGAAATAAATAAATTTAATAAGAAAACAATATTCTTGCTTCCGCTATCTCCTCAAAACATAGTTCATATCCAATAATAGATCCCAAATTAGGGTTAAAGATGGAAAAAGCCTTCAAAGCAAATGTAACTGAAAGCTAAGTTGGCTGGAGAGACTCAAGAAACATACCTCAACATAATAGAGGCAATTTACAGCATATAGCCAACATCAAATTAAATTGATAAAGATAAAATTAAAGCAATTTCACTAAATTAAGAAAAAAGATAATGCTGTATATTTTCCCCATCTATTCAATATGGTATTTGATATTCTAGCTAGACCAGTAAGACAACCAAAGAAGACCAAGGGGATACAACTTGAAATGAAGAAAAATTCAAATAATCACTATTTGCAGATGACACACTACTATAGATATCAGACCCCCAAAATCCTAGCAAGGAAATCCTACAACAGTTACAAGATTTAAAAAATAATCTTCAATCTAAAAACGTCCTGGTTGGATACAATATTTTTAAAAAAATCAGTATCCATCCAATATACAAAGAACAAATGTATTGAAAAAATCCAGGGGAGCAAACTACTTCACAATACCCACAAATTACACAAAATAACTTGGAGTAATTCTAACCAAGCAAAGAAAAGACTTGGATGAACAAAATTTCAGATATTAGGAGAAAAAATTGAAGACATATCAGAAGATGGAACAATATCCTATAATCACAGATCAGTAGAATAAAGAGAGTAATCATGGTCACACTCCCAAAGTGGTCAATAGATTAAATGCAATCCCTATCAAAATTCCAACACAGTTCCAATTCTTTAAGGACCTTGAAAGGACAATAAGAATTTCTTGTAGAAAAAGAAAAATCGCTGGATAGCTTAAACAATACTGAAAATTGAGAAGGTATTTCTGGAGGTACCATTAACCTTAATGTCAAGTTTTACTAGAGAGGTATGGTAATAAAAAAAATCATGGTAATGACACTTCACGATAAAACTAGATACACTGAACCCAACAGAAGAGAAAGTGGAAGTAGCCTTGAATACATTGGCACAGGGGCTAGCTTTTGAATAGAACACAGATAGCTAGCACTGACACTAATACTCACAATTAATTAACGGGGAACTGATGAAACTGAAACGCTTCTGTGAAACAAAGGAGACTGTCAAATGACAAAACTCAGACTACTGATTGGGAATGATCTTCACAAACTCTGCATCTGATAAGGGTACTAATATACAAAATATATAAAGAACTCAAAAACTAGATAGCAAGAAGCCACTTTATCCAGATAAAAGGCAGAGTATAAAGTCAGAAAAAGATTTCTCAAAAGAGGAAATTCAAATTGTTGGGAAAGAGTTAAAGAAAAGTCCAACTTGTTTAACCATCAGGATAATGCAAATTAAAATGAGTTTGAGATAACATCTTACACCTGTCAGTATGACTAAGTTCAAAAACCTAAGAGGTAGCACATGATGGTGAGGATTTGGAACGAGGTAAACACTCTTCCATTGCTGGTGGGAGTACAAATTTGTACAGCCACTATGGAAAGTAATATGGCAGTTTCTTTGAAAACTGGGAATTGACCTAGGTCAAGACTCAGCTATATCACTCTCGAGCAGATACCCAAACGGTGCTTTAGTCTACCACAAGGACACTCACTCAACCACTTGTCCGTAGGTCCTTATTACTAATAGTCACAAACTTGAAGCAATTTAGATGTCCTTCAGGTGAAAAAATAGATAAATATAATGTGGTATATTTATACAATAAAGTATTATTCAGCTATTAAAAATAACATTATGAAAATTTCACGTGATTTGATGGAACTAGAAAAAAATGCACCCTGAATGAGGCAACCCAGACCTAGAAAGATAAACATGATGTGCATTCAGATTTAAGTGGTTATTAGTTTTCAAGTAAAAGAGAATCATGATACACTCCACAGACCCAAAGAGGCTGAGTAACAAGAAGGGCTCTAAGTAGGAGGCAATGATCTCCCACAAAGTGGAAATAAAATAGACTTTGTGGGTAGACTGTAGGCACGTGGGAATGGGAACCACAGTGTTCCGGTAGGGGTGGGGAAAGATATGATGGGAAAGAAGGCAGGACAAGCCAAATAGAACTGGGGGACATTTGGCGACCAATGTGCAATCTTCGTGCAGCAAAAGCTCCCAGAATTCTAAGAGGGCGACTAGTAGTTTTCCAAGGAGGACAACTAGTAAAGGAAAACATGGAGCCTGAACAATCTTTTCTTTTACCAGGCAAGCATTCCTGTTCTGGGACTGGGACATTAATGCCATAAAAACATTCTGCCTATAATTTATCCCACCTGTAAGATAGACTGAGGTAATGGAGATGCAGAACTGGTGGGTGAGGCCAACTAGACACAAAGACCCACAGTCAAACATCAACTGGGGAGAGAGCCCACATTGGAGATCTATACTACGTATTTCCTGTTGAATCTCTAGGAACACTGTGGTAGAGAAGGAAATATTGGAGAAGCCAGTGATGTTGTGGACACTTGGAGAACACACTTCACAGAATAAAATAAGTAGGGCTAGGATCTCTCCATATATGTCATGGATGTTAGCTTGGTGATTTTGTGGCACTACAAACAGTAGGAGTCAAGGTGTCTCTGATTCTTTTGTTTGCCCTTCAGACACTTTACCTCCTACTGGGTTGCCTCACCCACCCTTGATGGGTGTTTTACCCTGTCTTATCATATTCATTATGTTGTCTCTGTTTGACTGATATTAGGGAAAAGCTTGGTGTTTTCTGAAGAGTTATCGTGGCATGGATCAGGGAAGAAAGATTTGGGGTGGGGCTGCGATTAGTGGAGGGAGGGAAGCTGTGATAGGACTCTATTGAAAATGAAAATAATAAGGAAAAGAAACTTAAGCAGGCATAGCTATCCTGAGATGTAACAAGATGGACATCAAACAAAACCTATTCAGATGGGCTAGTCAAATATAATTTATACTCATTAAAGAAAGAAAAACAAGAACATGCTATTACAATCCTAATCTTGTACACATAAAACAAAGGAATACTCCACTTTACTAATAAAACTGTATTAGATTTAAAAGAACAGATGAGTCACAGCACAGAAGTGGTAAATGATTTCAATAACCCACTTTCAGCAATAGACAGGTAATATAGGAAAAAATAATAAACTGAAAATTCTGATGCTAAGTGATATCACCAGTCAGTCTATCACTACATTTAACATATGGTGTGCCCTTGTAAACCTCTAGATAAATGACATGTTTACAAAAAGGATTGTTTGTCCTCATCATTGCACTCAGCAGTCCTCAATCACCCATCTACATAGAAAATATTTTCAAAATTTCTTAAAAATATAAGTATTCATTCCAAGAATTTTTCTGTTCTCTACTAAGCAGGGGATTTGATTGCACAAAAATTTGGGGTGATTTTAACATAAAAGATAATAGTTTAAAAGCTTTATTTATATTTACAGAGACCATATGAAGTAAAGACTCACTTATCCCTATCTATTTCTCTATCTCTCTCTATCTACCTATCTCCTTTATGTATAAGGGAGTATGTATATATGTATCTATATACAGAACAGTGTAAAACTATATGGGTGTTCTTTGTCTCACTGTAAGCACACAGGTTTGACAAAAAGCTATATATACACAGTGCTAATTTACCAGTTCTATTTAAAATGTATCTCTGGTACTTAAGAAAATCTAAAAAAAAATTTCTAAAACAGTACTCAGTATATTTATTTGAGTGTCCCAGAATTTCTGTGCAGATCATGGTTGTCTTGAAAACATAGCTCGTACCACCTGTGACTCACAAATACTCAGATTTAAGACATGCATCACCAAGAAACACAGCAAGATACTAGATTTTGAGAGCAAATGCTTTACAATAAGTTATATAATTAGTCTGACTAAAATACAAAAGGAGATATATTACATTTCATAATTTAATTACTGTATGTTTCACATAGATGATCCGGCTGTCAATGTGATGACTGAATGTGCAGAAATATTACTGATATCTATAGAAATGAGAACTTAAGGAAATTAGTGCAAACAGTTTTAAAATATAACTGGAAACATGTTCCATATCTGAAAAATATTGTTTTGAAACTGATAAACTTACCATAAACAACTAAAATTTCAAGTTACTTTCCACCTTCCACATGAAATATCAGATTTATTTAAAGTAAACAATACATTGTAAAATACTTTCAAATAACCAATTTTGAGATATTTATGACGTTTAATTTGAAAAATACTAAAAATGAAAAGTATCCAGAGAAAAGTAGTAAAAAAACCCTTTTTTTCTTATTTTTTAATTTGGTATTTTATCTACTTACTTTTAAAATTTCTCCCCTTTCCTGGTTTTCTCTTTGGAAACCCCCAATCCCATCCTCCCTCCAACTGCTTTTTTGAGGGTGCTCTCCCACCTACCTACCCACTCTTGCCTCCCCATGCTGGCATTAACCTACAGTGGAGCACTGAGCCTTCCCAGAACCAAGAGCTTCTCCTCCCATTGATGTCTCCCAAGGCCATCCTCTGCTGCATATGTGACTAGAGACATAGGTCCATCCCTTTGTCCTCTTTGGATGGTGATTAGCCCCTGGGAGCTTGGGAGGCAGGTAGGATCTGGTTGGTGATATTGTTCTTCCTATGGATTGCAAATCCTTTAAAAAACCTTTAAATCTGACTTTTTAATATTCTTTTATTACATAAATCATTTCAAGTTATTGATATCTATATGTGGAATAACTGGTAAAATGTTACTTGGACATATATTTATGTTAGTGTGAAGGAAATATACTTCCATACACACTGAAAGAAACTATCATTTTTGCTTTGCAGGGAAATTAACCATCATGCGTAAAAGATTCTATAATGTGCATGTACATACTGCTGTAAGTGAATCTGCTTTAATCTGATTGTGGTCATATTTTGTAAAATTAGAATCTATCAAATATTCATTTTCCATCTTGTTAATTTTGACAAGAAAGTAAAATGCAATTATAAAATTATACCACACAAAATTGTGTCAAGGAAAATAATGCTAGCTCCACAACTTTTGGTCTTTTTTATTTTTGGTAATTAAGACAACTATACTTAATGTAGCGTCAGTTATAACATGAGGAAATTGAACTTAAGAAAAAAACAGTTTCTCTTTCAAATCATACATGGAGTCTCTTATACCTATGTAAATATGTTATTGAAGTATAAAAGTACTTGTGAACCTTGAAGAATATATGCCTGAGTGTGTCCCAATCTCAAAAGAAAAAATTTTAAAATGTGCTGTCTAAACCAGACATGTTATTTTTTGTTGCCTTTATAATTGTAAGTTCATTTTAGTTTTATTTCTAACATAACAGGGTGTTAAACCAGTACTTTCTTCTTGTTTATATTAAATAAGTCAGACACAGAAGGCTAATGTAACTACAAGTGTGATGTTTGCAGGCATGGGACTGTTGTAGTTCAAGTTGAAGAGACTTTTTGGCTTACGCACAGTGGTGCTGACTTGTTGAGATTGGAAAGTCAAGGAGAGGAGAAAAAAGGATAGCATCTGCTGTAAACCAGAATAGTTTCTGTCTTAGTGTACAAATGTCTAGAAGACCATACCACATTGTAATCTTCTTTGAAGTAAGCAAGGATTCCTGGGACCAATAGACTGTTCCATAGAATATTATGTGGAGGCATCAATTTCTAAACATTCCATGCTGTCTATGGTAAGGCTAAACATATTACAATATTCTTAATTTCAAGTGACAGTTAACACTGAACATATGCCTCTTCAACTGCTAAATTAATAGCTTAGCTCCAAAGTCACATTTCAGCAGACACAGTAATGCCACATTAACAATAATCCATCCTGTGTCCTGTGTTTATTTTAAGTGAATTTCCACTCATTGTCTTCAATTTAATTGCTGAATGTGTATTTCTGTCCTACCCTGTTGAGTTCAGATTCTATTACAAGCTGTACTTCTCATTTTCAGATACTCACTGTGTTCTTAGCTATACCACTGGCCATGTCTACCTGTGATAAGATACACCTGTCTTCCTTCAAACACGAACAGGCATGATTTTTTTTCTCTTTAGCAGGACCAAAGAAACTCAAGCCAACTTGTCTGATACTGTACCTTAATATTTCATCTTTGAAAATACCTAGAAACATTTTTCAGAGCCCCAGTCCAATGAATATATGCACAGAAATAAATTCACAACAAATAATATATATATATGCAGAAAAAGGTAAGCATGGTAAGTTATCACAGAATACAAATATTAAAAGTTAGATCAAATAATCTGAGACAGATGAATGTATTTCTAAAGCAGACATTAGATCTCCATTTCTAATCCTGACATTCCTGCTCCCAAATTGTCAGCAGCACTCCTAGACATTGTCACTGCAGCCTCACACAAGGAAATAGTTGGTCACTAACAACAGTGGCATTGTCCCCTCTCACAGGAGCACAGCTAAATTTCTGGACCACTTTTGAATACTCTATTAACTTATTATTTTATATTCTTTTTCCTGCAGAGCTAACATTGAAAACATCCAAACTCTGATGAGTTACAGGCATGGCAGACAATATGGGGGAAATTTGAGGTATCTATTGTCGAAAAAAAGCAAATAAACCCAAAAGTCCTTATTCTTTGTAAATGCCAGATGAGTTACTAATGAGGCAGAACTGCAGAAAGATCTAAGAATGAAAGAGAGGATATGTCTTATTAGGGTAAAGAATCAGAATAATGATGTTTGAATCTGGACTTCCCCTAGGGCATGTGAATGCCAAATTTGAAACGGAATAAATGACTAAAGACTTACTCAACCATAAAATCTCTGTTGAACCTCATCATCCTCCAGTCAGTTGTTTTGTTGATGGGATAGACAGCAAAAGCTGGGAAAAATCCAATAATCACCATATTTCCTTTTCCCTTTAAACGGTAATTTATCTTGACTAAACATTCGCTGCTTCTGTAGGAACAGAGAAGAATTGGAGTCTGCAGAAAGCAGGATATAAAAATCCAAAAGAGCAGCATATTAACAATGTGTCTACCCCTCCTTGAGCATGACAAGGTGAACTCTGCAGGGTCCAGCAAATGTACGCCCAGCTTATGTGTTGCAAGATTGTTTAGAATTTTATTTGTGACTCAAGTTATCACTTGAATCATCCCAAGTTCTTTCTGACAAGGCTCTTCACTCCCCTGTGGAATTGTCGTATACTTTATTCCCAAACGTTTTGAGTCTAAGGACCTGTTTTCAAGATCACAAATATTATGGATAAAAATATTTTTAAAGGATTTTCTCCAGCCAGAGGCAGTATGATTTCATCCAAGATTACAGAGATCCAGTCCCAAGACATGAATATCTTAGTGAATTCAGCTACAAATGTGGTCCAAGAAACTACTCAGGGGAAAACCATTTTTGATGGTACAAACGTGTACATCAGCAAAAACAGAAAATAACCGTAAAAGTCCTTGGCGGGCCTGACCAAGTCCCATAGCAGACAACATGCACAAAAGAAGAGGAGAGAAACAATCTTAGTTTTGCTTTCCAGGGTCTCCATGAGTCACAGTTTTTTTTTAACCATATCTTTGAATGCCAATATTATGTGCAGGCCCCATTCTAACAGTTTGTGTCTCTTTCTAATGAAACTGATGTTTCTGCTGAATTGATTTTCAAATGATCAACTTCATGTCAATGAAGAAATCAAATTCTTGTATGACTCTGAACTTTGATTTTCTGTAATATTCGTTTAGCCATAATAAATTTCTGAATAGACATATTGCCCTGATAACCCTTAATACTAGAACATATATGAAAACATAGTATCTTTAAGAAATTTAATACCTTACAAAAGCATCTAGGTTTTCATCCCCCACAGATGCTGAGTAATGCTGTCAGGACAGAATGACTCTGTTTACAAAAGCACAGGGTTGAGTTAAGTCAATGATTCTACTGTATGGGTCCCTGTAGCCATAATGAAAGTCAATGCAAATGCCCACCATGAGAACTACACAGAGCATACAGTGTAAATCATTGTGTAAATAATGGCTTCTCTTTAATAGGGACGAATCAATATTGCTGAAGTCAGACTCAGGTAAATTTCATTGTCCTCTGGCTCTACTTTTCCACAGTTTCTGAATGAAGTAGCCCTTCCTCCCCCCGAACTTCCATTGCCTGGGCTCTCAGTGGCTTGAATAGGATTACCCTACTCTAAACATTTCTTGTCCATTTTTTTACGTCTTTTCCATTCCAATTGAGATAAAATGAATTATTAAAGTTATTTTGATTAGAACAACTAGACCCCACCAGAGCTCCCAGGGACTAAACCATTAACCAGTGAGTACACATGGAAGGACCCATGGCTCCAGCTGCATATGTAGCAGAGGATGGCATTGTTCAGCATCAATAGGAGGAAAAGCCCGTGGTCCTGTGACTGCTTGTTTCCCCAATATAGGGAAATTCCAGGGCGTTGAGGTGGGAGGGGGTCGGTGGGAGTGGGAGCATCCTCATAGAAGCAGGGGGAGTGGAGGGGGTATGAGAGAGGGGAGAAAGGTAAAGACATAATATATCCAAGAAAAATAAAATTTAAAAACTTAAAAAAATAATTTTCTTAATAGCTAAAAATTATCTTGGTGGAGGGAAGGAGGTTCATTAGCCCTTTTCCTTATTTTATAACTCTCTGTACAGGTCCCAGTCTAGTTTTAGAGATGGTCATTTTACTCTCATTCAATATTCCCTGAGTTCTTTGCATATCCTGGATATAATCCTCTATCATATATAAAGGTGACAAAAATTCTTAGATTTAATGTGTGCCAGCTTTTCACCTTCTTTCCTGGTTCTTCAGCTGTGCAGAGACTTAAGATTCACACAGTTGCACTTACCAGTTGTTGGCTCTAATCATTGGGTAAGTTGTAACTTATTCAGAAAGGACACTGGTGACATGTGGAATTCTGCCCATGCTCTTTCTCATAGTTTCAGTGCTTCAGGATTAGATTTCTAATCAACTTGGAGTTTGTTTTTGTGTAAGGTGATAGATATTGGTCTATCGTCTTTCTTCTGTGTTTGGAAATCTAGTTTTCTCAGCTCCATTAGTTGAGTATGTTTTTGTTTTCTCTAGCGTATGTTTTCTTATCTCTTTGTGAAATGTCCACTGCCAGGACTATAATGTTATTACTACAGCTCTATAATTTATCTAAAGATCCAGAATGGTAATCACATCAGCAATATTTTTTCCTCTCAGTTATTTGGGCTATCTGAAATGTTTTGTGATTTTATGTGAATTTTAGGATAATTTTTTCCTGTTTTTGCGAAAAAGTAGATGGGAATTTTGATTGGGATTACAGTGACAAAATGGTTGTTGAAAAAATGGTGATTTGTCAAAATGTTAATTTTATCAATCCATGAGCATGAAATTTCTTTATATTTTGTACTGTTTTCTCTTGTCTCCTTTTTTTAGAGGTTTAACATATTTCATAGTAGAGTTCCTTCCCCTTTTTGGTTAGCTATACTACCAGATAATTCTTAAGACTATTGTAATTGGGAGTGTATTTATATATATATCATTTACTTGTGTTGGTTATATATCTGTCCCAACTCCTGAATTAGTGTATAATTTGTAGAAAATTTGCATAGAATTTTGGGATCGTTAATGTGTTATATCATTCACAAATATGGATGATACAATTTATTCTTTCTCAGTCTAATCCTTTAATTTTATTATCTTGCCTTATTGCTCCAGCTAAGACTTCAATCACAGTATTTTACATGAGTGCAGATAGTGGACATCCCTGTCTTGCTCCTGACTTTATTATCTTTGCTTCATGATGTTTTCCATTTGAAAGGAGATTGTGTGTGGGTTCCTCATACTTAATCTACTTTGTGTTATGTTACGTTTCCTTCAGCCCTACATTGTCTAGGGCATTTATCATGAAGGAATTTTGAGTTTTGTCCCCAAAATTTTTTGTATCTGTTGGGATGAGCATGTGATTTTTTTTGTCTTTAGGTTCATTTATGGGGTTCATTATTTTTTCCTCCATCTTTATTAACTTGGGTATTTCTTAATTACATTTCAATTGTTATTCCCTTTCCAAGTTTCAGGGCCAACATACCCATAACCCCTCCCCCTCCCCTTCTATATGGGTGTTCCCCTCTCCATCCTCCCCACATTAATGCCCTCCCCCCAACAATCATGTTCACTGGGGGTTCAGACTTGGCAGAACTAAGGGCTTTCCCTTCCACTGGTGCTCTTACTAGGCTATTCATTGCCTCGTTTAAGCCCAGGGTCAGTCCATGTATAGTCTTTGGGTAGTGGCTAGTCCCTGGAAGACCTGGTTGCTTGGCATTGTTGTTCATATAGGGTAACGAGCCCCTTAAAGCTCTTTCAGTCCTTTCTCTGATTCCTTCAACGGGGGTCCAGTTCTTAGTTCAGTGGTTTGCTGCTGGCATTCGCCTGTGTATTTGCTGTATTCTGGCTGTGTCCCTCAGGAGAGATCTACATCCAGTTCCTGTCGGCCTGCACTTCTTTGCTTCATCCATCTTATCTAGTTTAGTGGCTGTTTATGTATGGGCCACATGTGGTGCAGGCTTTGAACAGGTGTTCCTTCTGCCTCTGTTCTAAACTTTGCCTCCCTATTCCCTCCCAGGGTTATTCTTGTTCTCCTTTTAAAGAAGGAGTGAAGCATTTGCATTTTGGTCATCCTTCTTGAGTTTCATGTGTTCTGTGCATCTAGGGTAATTTGAGCATTTGGGCTAATATCCACTTATCAATGAGTGCATAGCATGTGTGTTTTTCTGTGATTGGGTTACCTTTATGAATTTCATAAAGTCATTGTTTTTGATAGCTGAGTAGTATCCCATTGTGTAGATGTACCAATTTTCTGTATCCATTCCACTGTTGAAGGGCATCTGGGTTCTTTCCAGCTTCTGGCTATTATAAATAAGGCTTCTATGAACATAGTGGAGCATGTGTCTTTGTTATATGTTGGGGCATCTTTTGGGTATATGCCCAAGAGAGATATAGCTGGGTCCTCAGGTAGTTCAATGTCCAATTTTCTGAGGAACCTCCAGACTGATTTCCAGAATGGTTTTACCAGTCTGCAATCCCACCAACAATGGAGGAGTGTTCCTCTTTCTCCACATCCTCGCCAGTATTTGCTGTCACCTGAGTTTTTGATCTTAGCCATTCTAACTGGTGTGAGGTGAAATCTCAGAGTTGTTTTGATTTGCATTTCCCTTATGACTAAAGATGTTGAACATTTCTTTAGGGGTTTCTCAGCCATTTAGCATTCCTCAGCTGTGATTTCTTTGTTTAACTCTGGTTCACTATGTTTACTGAGTTGTTTTTATATTGGTTTTAAGGGGAGTGTCAACTTGGTAAATATATATTACCTTTTGGATGTAGTTCTATATTGTGTTTCAAAATAATTCATTTGGCATCTTTCTGAGGGTAGCAATATTTTTGTGTAGCTCTGGCTGTCCTGGAACTTGCTCTGTAGTCCAGGCTGGTCTCAACTCAGAGATCCAACTGTGTCAGCCTCACGAATGCTGTGATTAAAGGCATGTGATACTACTGTCTAGCTTATTTTATATTTTTTATTTATCATGTACATTGTCCTGTACTATGTTGTTATTGTTCTGGGTGTTAGAGTGATATGGGTTTTGGTGAGGGAGTCTGGGGAATGTTTCTTCTGTTTTATATTTTGAAATACTATATGTAGAACTTCTTTGAATGTCTGGTATAGTTATACTATGAATCTATTTGGTCCTCAATTCTTCTTAGGTGGAAAGGTTGTTTTTTTTTTTTTTTTTCTGTTTCAAAATCCTAATTTTTAGTGTGTCTATTTAGGTTGTTGATAAGTTTTTCTAAGTTTTCTAACTTTGCAGTTTGGGTAAACCTAGGTTTAACAGCTTAATGGAGTACAAGTTTTGAAAATATTCTTTACAGTATTTTGGTCTTTCGTGTCGGGGTCTGGCCTCGACACAGGATCAGATTGCTCAACCGGTAGCAGGGATATCTGGAAGGCGCATAATTAAAATACACTGACTACTCTTTGCGTACAAACTGACAGGCAGTTTCCAGGCTTAAAGTTACTTTCTCTCTCTGTCTCTGTCTCTGTCTCTGTCTCTGTCTCTGTCTCTGTCTCTGTCTCTGTCTCTGTCTCTGTCTCTCTCTCTCTCTCTCTCTCAGCTTGAGGCTGAACATACTGTGTATTCTCTTGAGCACTTTGCTTTTTTCCATTGTGCTTTTCTTGAACTCCCACACTCATGCACATCTCTGTTCATTACCTTTTCATTCTCAAACACACTCTTCATACACACCTTACACATATCTCACACACACTACATGCACTCTCCTTTCACTCATACACACAATCTTCATACTCGCCTCACATTCTCTCTTCACTCACTCTTTACATGTTCTTCTCATTTTTTCTTACTTGCTCTCACATTTTCTCCTTCATGTGTTCTCTCATTCACACTCTAGCCTTTCTCTTGCCCTGGTTTTTATTGATAATCTAAAAGCAGGTAGATAAAAGACATTGTATAATCATTGCCTAACCTCATTCTACAAAGAATTAAGAATTACAATTGTTCCCCAAAGTTTCTAGCTTCCCCTATTCCTGTGGGCAAAAAATAGTAACTGCATATTTATAATTATTTAAACTTTAACTTTTGGCTTATTATACTTCAGAGCTCAGAGCTCTGAGGTCAGCTACTTGCATTTTCCTGTGAAGCCCTAATGATAAATGACCTGGGCAAAGCTGCCAGGCATTGGCCAGAGTTAAACCTTAATTCAGTAGTTCTGCTAGATTTCTATTCCTTGCACACAATGAATCTCATAAGAGTCCCAGTATTTTGACTTAGTTTTATAAGTATATAATTTTATTTATTCTATGCTTCCTTACCCAGGAACCACTCTCAAATATGTAAAACTTAATTCCTAACTTCAATAACTTTCCTTTCTTAAGGTCCCAATGTTGGCTCCCATTCATTTTCTAATAATTTCTTCAAAGTTTCTTTGCATGTCAAGGATTAATCTGGAACTTCTATTGTGAAGTTATTAAATTGTTTCCAAGATGAGAACACACAGGATGCAGCTGGGCCATTAGGGCTGTCCTGTACTATACCGCTATGCCTCAATTTCCACTTGTTTAAAAACCATTGCAGCAAGAAGCATCTACTTTCACAGAATTCACCAGAGCAGAAAGAGAGATAAGTAAGAAAGTCAGATATAATAGAAAAATTATGCACACCAAGGCCAACTGAAAGGCAGTCATACACTATTGAAATCTATATAGCCGTTGTCCAGGGCTACGGTTAGGAAAAATGGGAACAACCCTTTTTTCTTTAAAAAAAAAAAAGAGCTACTGTGGGCTACTGAGATGTCTCCCTCCTAGCCTACCGCAAGCAGCCTCTTATTTCAGATGGTGGATTCCCTGGAGGGATGTGTCTCCTGCTTCTCAGGATCCCAGATGCCACCCTTTTTTACAAGAAGCTGCCTTGGGCTTCTGAGATGTCTCCATCATGGCCTACTGTTGGCAGTCCCTGTCATCATATGTTGTCCCCAGCACTTTTGGTCTGTTGTGATGTTTTCCCATTATTTTCTAACTCTCTTAATTTGCTCCTCCTCTTTCTTTCTTATAGTTTGTTGGGCCAAGGGTCAGTCACTTTTCTTTATCTTCTTAAAGAACCAGCTCTTAGATTGGTTGCTTCTGTGGCTTGCTTTATTTCTTTCCATTTTGTTAATTTTTGCTCCTTTTCTTGTTATTTCTTGCTGTCTACTGTGTTTGTATTTAGTTTGTTTTTGTTTTGAGTAGCATCACAAACTCACCCTTATGTGTTATATCTGACTTTAAATGTAGGCACTTAGAGCTATAACCTCCTTCAGTGGACTGCTTTCCAATGTCTCCCAAAGAATTTCTTGTGACATTTTTTCTTGTCTATTTAGTTCTAGAATGATTTAAAAATGTTTCTTAATTTCTTCTTTAATTCATTCACCATTTTGTAAAGAGTTATTTAATCACCTTGAATTTTTATGTTGATTAGAATCTTATTTCTATCTATTTTAAGTATTATTACATTGCAGTAAGACAAAACACATGGAGTAATTTCAGACTTTTTGAAATTGGAAAGGTTTTGTGTCCTATATTTAGATTGTGCTCCCCTTTAGAAACACTTTCATGTGCCTCTGACTTCAATGTGCATTCTTTGCTGCATGGGGAGAATATTCTATAGGCATCCATCTTAGTAAAGGCTTCATTGTTGTGATGATAGACAATGACCATAGCAATTCTTATGAAGAAAAACATTTAATTGGGACTGTCTTACACATCAGAGGCTTAGTTCATTATCACTTTGGCAGGAAGCATGGTAGCTTACAGGCAGAAGTGATGCTAACAATGTAGCTGGGATTTCTATATCTCAGTTGGCAGTCAAGGGGAAAATAGAGTGAGCCACTGGGCCTACCTCAAACTTTTGAAAGCTCAGTGCATACCCGCAATGACAAACTTCCTCCAATAAGGCCACACCTATTTCAACAAGGCCATAGATGGAATGCCACTTCCTATGAGCCTATGGAGTCTGTTTAATCCATTTGAAGTATGATGTCAATTAGGTTTGATATTTCTCTGTTTATTACCTGCCCAGTTGACATATCTGTCGGAGAAAGTGGGGGTTTTAAAGTGCTCCATTATTACTGACTTGTTGTTAATATATGTGTTGCCTTCAAGTAGCAGATTTCTTTACGAAATTGGGCTCCCATGAGTTTGGTACACATATGTTTATGAGAATAATGCCTTCTTGGTTAACTCTTCCTTTGGTTAGAATGAAGAATCCCTGTTTTTCTCTTCTGACTAGTTATAATTTGGAGTGTATTTTGTCAGATACGAGGCTGGTCATTCTGGATTCCTTCTTGGTCCCATTTATAGAAATTTTTTTTCTTTTTATTTACTTTAAATTGGTGTCCATCTTTAAATCTAAGATGTTTTTCTTAGAGAAAAGAAACAGATGGACTTGATTCTGGATTTACTAGGTCAGTCTGTCTTTTATATGGGAAATTGAGGGTATTAATACTTATAGATATTATTGAAATTTTTGTGTTATTGTAGACATCATATTGTTGAGCTTTGGTATGTGTTTCCAGATGTGTTCTCAGTGATATTTTGTGTTTATGTAGTTATGTCTCAATGTGTCTTTCCTTAGTCTCTTTTGTATGTTCTTTCTCCTACACAATCTCAAATACTTCAGCTTGTATTTTTTTCTTAGGATTGCATATTTTTTAAAATGTTGTTTATATGGTGGAAGTTTTTTGCTTCTCTTTGATCACAGAAGATAGTTTTACTGAGTATGTTATTTTCAACTGACTATCTCAGTTTCTAAAGACGTAAAATTCATTTCTCCAAGTTCTTCTGGATCTCATAGTTTCTAATGAGAAATCATATGTTATTCTGATGAGTTTTTCTTGATATGTGATTTGAGTATTTTCTTATAGATATTAACATCATTCTTTGTTATGTATATTTGTTGTTTTAACTATGATATGCTTCATAGTTTCTTTTTCTTTTTTAGTCTTTTCAATTTGGTGTTTTATGAGATTTGTGCATATGTATGTTTCTGTCCCTAGTTTGGTGACATTTTCTTTTATGATCTTGTTGAAGATTTATTCTATGCAATTGACTTCAGTTCCTTCTCCTTTATGTATATCTGTAATATGAAGGGTTTTCATTTGTTTGTTCATCTTGGTATCTCATATATTCTGTTTGTTATTTTCATATGTTCCTTTAATTATTTTTCATATTTCTCTTTTACTTGGTCTAAATGTTCTGTTTTATTTTCAAGTCATAGTTTTTCTTATGTTTGCTTCATTATACTTGTAACGTGTTCCTTTGCGTTTTCTGGTTGGCTTGTTGGGCTTTTCAATTATATCTTCATTTCAGCTTGGTCTGTGCTTTGAGGAAATGAGGCCATTATTATCTACATGGATCAATGGATCAAAGAACAGTGTTTGTTGATTTTGTTATTATAATGTAGGTTCCTACCTTATATTTATGATGTGCTGGCATGTAATTATTTCTTTCATGTGTATTTTTTTGGCTTCTTTTGGTTTGTTAGTTTGCTTGTTTGTTTTTTTCTTTTTGAGTGTTGGTTTGTTTTGTCAGTTTGTTAGTTTATTTGGTTTGTTTTCTCTTAACAGGGTTTCTCTGTGTAGATCTGGCTGAACTTGAATTAGCTCTGTAGATGAGACTGGCCTCAAACTCATAGACTTCAGCCTCCCTTTGCCTCTCAAGTGCTGAAATTAAAGCTGTGTGCCATCCACCCCACAGCTTTTGTGTTTTCTTATGAGTGTTAACCTCTTCAGACTAAGGTCTTCCTCCTAGTACTTCTGGAGAGCTGTGTACAAAAACAAACAATGCTTAAATTTGTTTTCATCATGAAAAAAATTTATATTTCTTTATCTACTGTGATTGAAATTTCTGCCAGGTGTAGTAGTCTTGGACAGCATCTATGATCTCATTAAAAATGCAAAACATCTAGTCTTTAGTCTCCACTGAGAAGTCAAATGTACTTTCATTGGTTTTGCCTTGATATGTTACTTGGTCTTTTTTCTCTTTCAGCTTTTATTATTCCTTCTTTGTAGTATACATTTGCTGTTTTGTTTATTATGTGTAATGAGGAGTCTCTTTGCTGGCCCTGTTTATTTGGTGTCCTTCATATTCCTTGTAGCTTGATAGGCACATTTTTCCCCTCCTCCTCCTCCTCCTCCTCCTCCTCCTCCTCTTCCTCCTCCTCCTCCTCCTCCTCCTCCCCCATTCCTTCTTCTTATTGTTCCTGATCCTCCTTCTCTTCTTCTTATTGTTCCTGATCCTCCTTCTCTTCTTCTTATTGTTCCTCTTTTTCATATTTTTATACTTTTATTCATTTTGAACCTTATCTTTTCAGAAAATATAACAAAATTAAGTAAAAGCCATCCCAATGGAGTCACACAAGTCAAACCAATAGAAGTTAGAAGAGGCCAAGATAGTCAGAGGAGTGAGACCCTCTCATTTGTACATTCAGGAATCCTATAAAAGTACTAAATTGAAAGGTATAATATATACACAAAGTACAAACCTATGTAGGACCTATGTTTGCTGCTTCAGTCACTGGCAGTTCGTATGAGCTTTGATCAGTGATTTAGGGCCAGTCCCTTCCCCTCTGGCTCCCACATTCCTTGTGACTCTTCTTCTATATGGTCCCCTGGGTTCTGAAGGAGATATTTGATGGAAACATCTCATTTAAAGCTTTGTGTTCCAATGCCTTTCCCCTCCATAGTATCTGGTAGTAGGTGCATTTGTTCCTATTTTTTGCAAGAAGAGTCCTTCCTAATGGTGGCTGAATACCACATCTATGAGTGTAGCAGAATATCCTAAGGGTCACTTTTTTTTCCTAAAGCAGTGTATTTGACTTTATTTTAGAACTCTAGGCTATCTAGACTCCTACTCTTGATCACCCAAGCTGTTTTAGTTATGAGTTTCATATTGATGAGTGAGCCTTTAAGTCAATTCGTTCACTAGTTTGCATATTCCTGTGAGATTTATCCCACCATTGCCCTAGCATATTTTATAGACAGAACACATTGCAAATCAAAGGTTTTGAGGCTGGGTTGATACTTAAATTTTTCTTTTGGTAGACTGCAGAGTGCCTTCGCTTATCAAAGACACTAGAATATGGGGTTGAAAGTTCTATGTAGGTATCAGCTCAATTTCTCCATGCCTAATGAATTAATATGGATATTGTCATCAGCAATTGGACCATGCAATCAGTTTGTGGACAACAGGTTTATTGTCTTTTCAACAACCTGAGTTGTTTGAGGAGTTCCATAGTGCCCCTTTGGCTAAGAAGTATATTGAATGTAAGTCATTCTTGATACTGGAAGCTTTATTTGGTGAGAAGAGATGGCCAGTTGAGTCTTGTATTTGCTTATATATTGAGTATTCATTAGGATTGTTTTAATGGTTTGATGCCCTGGCATATGGGAATGCTAGTGCGGTGAGGTTTGGTTTGTGGGGAGAGCAACCTCATAGAAGCAGCAGAGAGGTAGGGTGCGATAGTTCATTTTTAGAGGGGAAAACAGGAATGGGGAAAACATTTGAAATGTAGATAAATAAAATAAAATAAACAATAGATTTTCAAAAGGATTGCCTTCATATGTTTAAGGAAGTTTCCACCACATTAGGCTTCCTTATTGCCCCTGAAATGTTCCTTAAGTCCTTAAGTCTACCTGTCTCTTTCTACATTCACTCTGCCAATCCCATCTACCCTCACCCTTCCCATGTGATCCTGCCATTCCTGTTCCCCCCATGTTATACCCAAGGCCAGAAAGATTTTATCCAATAAAAGAAAGTAACTTTTATGGAATGAAGAAGGGAATTCTGGAAGCATAAAACCAGGAGTGTGGGTTAGAATGGGCACAGGTAATGCTAGCTCCTTACTTCAAGATGCCCAGAAGTCTCCCTGGCACTAAAGCTTCTCCCTATTTCTGGTCTAGGCCTAAGGTTGTCCTCTTTCTCCAACAGGAAATTTACTTTTCTTCTGATATCTCTTGACTTCCTTCTGTTACTAAAATGCATGGGGCTTTACTCTGATCTCTCTTTAGGGTCATGTCCTATGGCACCGACTGTACACAAACTCATGTGGATGAAGTTCACCTTCTACTGCTGATCCAACCTTGACCTCCACAGCCCTGCTACTAAAGAGATCCACTGACATGGCTGAATTACTTTAGCTTTTTGGTATTTGGGATCTTTTCAGAAGGTATCTAACGATAGATTTTTAGGCTGTCTTTTATCAGTTTTATCAATGTGTGCCCCTATATCAGTTCCATGAACAGCTGGGGCTACAAGTATCCTCCACAGCATCAGCTTTTGGTTTCTGATATTGTTTTCACTCTTTCTTTGTTTTCTTTTCTAAAGATTGAAATTTTATGACTATTTTAATATATGTGTGAGATCCTAAATGTATATATTTCCACGGATCATAGAAGAAGACATGAGATCCACTGTAACTGATAGTAAGACATCAGTGTCATAAGACATCCTTGCCTAAGAGGCAAATGCCAAGTCAACTATTGTAAGGTTCTACCTCAGCCCTTTCAATAAAATGTCTTCCTGGATGTGGAGAGCTGCTAGTCACACAACCTGTATGGCCTGCACATCAGTGCTGAGCTTTGAGTTTGCGAATATCACCCATTGTTTCAAAGCCTACAATAGGCCAAATGGATAAATTCAATAAAAACTGAGGAAATCAATCTAAAATTTATCATCATATAATGATTACTATCAAAAACTGTTTCCAGTGTAAGACATTTTGCTCTTTTGCAATACTATTAAGAATATTAATATTCTGTATCTAATAGCTTAGTAGTGGAGTTGAAAATTTTATAGCCATTTATGCAAAATATAATTGTGCTGAAATTTCCTAAGACCATCCTACATTTCTTCAAAAGCAGTTGCTTTTATATAAACTCATACAACTGTGAGTTGTACATAATTAAATACCAAATTACTATTACTTGACGAAAAATAAAAGAAAGAAAATGTCACTAGAAATGCTGACCATGTGGCAGATAAAGAAGCACTTATTCTCTGCTAATATGATTGTAAACTAGTGAGGATACTAAGAAAATCAACTTTGATGTATGCAAACTATACTACTCTTGGACATTTACCTAAAAAATGTTCCAACATAAAACAAGGACATATGTTCCACTATGTTGATAGCAGCCTGATTTATAGTAGCTAAAAGCTGGAAAGGACACAGATGTCTTTCCACAGAGGATTGGATTTAGAAAATGTGGTACATTTACACAATTAAGTACTACCCCGTTATTAAAAAACAATGGCTTCATGAAATTCTTAGGCAAATGGATGGAACTAGAAAATATCATCCTGAGTGAGGTAACCCAATCACAAAGAACACATATAGTATGCACTTACTGATAAGTGCATATTAGTTTGAAAGCTGGTCATAACCCAGTTACAATCCACAAATCACCTACAGCTCAAGAAAAAGGAAGACCAGAGTTTAGTCTTAGAAGGGGGAACAAAAATACTCACAGAAGAAAATATGGAGGCAGTGATGGAGCAGAGACTGAAGGAAAGGCCATTCAGAAACTTCCCTACCTGGGGGATCCATCCCATATACATACAGCCACCAAATACAGAATATATTGTAGATGCTAAGAAGTGCATCCTGGCAGGAGCTTGATATGGCTGTCTCCTGAGACTCTGACAGAGCCTGACAAATACAGAGTTGGGTGCTCGCAGCCAACCATTGAACTGAGAACAGGATTCCCAGGGGAGGAAATAGAGAAAGGACTGAAGAAGCTGAAGGTGTTTGCAAGCCCATAAACCAACCAGTCTCAACCAACAACATATCCAGAGCTCCCGCGAATAAATGACAATTCCAAGTGTACACAGGGATGAACCTATGCCTCCATCTGTATATATAGCAGATGATGGCCTTCTTGGGCATCAATGAGAGGACTGGCCCTTGGTCCTGTCAAGGCTCAATGTCCCAGTGTAGGGGAATGTCAAAGTGGGGAGGAGGGAGGAAGTGTGTGGGTGAGTGAGGGAACCCCTACATAGAAATGAAGAAGGAAGGATGGGATAGCCAGTGTTTTCAGGGGAAACCAGGAAAGGGCATAACATCTAAAATGTAAATTAAAAATATTCAATAAAAGACAAAAAAGAACACACATGATATACACTCACTGATAAGTGGATATTAGCCCAAAAACTCAGAATACCCAAGATATATTTCACAGAGAACATGAAGCTTAAGAAGAAGGAAGACTAACCTGTGCATGCTTCAGACCTTCTTAGAAAGGGGGACAAAATATTCACAGGAGGAAATATGGAGACATGGTATGGAGTAGGGAGTGAAGGAAGGAAAAGCCATTCAGAGATTGCCACACCTGGGGATCCATCCCACATACAGTCACCAAACCCAGACACTATTGCTGATGCCAAGAAGTGCATTTTGACAGGAGCCTTATATTGCTGTCTCCTGAGAGCCTCTGCCAGAGCCTGACAAATACAGAAGAGAATGCTCACAGCCAACCATTGAACTGAAAAGAGGGTCCCCAATGGAGGATTTAAAGACAGGACTGAAGGAGCTGAATGGGTTTGCAACCACATATGTAGAACAACAATATCAACCAACAAGACACCTCAGAGCTCCAGGGACTAAATCACCAACCAAAGAGTACACTTGGATTGACCCCTTGCTCCAGGTGCAGATGATGGCCTTGTTGGGCACAAATGGGAAGAGAAGCCCTTGGGCCTGTGAAAGCTCAGTTCCCTAGTGTGGGAAATGCCAGGGCAGGATGTCAGGGAGTCAAGTAGAGGGAATGGTATAGGGGATTTCTGGAGGAGAAACCAGGAAAGGAAATAACATTTGAAATGTAAAGAAAAAATCCAGTAAAGAATGAAAAGTGAAAAAAGAAGAAAAAAGAAAGAAAGAAAGGAGATAAAAGTGTGGGTTCTTCCAAGTCCTACTTCTAGAGGGGACCAAAAGTCACTGGAGGTAGAGGATGGAAGGAGCTTGGAAGGAAGAGAGGATTGGGAGAATTAAACAAGGGGGCAGAATCAGGTGTGGAAGGAGACAAGGGAGATGTATATAGATTCAAGAAATTGAAACTATATTGCTATAGATGTATCACAGTGTGGGAGGGGGAATTGAGGTTAGCCAACAGAAAGTCCCAGGCACCAGAAAAGCAAGAGGTTCCCAGATACCAGCGTGGATACCATTAGCTGAAATACACAACAAAGGGAAGAAAGAGCCTGTAGAGACCATTAGGCATGGCCCCCAGTTCCAGGATGGGGCCACCTACCTTTCTCAACAGTTTCACTCAGAATCGCTCCTGTGTAAAGCAAATACAGGGACAAAGAGTAGAGCAGAGACTTAAGGAAAGGTCACCAATAGACTGTCCCACCTTCGGATCCATCCCATATGCAGCCACAAAACCCAGTCATTTGTTAATTACAAATTCTTGCTGACAGGAGCCTGATATGGATTTCTCCTGATAGACTCTGTCAAAGCCTTACTGATACACACTAGGATGCTTGCAGGCAACCATCGGACTAAACAAAGGGACCCCAATGAGAGAGTGAGGGGAAGGACTGAAAGAGCTGCAGGGGTTTGCAACCCTATATGAAGGACAACAATATCAACCAACCAGATGCCCCAGAGCTCCCAGTGACTGATACACCAACCAAAGAATACACATGGAGGGACCATGACTCAAGCTGCAAATGTAGCAGAGAATGGCCTTGTCTGGAGTCAATGGGAGGAAAGACCCTTTGTCCTATGAAGGTTTGATGTCCCAGTGTAGGGGGACACTGGATCTGGGATGGTAAGATAGGGTGTGTGTGTGAGGGAGCACCCTCAGAGAGGTAAAGTGCAGGAAGGAGAGGGAAGTTTTGCAACTGGGGTCTTATGGAGGGGAGACCAGGAAGTGGGATATCATTTGAGATACAATTGAATGGAATGAGTAATAAGAAAAAAGAAAAAATATTTTGGAATTCAAACATCTGTTACAAAACAAAAAACAAACAAACAAACAAACAAACAAACAAACTAAAAACCAAAAACTCTGTGACTCCTGGAGAAAATGGAAAGCAAAAGTAGAATTGATACTCTTCCTTTCTGCTATTGAGACTTGGTCAGTCATGAACTTTTTGGGGCTCTTTTATGTTTCATCTACCATGACTTCATCTGGTTTAAATGTTTGTATCATAAATGGCTATCCCATGAGTAATTTCTTGAGTCATATTTGTGGCTGAATTCACTAAGGCTTTCATGTCCAGAGACTGGATCTCTGAAGTCCTAGATGAAATCATACTGCCTCTGCCTGGAGAAGATCCTTTAAAAATATTTTTTATCCATAATGTTTATTATTTTGAATGCAGGCCCTCAGATTAAAACTCTCTGGGAAGGAAGTACTGGGCAAATCCACAGGGGAGTGAAGAGTCTTGTCAGAAAAAACTTGGGATAGTTCAATTTATAGCTTCAGTGACCATTGAAAATCTAAGCAATCATGCACACATAAACCATGCATATGTTTGCTGGACACTGCAGAATTCACCTTATCATGCTGAAGGAGGGGCATATACTTTGTTAATATGCTGTTCTCTTGGATTTTTATTTCTTGCTTTCTGCAGATTCCAATTCTTGCGGGCTCCTACAGAAGCAGTGAGTGCCTAGTCAGGATGAATTACCGCTTAAATGGTAAAGGAAACGTGGTGATTGTTGGATTTTTCCCTGCTTTTGCTGCCTACCCACTCAACGAAACCACTGATTGGAGGATGACTAAATTTACCAGGGATATTATGATTGAGTAAGTCCTTTAATATAACTACCATTGGATTGAAGTCCATTAGTTACAGCAGTACATGTATGCACATTATATAATCTTTTATGCATGATAGTTAATTTCCTTGCAAGTGATAATGACAATTTCTTTCATTGTATATGGGAATACTTGTCTTTCACACTAACATAAAAATACGTGCCAGTTATATTTTACCAGTTACATGTGCATATATATATATGTATATATATATAACTTGAAATGATTTATGTATTAGAAGATATGAAAAGTCAGATTTTAAAGACTTTACAACTTTTGTGTGGATACTTTCCATTTTCAGTATTTTTCTATTTAAAAGACATAAATACCTTATAATTAGTTATTTGAAAACATTTTACAATGTACTGCTTAAATACTTCTGATATTTCATGCTGAAGGTAGGAAATATCATGAATGCTGAGTTGTATAAGGCTTATTTATCAGTTTTCAAAACTATTTTTTCAGATATGGCACATATTTCCACTTTATGCTAAAATTGTTTCCAATTTATTTTTAAGTTTTGCCTTGCTATAGGTATCAGTAATATTTATACATTTTCATTTCCCATCATGACAGCAGTATCATCCTACGGGAAATGTACAATGGTTAAATTATGGAATGTAACATATCAACTTTTATTTTGGTCAGATTAATTATACAACTTATTGTAAACCACCAGCTCTCAAAACCAAGTTCCTTGCTGGACATCATGGTAATGCAAGCCTTTAATCTGAGCATTTGTGAGTCACAGATTGGTGGACCTATGTTCTGAAGGCAAGCATGATCTACAATGAAATTCTGAGATACCCAAATAAATATACTGAATAGTCTTTTAGATATATCTTTTTAGATTCTCTTAAGTGCTAGAGAAAGTTTTTAGTAGAAGTAGTAAAATATCATGGTGTGTAAAAACTTTGGTCAAAATTCATGTATACTACAGTTTGGGTACGATATAAACAGCCCTTGAGTTCCCCACAGTGTTAATGCACCTTGGTTCCCAGGCAAACTGAATGTTCTTAGCCTGTGTTCACAGTGAGACTGAAAACCCACATACGTTTTTGCACTGCCGTGAATATAGTGCCCTTAAGTATAAAGTACGTGTGTGTGTGTGTGTGTGTGTGTGAGTGAGTGTGTGTGTGTGTTTATGTGCATGTGCGCACACGCGCGCACACAGAGAGATAGAAAAAGAGAATGGAGAGTTTATTTACTCCATATGGTCTGTAGAAACGTTTTTAAAAACCTTTAAACAATATCTTTTGTGCTAAAATGATTATGGATCATTGAAATGGATTATGCATCAAAATCCACTGGTTGACACAAAACAGAAGGATTCTTGGAAAGAATGCTTAGAGTTTTAAGACATTTTGAATATATTTTTCATGCAGATGGGTCACTGAAGACTGATGAGTGCATAGTGAACAAACAATATTTGGTGTAAACATGTGCTTAATCTAGAAGTTAACAAGGGAACAAAGTGTGTTAAATGTGGTGACAGAACTGACTGATGATGTCACTTAATATCAGAATTTCTCTATTTAGTGTTGTTTTTTCACATATTACCTGTTTATTGCTGAAAGGGGGTATTGAAATCACTAACCACTGTGTACTCTGGTTTATTTTTTTTTGTTTGTTTTATCTACTACTGTTTCTTTAGAGAAGTTTGATACTCCTGTATTTGATGTAATGATTAGGATTGTAATACCCTGTTCTTGAACTTTTATTTTAATGAGTATAAATTATGTTTGACTAGTCCTTCTGAGTAGGTTTTCTTTGATGTTTATCTTGTTACATCTCAAGATAACTATGTCTGCCTAAGTTGCTTTTTCTTATTATTTTCATTTTCAATTCATCCATATCACAGCTTTCTCTTGCTCCACTAATCCCAGCCTCACTCCAAATCCTTCTCTCCCTGATCCTTGCCACCAAGTCCAAACACAGACAGCATAATGTGATACAATAAGACTGGGCACAAACACTCATACCAAGGGTGAGTGATGCAACCCAGTAAGAGGAAAAGTGTCTGAAGAACAAACAAAAGAATCAGAGACATCACATCTACCACTTTTTGTAGTTCCACAAAAATCACCACCTAAGAACTATAACATATATGGGGAGGACCTAGCCCCGCTTACTTTATTCTGTGGGCTGTGTTCTCCTTGTATCCACAACCTTACTTCCTTCTCCAATATATCCTCCTCTTCTACAGAGTTCCCATTACTCCAAGAGGAAGTAACTAGTGCAGATCTCCAAATTGGATTCTCTCACCACCTGATGTTTGACTGTGGGGCTCTGTGTCTGCTCCCATTAGCTGGCAGTATGGCCTCTATGATAAAAATTGAGCTAGTTATGATCAATTAGTACAACAGAATTTCATTGGAAATCATTTAATTAATTCTTTTCCTATCTTAGGTCTCTGCGTTATCCCACATCTTGTTCTTGGTCATCTGGACAGTGTCAAACATGTGCTTTTATTCCTGCTGTGGACCTCAAATTAGACCAGTCACTGGATGGCCACTACCACAAGTTGTCCCTCTCCATTCCGTCAATACATACAGCAGAATAAATAATAGGCAGAATATTTTATGGCATTTATTTCCAACTCCCAGCACTGGAATATGTGCCTGGTTACAGAGATGGATTGTTCAGACTCTACCTCTTCCTTTACCAGGAGTCCTTGTTAGAAACCTACTAGTCACCCTCGTAGAATTCTGGAAGCTTTTACTGCACTAGGTTTGCACTTTGCTTCCTAAATTTTCCACAATTCAATATGTTTTGCCTTGTATTCTCTCCCTTCATCTTTCTCCCTGTCCCTACCTGATCCGTTCTGTCCTAATCTCCACAGTCCACTCACAAAATCTATTCTATTTCCCCTACCCATGGTGATCCATGCATAGCACTTGGAGCCCTAATTATTACTTAACCTCTCTGGGCCTGTGAATTGTAGCATGATGATCCTTTACATATAAACTAATATTCACTTATATGTGGACACATATCATGTTCACATTTGTAGATCTGTATTGCCTCACTCAGGATGTGTTTGTTCTAATTCCATCAATTTGCTTGAAATTTTTATAATGTCATTTTAAACAACTGAATAATACACTATTGTGTAAATATACAACATTATAATTATACATTCTCCAGCTGAAGGACATCTAGATTGCCTCCAGTTTGTGGCTATTATGAAAAAGGGCCAATGAACATGGTAGAGCAAGTGTTCTTGTGGTAGAATAAAGCATCCATTGGATATATGGACAAGAGTAGTGTATTGGTCTTGAGATAGCTCAATTCCCAATTTTCTTCTGTTTTCTCCTTTTTTCCCTCTTCTTTTATTGGATACATTTTTATTTACATTTCAAATGTTATCCCCTTTCCCAGATTCCTCTCCAGAAACCTGCTATCTCATCTCCCGTTCCCCTACTTCTATAAGGGTGTAAGGGTGCCCTTTCACCCACTCAACCACTCCCTCCAACCTCCCTGCCCTGACATTCCCCTACACTGGGACATGCAGCCTTCATGGGACAAAGAACCACTCCTCCCATTGATGCATGATAAGGCCATTCTCTGCTAATATACAGATGGAGTCATAGGAAATCCCTGTGTACACTTGCGATAGTGGTTTAGTCCCTGGAAGCTCTGGGCATCTTGTTGGTTGATATTTTTGTTCTTCTAATAGGGTTGCAAATCCCTTCTGCTCCTTCAGTCCTTTCTCTAGCTCTTCTATTGGGGACCCTCTTTTCAGTTCAATGGTTAGCTGGGAGCATCTGCTTCTGTATTTGTCAGGCTCTGGCAGAGCCTCTCAGCAGACAGCTATATCAGGCTCCTGCCAGCATGCACTTTTTGGCATCAGCAATATAATCTGGATTTGGTGGCTGCATATAGGATGGATCCACAGGTGTGGCAGTTTCTATTGCATATTTTGTCTCCATATTTCCTCCTGTTAGCATTTTTGTTCCCCCTTTTAAGAAGGTCTGAAGCATACACACTTTGGTCTTCCTTCTCCTTGAGCTTCATGCAGTCTGTTAATTGCATTGTGGGTATTCTGAGCTTTTGTGCTAATATTTACTTATCAGTGAATATATACCATGTGTGTTCTTTTGTGATTTGGTATCTCACTAAGGATGATATTTTCTAGTTCCATCCCCTTGCCTAAGAATTTCATGAAGTCATTGTTTTTAATAGCTGAGTAGTATTCCATTGTTTAAATATAACACATTCTTTGTACCTGTTCCTTTGTTGAGGGACATCTGGGTTTTTTTCGCTTCTGGCAATTATAAATAAGACTACTGTGAACATAGTAGAGCATGTGTCCTTGTTATATGTTAGAAGATTTTTTTGGGTATATGCCCAGGAGTGGTATAGCTGGGTTCTCAGGTGGTAATATCTCCTATTTTCTGATGAACCACCAGACTGATTTCCAGAATGGTTGTACCAGCTTGAAATCCCACCAACAGTGGAGGAGTGTTCCTATTTCTCAACATGCTCATCAGCACCTACTGTCACCTTAATTTTTTTTTTGGCTCTTTTTTTCGGAGCTGGGGACCGAACCCTGGGCCTTGAGCTTCCTAGGCAAGCGCTCTACCACTGAGCTAAATCCCCAACCCCTACCTGAATTTTTATCTTAGCCCTTCTGACTGGTGTGAGGTGGAAACTCATGGATGTTTTGATCTTCATTTCCCTGATGACTATGAATTTTGAAGAATTCTTTAGGTGCATCTTACTCATTTGAAATTCATCAGTTGAAAATTCTTTATTTAGCTCTGTACTTCATTTTTAATAGGGTTATTTGATTCTCTTGAATTTAACTTCTTGCGTTCCTTGTATATATTGGAAATTAGCTGTTTATTGGACATAGGATTGGTAAAAAATTTTTCCAAATCTCTTGGTTGCACTTTGTCCTAATCACAGTGTCCTTTGCCTTACAGAAGCTTTGCAGTTTTATGAGGTATCATTTTTGATTATGATCTTAGAGCATAAGTCATTGGTATTCTTTCCTGGAAATTTTTTCCCGTGCCCATGTGTTCAAGGCTCTTTGCCATTTTTTTTCTTCTAGTGTTTCAATATATCTGGTTATTTGTGGAAGTCTTTGATCCACTTAAACTTACACTTAAGATTTGTACAAGGAGAAAGAAATGGATTGATTTGCATTCTTCTACAGGCCGCCCACCAGTTGAACCAGCACCATCTGTTGAGAATGCTGTCCATTTCCTATTGGATAATTTTAGCTCCTTAACTGCCATATAGTACTCTGCAGTGGTTGTATGTTTGTACTTTCAGCAACAAAGGAGGAGTGTTTCCAATGCTCCAAACCCTCCCTAGCATGTGCTACCTTTTGTGTTTTTGAACTTAGTCATTCTGACAGGTGTTTAAGATGGTATCTCAAAGTCATTTTAATTTGCATTATCTTAATGGATAAACAAGTTGAACTTTTCTTTAACTCTTTTCCAACTATTTGAGTTTCCTCTTTTGTGAATTCTGTCTGGCTCTGTACTTTGCCTTTAACTGGGTTCATTTGCTTCCCCCTCTCTAGTTTCTTGAGTTCTTTATATATTTTCGATATTAGCACTCTATCAGATGAGGAGTTGGAGAAGATCTTTCCTATTCTGCATTATGCTGTTTTGTCATTTTGACAGTGCCCTTTGCCTCACAAATACCTTTCAGTTTCAGGAGTTCCCATTTATTAATTGTCAGTATTAGTGGCACTGTGCCCTATTAATGTTCTGATCACCAGGCCATCTGTTGTGCCAATGTATTCAAGGTTACTCCTCACTTTCTCTTCTGTTGGGTTCAGTGTATGTGGTTTTATGTTGAAGTGTTTAATCCACTTGGATTTGAGTTTTCTGCAGGGTGATAAATATGGGTCAGTTTGCATTCTTCTGCGTACAGGCATCTAATTTGTTCCATAAGTGTGTGGATTTATCTATGGAGCTTCAATTTGATTACATTGAACAACAAGTCTGTTTTTATACCAATACCATGCAATTTTTATTACCATACCTCTGTAATACACCTTGAAATCAGGGATGATGGTGCCTCCAGAAATTCTTTTATTTTTCAAGATTGCTTTAGGTATCCTGGGATTTTTGTTTTTCTAAAAGAAATTATTATTGTTCTTTCAAGATCTTTAGGAATTGGAATTGCATTGGAAATTTGAAGGAGATTGCATTTAATCTTTTGATTGCTTTAGGTAGTGTGTCCATGTTTACTATATTGATTCCACTGATCAATGATCATAGGATTTTGTTCCAGCTTCTGATATGTTCTTCAATTTTTTTCTCCAAAGGCATGAAATTTGCGTCATAAAATATGGTTTGACTGGTTAGAATTACTCTGTTATTTTGTATTATTTCTGGCTATTGTGAATGGGGTTGCCTTCTTGTATTTTTCTCTCAGTCCATTTGCCCTTTTTATATGGGAAGGATGCTGATTTTTTTTCAGTTAATCATGTATATAATTTCTTTGCAGAGAATATTTATCAAATAAATGATTTCCCTGCTCTGATTTTGGGGAACACTTAGGTATAGTATCATCTGCAAATAATGGTAGTTTGAATTAGTCTTTTTGAGTAGTATCATTATATTCTGTTTCAGTTGTCTTATTCCTCTAGCTATAATGCCAAGTACTATATTGAATAGACATAACAAGAATTACAGCCTTATCTTTTTCTTTAGTTTAGTAGAATTACTCCACTAAACTTTTCTCCATTTATTTGATGCTGGCTATTCTTCACCTATTTGATGCTGGTTATTTGCTGTAAATTGCCATTATTATGCCTTTCTCCAAAATACCACATGTTAGGATAAAAAAGGTCTCTATAATGCAGTAAAAGTGAAGTCATATCTTGCACTTTATCAGTACACCATGGACTAAATAAGGATATAAACAACAACAGAAAGGATAAAGAAAGAAAGAAAAGAAGGAAGAAAGAAAGAAAAAAGAAAGAAAGGAAAAAGGAAGGAAAGACAAATCCATAGAACCTAAGTACACAAAACTTAATCAAAATTGATTAAAGAAATTAAGAAGGAAATTGAAATTCCTAGAATGGAATGAAACTAAAATCACAACACACCAAAATCTCAAAAATCTATGGTACACAAAGAAATAGGGATGTTTTTGGAACTTGGATACACAACAAAAATTTTGGAGAGCACCATAACTTTATACAATACCTGAAATGCTTAAATATATAAGAAAATCAATATTCATTTATATGAAAGGGAACAGTTGATCAAAATCAGGTCAGAATTCAAGAACCAGAAATTAAAAATCAGCACACAGAATGAATGAAACCAATAATAGTAATAATGACAAAAACTTGTGAAGGTAAGAAAAATGAACAGAGAATCATAATGAATAAAATTAAAGATGGAAATAAGACATTACAACAGATAATGAGAATACTCAGGGAATTATAAACATATGTACAAAAATACACATATCACTCTAGATGAAAATTTTAAAGAAATGTATGAATTTGAAGTTATGCATATGGCTTATCCAATTTAAATATTCGTGAAGTTAACAATTTAAGTACTCCTATATCATTGAATAAGACTTAAATATGAACTTAAAATCTACCCCCCAAAAGATCAAGTCAGATGTAGTTAATGCACAATTCTACCAGGGCATGAAAGGGATAAGTAACACTAATATATGCCTAATTATTATGTAAAAGAGAAAGAGAATGAACATTTCCTTTTGAAGGCAATATTACCTTGAATTCACAAGCATACAAAGACCCTATCCAAGAAAAAATGAAACCAAAAACAAACAAAAAAAGTATAAGATGACCTCTTTTGAACATAGTCATAAATAAATGTTTGAAATCTGAAATCAATAACACACCAAAATGACTATACTCTTAACATGTTGCCCTCATCCAAGAGATGCAGGGTTTGTTCAGCACCTTTAAGTCAGTGAGTGCAATTAACCATATAAACAGACAAAGGAATAGAAAAAAAATGATCCTATGAGTGAATAGAATGAAGCACTCTCACAAAATCCATGATAATTTCATGATAAAAGTCCAGAAGAAAATGGGAATACAGAGAATGTAGTTCAGTTCCATAAAGAAATTAAAAAAAAAAAAAAACTACTGACAGCATCATAGGAAACAGAGGAAAACTCATTATATTTCACTGCACTTCTGAACAAGACAAGGTTGTCAATTCTCACACCTTTTCTTCAACATAAAACTTGAATTGATATTGAAAGAAATAAGACAGGTAAATGAGATAAAGAGGTAACAGATACGAAAAGAACTGAAATCTTTACTTGCAGATGTTATTGTGATGTACAGAAAAGATCATATGCACTCTGTCAGAACAGTGATATACCTGATAGAGAAATTCAGCAACACAACATGATAAAGAATTACCACACAAACCTGGTAACATTCCTGAGTACAAATGCTAAACATACCTAGAAAGAAATCAGAGAAAAAATTCCTCTCAAAATAGCTCCCAAAATAAAATGTTTTTGATTGAATAAACCAGGATAATGAAATACAGATATGATGAAAGCTTTAAGACACAGATACATTTTACATAAGATTCCAGATGTTGGAAGGATCTACTAAGCTCATTGATCAGTGGCATTAATCATTGTGAAAATGTCCATACTACCAAAAACAATCTCCAGATTCAAGGAAAGACTCATTAAACTTGAATAGCAGTCTTTGCAGAAATTGAAGTAGGTTAAATTTTCCTTTTAAAGCATGAATGACCCAACATAGACAAAAACAATCCTGAACAACAGCAAGAAAATTACAGTTGGCGTCAAAGTCTCAGAGTTCATGTTATAATTCAGAAATAAAGTAACAAAAACAGCATAGATGTGTCATTAAAAACAGACTCATTTACCAATAGAATAGAGCACATGTAAACATGTAAAGGAACCCTCATTTAACCACCTTATTTTGACAAACGGGACAGTAATGGACTTTTGTCCAAACATAGAAGCCTGGAAACTGGAGCGATGGCTCAGTGGTTGAGAGCACTGACTTTTCTTTCAGATGTTGAGAGTTCAAGTTCCAAAACCCATGGTGGCTCAGAATCATCAGTAATTAGATGTAATGCCTTCTCCTGGTGTGCTGAAAACAGTTACAAGGTACTCATAAACACATAGGTAGAACTTTAAAAGTGATGGACAGAGTGAATATCTACATGTAGAATAATGAAACTTTATTTTGATCTTTCCTGTACAATCTCAAGTTCAATGTATCAAGAACCTCAATATAAAGCCCAACTATACAGGCTAAAATTGTTCCTCTTGCTTACCACTTATAATTTTATGGTAAATCTCTATTTCTTTCTTTTTTCTTTTTTTCTCCATCTTTATTATTATTTTTTATTTATATATTTTTTTATTAACTTGAGTATTTCTTATTTACATTTTGAGTGTTATTCCCTTTCCCGGTTTCCAGGCCAACATCCCCCTAGCCCCACCCCTCCCCTACTTTATGGGTGTTCCCCTTCCCATCCTTCCCCCATTGCCGCCCTCCCCCCAACAATCACGTTCACTGGTCTCTCCATCTTTATTAACTTGGGTATTTCTTATTTACATTTTGATTGTTATTCCCTTTCCCGGTTTCCAGGTCAACATCCCCCTAACCCCTCCCCCTCCTCTTCTATGTGGGTGTTCTTCTCCCCATCCTCCCCCCATTACCGCCCTCCCCCCAACAATCACATTCACTGTGGGTTCAGTCTTGGCAGGACCAAGGGCTTCCCCTTCCACTGGTGCTTTTACTAGGCTATTCATTGCTACCTATGTGGTTGGAGCCCAGGGTCAGTCCATGTATAGTTTTTGGGTAGTGCCTTAGTCCTTGCAAGCTCTGGTTGATTGGCATTGTTGTTCATATGGGGTCTCGTGCCCCTTCAAGCTCTTTCAGTTCTTTCTCTGATTCGTTCAATGGGGGTCCCATTCTCACTTCAGTGATTTGCTGCTAGGACCTACTTGACTCATTGCATAAAGAAAAATCCAACAGGAATGGACCAGGAAGCTTCATCTTAGTGGATAGCTTTTTTTAATGCTAGAAAGTGCTATGCATACTGCCAGAAGAAAAAGATACATGTTACTATGAGCGTGAACACTTAATTAATGGGACAGAAATGTAGACTAATCTGAGAAGACTGATTCTCCATTGACGGATTTCTTCCATCAAGGTGCCCTATGGGAAAAATCCACAGAATTTTCTTAATTAATGATTGATGTGTAAGGCCTAGTGCCACTTCTGGACAAGTACTTCTGTGTTCTATTAGAAATCAGGTTAAGTAATTCATGAACAACAAGCCAGGAAGATTTGTTCCATTGTGGTCCTTGTCTCTGTTCCTGTCTCCAGGCTCTTAACTTGATTTCCTGCAATGGTTTCCATGGAGAAGGTCCTGTAAACAAAATAATCATTTTCCTGTCCAAGTTTCACATAGTCAGTGTTTTACCATATGCACAGAAAGCAAACTAAGGTTTACATCATTGAAGTAAGGAACCATTTAAGATTGGATTTATACCTTGCTTTGCATGATGAAATTCATCCCTTGAACTGGTGTTGGGCCAAGTACTGACAATTAAATGAAATATACAGTCTAGTGGAGAAGCAATTACTATTAACTTGATAAATGGACTCAATGTAAAACTATATCCTAATAATTTATCATTTTACCCATTTATCAATAGATCCCTCAAACCTTGTCAGAGAAACTATGATTTTTTTATGATCATTATTAATTTATTATTGCATCTTGGGCACAATTTCTCCTTCCTCTACTCTTCCGAGTCCCTCCTCAATTTTCCCTCTGCATACCCCCATCTACTTTTTTCTATTTCTCCTCAGACAAGGTCAGGTTGGTATGCTCCCATGATTATCAACTAAACATAGTATATCAAGTTACAGCAATACAAGGTACCTCCCCTTTTATCAAGGCTGGACAGAGCAACCCAGTATGAGGAAAAGGACTTCAAAGGCAGATAAAAAAAAATGGGAGTCCACCACTGATCCCACTGTAAGGAGTCCCTCAAGAAGACCAAACTACAAACTGTAACATATATAACACATGTCCTACTCAGTCCCATGCAGTCTCCTTTGTTGTCATTTCAGACTCTGTGAGCCGCTAGTTAGGTTAGGTTAGGCTCGGTTAGGATAGGTTATTTGATTCTGTGGATTTCCTTCTGGTATCCCTGACCCATCTGGCTTCTGAAATCATTTCCCCTGCTTTTGCAGAATTCTGCAAGCACCACCTAATGTTTGAATGTGGGTCTCTGAATCTCTGATACCAATTGGGCAGACACAGACACAGGTGGGATGAGGTCATTGAAGGATGGAGAGTGTATGGGAAGAGACTAGTACAATATGGGTCATTTTGGGGACAAGCTAGAAACTTAGTGCAATAAAAACTTCCAGGACTCTGTAAGCTTGATCCTAGATAAGACTCCAAGCAATGTGAGATATGGAGCCTAAATTTGCTATTTCCTGAAACTGGACAAGACTTCCAGTGGAAGGATTGGTATGTTAACCCAGACACAAAACCTTTGACCTACAATTTACCCTGCCTACAAGATGTGGTAGAGTAGATGGCACAAAACTGTGTGTTGCTAAAAAGAATGGTTTGTCCAGCTTGAGACCTATGCCACTGACATTGCATGGAGGGCCAAGACCCTGAACCTAGATGCCCCAGTGGTCAAGGATAAAACCAAATTCAACTGGCAAGAAAAATCAATAAAATGATTTCTAATGAGATGCTGTTGTTTTCATAGATAGTGATTGCCACAATGACCCACAACAAATACAAATACAGAGAAAAAGAGACAAAGAATGTTCACCAATGAAGGAAACATAACTATTACACTCACACCATTCCAGGGATCACTGTAATATAAAAGTTTTAAAAATACGTGTAAGAGCTAGAAGTGATGAGTAAATATATTGAAACATCTGGGTAAAACAAGGCAGCTGGACTTAGGAACTTACCAGAATTTTGACAACATAGATTACTCCTGTGTCATCCCAGACCTGACAAAATTTTGGTATGCGAAGTGCAGCTGAGCATACCACCTCACATAATGCTACATAGTGAGTGGCAATTTTTAGGTACAAAGAGTCGATACGACAATTTTCTTTAAAGATGTATAACTTCATAATTTGACAACATTTCAGCCAATGACCATGCCTCAAAGTATTCTTGAAAACACAAATTGGTCTTAAAGTGTTTATATTTAAGGACAAAATGTTGGATTGGCGGACAAAACAAAAAGGCATTTAAAATAATAAGACATTAAGATGAAAACAAATAAGCCAGAATAGGGTCTCTCTCTCTCTCTCTCTCTCTCTCTCTCTCTCTCTCTCTCACACACACACACACACACACACACACACACACACACACACACACACACACACACAGAGAGAGAGAGAGAGAGAGAGAGAGAGAGAGAGAGAGAGAGAGAGAGAGAGATGGATTTTTGGAAATATAAGCATTCAAACTTTAAAAGCCATTGCACCATAGTGCACATATATTATGTGGTAAGAGTCCTCCTCATAATTATTGTTTTATCTTTTGTTCAGGTTTAAGTTGAGGAACTACCAATGTATTTTGGCCATGATGTTTGCCATTGAGGAGATAAACAGTAACCCATATCTTTTATCGAATGTATCCCTGGGATTTGAGGTCAATAATGTCCCACATGGTCAAAGGAAAACATTAGGCAAACTTTTTGGCTCACTTTCAGGCTATGATTGTGCCATGCCTAACTACAGAATTGCAAGTGAGAAAAATACTGCTGCTGTACTTACAGGACCATCGTGGGCAATATCTGAATACATAGGGACACTTCTGGATCTTTACAAATTTCCACAGGTGAGAGCTGGTGACATTTTAGCCTAAAAGTCTGTCTGCTTGCTGATATTTTAAGAAGCTGTGAACGAAAATAGGGAAACTTAAATCACTCTTCACAGAGAGGAAAATGAGGCAGACAGTAAATGGTACATCTGTATTTCTGTAGCTTAGACGAACTAAAAGGAGTAGACAAAGAATGCTCTTAAAATTAAGAATTTTTGAGTTCTCTGCACCCAAATCCCGTGGGAGGGAGAGCTAAACCTTCAGAGAGGCAGACACGCCTGGGAAACCAGAAGAGACTCCACTCTGCACACATCTCGGACGCCAGAGGAAAACACCAAACGCTGTCTGGAACCCTGGTGGACTGAAGCTCCCGGAAACAGCAGCACAGATCTTCCTGGTTGCTGCTGCCGCAGAGAGCTCATGGGCAGCACCCCGCGAGTGAACTTGAGCCTCGGGACCACAGATAAGACCAACTTTTCTGCTGCAAGTGACCTGCCTGGTGAACTCAAGACACAGGCCCACAGGAACAACTGAAGACCTGTAGAGAGGAAAAACTACACGCCCGAAAGCAGAACACTCTGTCCCCATGACTGGTTGAAAGAAAACAGGAAAACAGGTCTACAGCACTCCTGACACACAGGCTTATAGGACAGTCTAGCCACTGTCAGAAATAGCAGAACAAAGTAACACAAGAGATAATGTGATGGCGAGAGGTAAGCACAGGAACCAAAGCAACAGAAACCAAGTCTACATGGCATCATCGGAGCCCAATTCTCCCATCAAAACAAACATGGAATATCCAAACACACCTGAAAAACAAGCTCTAGTTTCAAAATCATATTTGATCATAATGCTGGAGGACTTCAAGAAAGACGTGAAGAACTCCCTTAGAGAACAAGTAGAAGCCTACAGAGAGGAATCGCAAAAATCTCTGAAAGAATTCCAGGAAATCGTAAATAAACAAGTAGAAGCCCATAGAGAGGAGTCACAAAAATCCCTGAAAGAATTCCAGGAAATCATAAATAAACAAGTGGAAGCCCATAGAGAGGAGTCACAAAAATACCTGAAAGAATTCAAGGAAAACACAAACAGTTGAAGGAATTAAAAATGGAAATAAAAGCAATCAAGAAAGAACACATGGAAACAACCCTGAATATAGAAAACCAAAAGAAAAGACAAAGAGCTGTAGATATGAGCATCACCAACAGAATACAAGAGATGGAAGAGAGAATCTCAGGAGCAGAAGATTCCATAGAAATCATTGACTCAACTGTCAAAGATAATGTAAAGCAGAAAAAGCTACTGGTCTGAAACATACAGGAAATCCAGGACTCAATGAGAAGAGCAAACCTAAGGATAATAGGTATAGAAGAGAGTGAAGACTCCCAGCTCAAAGGACCAGTAATTATCTTCAACAAAATCATAGAAGAAAACTTTCCTAACCTAAGGAAAGAGATGCCCATAAATATACAAGAAGCCTACAGAACTGCCAATAGATTGGACCAGAAAAGAAACACCTCCCGTCACATAATAGTCAAAACACCAAACACACAAAATAAAGAAAGGATATTAAAAGCAGTAAGGGGAAAGTGTCAAGTAACATATAAAGGCAGACCTACCAGAATCACACCAGACTTTTCGCCAGAAACTATGAAGGGCAGAAGATCCTGGACTGATGTCATACAGACCCTAAGAGAACACAAATGCCAGCCCAGATTACTCTATCCTGCAAAACTCTCAATTAACATAGATGGAGAAACCAAGATATTCCATGACAAAACCAAATTTACACAATATCTTTCTACAAATCCAGCACTACAAAGGATAATAAATGGTAAAGCCCAACATAATGAGGCAAGCTATACCCTAGAAGAAGCAAGAAAGTAATCATCTTGGCAACAAAACAAAGAGAAGAAAAGCACACAAACATAACCTCACATCCAAATATGAATATAACAGGAAGCAATAATCACTATTCCTTAATATCTCTCAACATCAATGGCCTCAACTCCCCAATAAAAAGACATAGATTAACAAACTGGATATGCAACGAGGACCCTGCATTCTGCTGCCTACAAGAAACATACCTCAGAGACAAAGACTGACACTACCTCAGAGTGAAAGGCTGGAAAACAACTTTCCAAGCAAATGGTCGGAAGAAGCAAGCTGGAGTAGCCATTCTAATCCAATAAAATCAATTTTCAACTAAAAGTCATCAAAAAAGATAAGGAAGGACACTTCATATTCATCAAAGGAAAAAATCAACCAAGATGAACTCTCAATCCTAAATATCTATGCCCCAAATACAAGGGCACCTACATATGTAAAAGAAACCTTACTAAAGCTCAAAACACACATTGCACCTCACACAATAATAGTAGGAGATTTCAACACCCCACTCCCATCAATGGACAGATAATGGAAACAGAAATTAAACAGAGACGTAGACAGACTAAGAGAAGTCATGAGCCAAATGGACTTAACAGATATTTATATAACATTCTATCCTAAAGCAAAAGGATATACCTTCTTCTCAGCTCCTCATGGTACTTTCTCCAAAATTGACCGTATAATTGGTCAAAAAACGGGCCTCAACAGGCACAGAAAGATAGAAATAATCCCATGGGTGCTATCAGACCACCACGGCCTAAAACTGGTCTTCAATAACAATAAGGGAAGAATGCCCACATATACGTGGAAATTGAACAATGCTCTACTCAATGATAACCTGGTCAAGGAAGAAATAAAGAAAGAGATTAAAGACTTTTTAGAATTTAATGAAAATGAAGGTACAACATACAAAAACTTATGGGACACAATGAAAGCTGTGCTAAGAGGAAATCTCATAGTGCTGAGTGCCTGCAGAAAGAAACAGAAAAGAGCATATGTCAGCAGCTTGACAGCACACCTAAAAGCTCTAGAACAAAAAGAAGCAAATACACCCAGGAGGAGGAGAAGGCAGGAAATAATCAACAGAACCAAAAGTTGGTTCTTTGAGAAAATCAACAAGATAGATAAACCCTTAGCCAGACTAACGAGAGGACACAGAGAGTGTGTCCAAATTAATAAAATCAGAAATGAAAAGGGAGACATAACTACAGATTCAGAGGAAATTAAAAAATCATCAGATCTTACTATAATAGCCTATATTCAACAAAACTTGAAAATCTTCAGGAAATGGACAATTTCCTAGACAGATACCAGGTACCGAAGTTAAATCAGGAACAGATAAACCAGTTAAACAATGCCATAACTCCTAAGGAAATAGAAGCAGTCATTAAAGGTCTCCCAACCAAAAAGAGCCCAGGTTCAGACGGGTTTAGTGCAGAATTCTATCAGACCTTCATAGAAGACCTCATACCAATACTATCCAAACTATTCCACAAAATTGAAACAGATGGAGCACTACCGAATTCCTTCTATGAAGCCACAATTACTATTATACCTAAACCACACAAAGACCCAACAAAGAAAGAGAACTTCAGACCAATTTCCCTTATGAATATCGACGCAAAAATACTCAATAAAATTCTGGCAAACCGAATCCAAGAGCACATCAAAACAATCATCCACCATGATCAAGTAGGCTTCATCCCAGTCATGCAGGGATGGTTTAATATACGGAAAACCATCAACGTGATCCATTATATAAACAAACTGAAAGAACAAAACCACATGATCATTTCATTAGATGCTGAGAAAGCATTTGACAAAATTCAACACCCCTTCATGATAAAAGTCCTGGAAAGAATAGGAATTCAAGGCCCATACCTAAACATAGTAAAAGCCATATACAGCAAACCAGTTGCTAACATTAAACTAAATGGAGAGAAACTTGAAGCAATCCCACTAAAATCAGGGACTACACAAGGCTGCCCACTCTCTCCCTACTTATTCAATATAGTTCTTGAAGTTCTAGCCAGAGCAATCAGACAACAAAAGGAGATCAAGGGGATACAGATCGGAAAAGAAGAGGTCAAAATATCACTATTTGCAGATGACATGATAGTATATTTAAGTGATCCCAAAAGTTCCACCAGAGAACTACTAAAGCTGATAAACAACTTCAGCAAAGTGGCTGGGTATAAAATTAACTCAAATAAATCAGTTGCCTTCCTCTATACAAAAGAGAAACAAGCCGAGAAAGAAATTAGGGAAACGACACCCTTCATAATAGACCCAAATAATATAAAGTACCTCGGTGTGACTTTAACCAAGCAAGTAAAAGATCTGTACAATAAGAACTTCAAGACACTTAGGAAAGAAATTGAAGAAGACCTCAGAAGATGGAAAGATCTCCCATGCTCATGGATTGGCAGGATTAATATAGTAAAAATGGCCATTTTACCAAAAGCAATCTACAGATTCAATGCAATCCCCATCAAAATACCAATCCAATTCTTCAAAGAGTTAGATAGAACAATTTGCAAATTCATCTGGAATAACAAAAAACCCAGGATAGCTAAAGCTATCCTCAACAATAAAAGGCCTTCAGGGGGAATCACTATCCCTGAACTCAAGCAGTATTACAGAGCAATAGTGATAAAAACTGCATGGTATTAGTACAGAGACAGACAGATAGACCAATGGAATAGAATTGAAGACCCAGAAATGAACCCACACACCTATGGTCACTTGATTTTTGACAAAGGAGCCAAAACCATCCAATGGAAAAAAGATAGCATTTTCAGCAAATGGTGACGGTTCAACTGGAGATGAACATGTAGAAGAATGCAGATCGATCCATGCTTATCACCCTGTAAAAAGCTTATGTCCATGTGGATCAAGGACCTCCACATCAAACCAGACACACGCAAACTAATAGAAGAAAAACTAGGAAAGCATCTGTAACACATGGGCACTGGAAAAAATTTCCTGAACAAAACACCAATGGCTTATGCTCTAAGATCAAGAATCGACAAATGGGATCTCATAAAACTGCAAAGCGTCTGTAAGGCAAAGGACACTGTGGTTTGGACAAAACGCAACCAACAGATTGTGAAAAGATCTTTGCCAATCCTACAACAGATAGGGGCCTTATATCCAAAGTATACAAAGAACTCAAGAAGTTAGACCGCAGGGAGACAAATAACCCTATTAAAAAATGGGGTTCAGAGCTGAACAAACAATTCACAGCTGAGGAATGCTGAATGGCTGAGAAACACCTAAAGAAATGTTCAACATCTTTAGTCATAAGGGAAATGCAAATCAAAACAACCCTGAGATTTCACCTCACACCAGTGAGAATGGCTAAGATCAAAAACTCAGGTGACAGCAGATGCTGGCGAGGATGTTGAGAAAGAGGAACACTCCTCCATTGCTGGTGGGGTTGCAGACTGGTACAACCATTCTGGAAATCAGTCTGGAGGTTCCTCAGAAAATTGGACATTGAACTACCTGAGGATCCAGCTATACCTCTCTTGGGCATATACCCAAAGATGCCCCAACATATAAAAAAGACACGTGCTCCGCTATGTTCATCGCAGCCTTATTTATAATAGCCAGAAGCTGGAAACAACCCAGATGCCCTTCAACAGAGGAATGGATACAGAAAATGTGGTACATCTACACAATGGAATATTACTCAGCTATCAAAAACCATGACTTTATGAAATTCGTGGGCAAATGGTTGGAACTGGAAAATATCATCCTGAGTGAGCTAACCCAATCACAGAAAGACATACATGGTATGCACTCATTGATAAGTGGCTATTAGCCCAAATGCTTGAATTACCCTAGATGCCAAGAACAAATGAAACTCAAGA
Organism: Rattus norvegicus; assembly: GCF_021556685.1. Taxonomy (NCBI): domain Eukaryota; kingdom Metazoa; phylum Chordata; class Mammalia; order Rodentia; family Muridae; genus Rattus; species Rattus norvegicus. The sequence continues at coordinate 74,917,075 of NC_141534.1, forward strand.
CGGATGATCAAAATGTGAATGCTTCACTCCTTCTTTAAAAGGGGAACAAGAATACACTTGGCAGGGAAGAGAGAGGCAAAGATTAAAACAGAGACTGAAGGAACACCCATTCAGAGCCTGCCCCACAGGTGGCCCATACATATACAGCCACCCAATTAGACAAGATGGATGAAGCAAAGAAGTGCAGACCGACAGGAGCCGGATGTAGTGCGCTCCTGAGAGACACAGCCAGAATACAGCAAATACAGAGGCGAATGCCAGCAGCAAACCACTGAACTGAGAATAGGACCCCCGTTGAAGGAATCAGAGAAAGAACTGGAAGAGCTTGAAGGGGCTCGAGACCCCATATGTACAACAATGCCAAGCAACCAGAGCTTCCAGGGACTAAGCCACTACCTAAAGACTATACATGGACTGACCCTGGACTCTGACCTCATAGGTAGCAATGAATATCCTAGTAAGAGCACCAGTGGAAGGGGAAGCCCTGGGTCCTGCTAAGACTGAACCCCCAGTGAACTAGACTGTGGGGGGGAGGGCGTCAATGGGGGGAGGGTTGGGAGGGGAACACCCATAAGGAAGGGGAGGGGGGAGGGGGATGTTTGCCCGGAAACCGGGAAAGGGAATAACACTTGAAATGTATGTAAGAAATACTCAAGTTAATAATAAAAAAAAGAAATTAAAAAAAATTAAGAATTTTTATATACTTTTTGAAAACCCATAAAATACAAGTTTGACTTTCAAAGGAGGATTTGACCTCTAAGCTTCAAACCATTGCTGCACAACTGAGTTGAATTTTATGACAATTTTCTTTCTATTTTTTCTACAGCTTACATTTGGACCTTTTGATAGTCTCCTGAGTGAACAAAGACGGTTTTCTTCTCTGTACCAAGTGGCCCCGAAGGACACATCTTTGACAGTTGGCATTGTATCTTTGATGCTTCATTTCCACTGGATCTGGGTGGGGTTATTCATCATAGATGATCACAAAGGTGCCCAGACACTGTCAGATTTGAGAAGTGAGATGGATAAAAACGGAGTCTGCACAGCATTTGTAGAAATGATCGTAGTCACCAGAGGTTCATTTTTTACCAAATCCTGGAAAAATCAGGTGCAGATCCTGGAATCATCATCAAATGTGATTATTATTTATGGGGACTCTGATTCTCTATTAAGCTTAATAGTAAATATTAAGCAGAAGTTACTCACATGGAAAGTGTGGGTACTGATCTCACAGTGGGATGTTTCTAAATTTGATGATTATTTCATGGTAGACTCATTGCATGGAGCTCTTATTTTTTCACACCATCGTGAGGAGATTCCTAATTTTACAGATTTTATGCAGAAATCCAACCCTTCCAAGTACCCGGAAGACACTTATCTTCATGTATTGTGGCACATTTTCTTCAACTGCTCTTTTGTTAAGAAAGATTGTAAAATTGTGCACAACTGTTTGCCTAATGCCTCCCTGGGGTTCTTGCCCGGGAACATATTTGACATGGCCATGAGTGAAGAGAGTTACAATGTATACAATGCTGTGTATGCTGTGGCCCACAGTCTGCATGAGATGATTCTCAACCAAGTACAATTTCAACCTCATGAAAAAGGAAAAAAGATGGTATTCTTCCCTTGGCAGGTAATGTTACTTCAGTTATTTTGTGGCATCAGCAACATGACACTCTTAGAGTTTACAAATGCACTCAAACTAGCCAATCCATATTACAGATTATTTTGTTAAAAATCTGCAAGACAAACTGTGCATGGGAGAATTATTGTAAAGTAATCATATAGTTGCATTACAAAGAGCCATCCAATATTTTCAGAGTAAAATTTTCAAAATGCAAATTCCATTTAACACAGATTTCACACCACAGAAAAGACAGAGGTAAAAAAATTATTACAATGGACACTTCTAAAATTCTTATATATATATATATATATATATATATATTACTCATAAAATCGTTAATTTTGGAGTGTGAAACTAAATATTGTTAAAATGTAATTGGGTATGACTATATCTTCAAAGAAGCTGATTAGTTTTTCCATGAACCATTATGAATTATGGGTGCTTGTTTCTAAGTATTTTTCCTCCACAGGTACATGACTGTTTATTATTAAAATTATTTAAAAATTTTGCATAATTATTTTGTTTATACACACACATATATACTTACGTACATATATACACACACATACAAACACAAACACACACACATGCACACACACATATACGTATATATATGTATATATATGTATGTATGTATGTATAATACATAGGCATGGTATTCTGATACGGATGGTATTAACTCACTATGTGAATATTGTAAACATCACTCTGGTCATCTGGAAGAATAGTAAGTCCCCTCACATCTGACACATGTCTTCAGTCTTGGTATATGTCTCTTTTAAAATGTTTTTAAGTTTATTTTTCTTGGCTATTTTATGTATCTACATTTCAAGTATTATCATCTTTTTCCCCTCTCCCATACCCTCTCTTGCCTCTGCCTACTTCTATGAGGATGCTGCAACTCCCACCTCAATGCTGTGGAATTCCATGACATTGAGGAAACAAGCCTTCACAGGACTAAGGGTTTTCCCTCCTATTGACGTTGGAGAATGCCATCCTCTTCTACATATGCTTCTGGAGCCATGGGTCCCTCCATGTGTACCCATTGGTTGGTGGATGAGTCCCTGAGAGCTCTGGTTGGGTCTAATTGGTTGATATTGTTGTCCTTCTTATGGGGTTGCAAACTATTTCAGATCCTTCAGTCTTTCCCCTAACCCATCTGCTGGGGCTCTGTGGCTTACCGCAATGTAGCTGGAAGCATCCTCCTCTGTATCAGTAAGCCTCTGAGGAGACATTCATGTCTAGCCCCAGTCAGCAAGCACTAATGGACATCAGTGATAGGGACTGGGTTTGGTAGCTGCATGTAAAATGGATTCCCAGGTGGGGCAATCTCTGGATTACCTCTTCCTTGTCTCCAAATTTCCTTTTGTATGTATTTTGTTCTCCCTTCTAAGAAGGACTGAGGCATCCACATTTTGGTTTTCCTTATTCTTGTTCTCTTAAGTTTTCATTAGGTATTCCAAGCTTCAGGGCTAATATCCACTTATCAGAGAATGCATAACCTGTTTTCTTGTGTGTGTGTGTGTGTGTGTGTGTGTGTGTGTGTGTGTGTGCATGTGTGTGTGTGTGTGTGTGTGTGTGTGTGTGTGTGTGTAATTGGGATACCTCACTCAGGGTGATATTTTCTAGTTCCATACATTTGCATACTAGTTTCAAGCAGTCATTGTTTTTAATAGCTGAGTAATACTACATTATGTAAATATACCACATTTTCTATATCCATTGCTCTATTGAAGGACATCTGGGATTTTTCTAGCCTCTGGCTCTTATGACTAAGTCTGCTATGAACATAGTGGAATATGTGTCCTTGTAATATGTTAGAACATTTTTTTTGGCGTCTACGCAGGAGTGATAGAGCTAGCTCCTCAGGTAGCACGATGTCTGATTTTCTGAGGAAAGGCCAGACTGTTCTCCAGAGTAGTTGTACCAGCTTGCAATCCACCAACAATAGAGAAGTGTTCCTATTACTCCACATGCTCATCAGCATCTACTGTCACCTGAGATTTTGATCTTAGCCATTCTCACTGGTTTGATGTGAAATCTCAGGGTTATCTTAATTTGCGTTTGCTGGTGACTAAAGATGTTGAACATTTCTTTAGGTGCTTCTCATCCATTCATTTTTCCTCAGTTGAGAATTCTTTGTTTAGCACTGTACCCCAATTTTTAATAGGATTATTTAATTCTCTGGAGTCTACCTTCTAGAGTTCTTTGTATATATTGGATATTATACCTCTATTGTGATATTTTTACTTGCATTCCAATTTGTATCCCTTTTGGCTTCCTTTTGTTGTCTAATTGCTCTAGCTAGAACTTCAAGTACTATGTTGAATAGATAGAGTGGGCTGCTTGTCCAGTCTGTCATTTCAATGGGATTGCTTAAAGTTTCTCTCCATTTAGCCTGATGCTGGCTACAAGTTTGATATATATAGCTATTCATGTTTAGCTATGGGCCTTGAATTCCTTTTCGTTCCAAGATTTTTACCATGAATTTTGTCAAATGTTGTCTCAGCATCTAATAAGATGATCCTGATTTTTTTTCATTTGAGTTTGTTTATACAGTGTATTATGTTGATGGATTTCCATATACTTAACCTTCCTTGTATACCTTGGATGAAGCCTATTGAACATGGTAAATGATTGTTTGATGTGTTCTTGGATTGTGTTTGTGAAACTTTTATTCAGTATCTTTGCATCAATATTCATGAGGAAAATTGGTCTGTAGTACTCTTTCTTTGTAGGGATTTTGAGTGATTGAATTGTAAATGTAATTGTGGCTTCAAAGAACAAATAGGGTTGTGTTTCTTCTGTTTCTATTTTGTGACACAGTTAAAGAGAATTGTTATTAGGTTTTCTTTGAAGTTCTGATAGAATTCAGAGCTAAAACCATCTGGTCCTGGACTTTTTTGGTTGGGAGACTTTTAATGACTACTTCAATTTCTTTAGGTATTATGGGACTGTTTATCTGATCCTTATTTAATTTTGGTACCAGGTATCTGTCTAGAAAGCTGTCCATTTCACCCAGATTTTCCAGTTTTGTTGAGTATAAACTTTTGTAGTCAGATATGATAATTTTTAAATTTCCTCATTTTCTGTTGTTATGTCTACCTATTCTGCTTTTGTTAATTTGTATACTGCCTCGGTTCCCCATGCTTAATCTGGCTGTGTTTATCTATCTTTTTGAATATCTCAAAGGAGAACATACTGGTTTTATTGATTCTTTGTATAGTTCTTTTTGTTCCTTCTTGTTTGATTTCACCTCTGCTGTCTACTCCTTTTGGTTGTATTTGCTTCTTTTTATTCTAGGACTTTCAGGAGTACTATCAAGCTAGTAGAGTAGGCTCTCTCCAATTTCTTTTTGGAGGCCCTGAGATTTATGAGTTTTCCACTTAGCACTGCTTTCATTGCATCCCATAAATTTGGGTATATTGTGCCTTCATTGTCATTAAATTTTAAAAAGGCTTTAATTTCTTTATTTCTTCCTTGACCAAGTTGTCATTGAGTGGAGACTATATATGTGGGCTTTCTGTTCCTTATTTTTGTTTTTGAAGACTAGCTGTAATCTATGATTATCTGATAGGATGCAGGGGATTATTTCAATCACCATGTATTTAATGAGGCCTGTTTGTGAGCAATTATATGGTGAGTTTTGGAGAATGTACCACGAGGTGCTGAGAATTTATATTCTTTTGTTTTAGGATGAAATGTTCTATAAATATATTTTAAATAGATTTGGCTCATGACTTCTGTTGTTTTCACTGTGTCTCTCTTTAGTTTCTGTTTCCATGATGTGTCCACTGATGAGAGTGGGATAGTCAAGTCTCCCATTATCATCTTGTGAGGTACAATGTGTTCTTTGAGCTTTAATAAAGTTTGTTTTGTGAATGTGGGTGCCCTCGCATTTAAAGCATAGATTTTCAGAATTAAGAGTTCATCTTGGCAGATGTTTTTTTATTTAATGAGTATGGAGTGTTCTTCCTTATCTTTTTTGATAACTTTTGGTTAAAAGTATATTTTATTCAATATTTGAATGGCTACTCCAGCTTGTTTCTTAGGACCATTTGTTTGGAAATTTTTTCCAATCTTTTACTCTGAGATCATATCTGTCACTGAGGTGCATTCCTTTATGCAGCAAAATGCTGGGTCTTCTTTACCTATCCATTCTGTTAGACTATGTCTTTTTATTGGGGAATTGAGTCTGTTGACGTTAAGAAACATTAAGGAATAGTGATGGTTGTTTCCTGTTATTTTTCTTGTGATAGGTAGAATGTTTGTGTGGCTACCTTCTTTTGGGTTAGTCACAAGAAGATTACTGTCTTGCTTTTCAAGAGTGTCATTTCCCTCATTGTGTTGGACTTTACCATCGATTATCTTTGTAGGGCTGGATTTATGAAAGAGATTGTGTAACTTTGGTTTTTGTCATGGAGTATCTTGGTTTCTTCATCTATGATAATTGAGAGTTTTAATGTATATAGTAGCCTATGCTGGTATTTGTATTCATTTAGAGTCTGTATGACATCTGTCCAGGGTCATCTAGCTTTCATAGTCTCTGTTGAAAAGTCTGGTGTAATTCTAATAGGTCTGCCTTCATATATTACTTGACCTTTTCTCCTTACTGTTTTTAATATTCTTTCTTTGTTTTCTGTATTTGGTGTTGTGACTATTATGTGATGGGAGGAGTTTCTTTTCTGGTCCAATCTATTTGGAGTTCTGTAGGCTTCTTTTATGCTCATGAGCATATCTTTCTTTAGGTTAAGGAAGTTTTCTTCTATGATTTTGTTGAAGATATTTACTGGCCCTCTAAGCTGGGAATCTTCATTCTCTTCTATACCTAGTTTCGTTAGGTTTGGTCTTCTCCTTTTATCCTGGATTTCCTGGATGTTTTGGGTTAGGAGCTTTCTGCTTTTTGTATTTTCTTTGACTATTGTGTCAATGTTTTCTATGGTATCTTCTGTCCCTGAGATTCTCTCTTCTATCTCTTGTATTCTGTTGGTGATGCTTGTGTCTATGACTCCTGATCTCTTTACTAGGATTTCTATCTCCAGGGTTATCTTACTTTGTGATTTGTTTATTGTTTCTATTTCCATTTTCAGATCCTGGAGGCTTTTGTTCAATTCCTTCACTTGTTTGGTTGTATTTTCCTTAAGTCTTTAAGGGATTTTTGTGTTTTATCTTTAAAGACTGCTACTTGTTTATCTGTTATCATCTGTGTTTCTTTAAGGAAGCAACATACGTCCTTCTTAAAGTCCTAACATCATCTTGGGATCTGATTTTAATTCCAAATCTTGCTTTTCCTGTGTTTTGGGATATCCAGTATTTGCTGTGGTGGGAGAACTGGATTCTGATGATGCCAAGTAGTCTTGGTTTCTGTTGCTTAGATATTTGTGCTTTCCTCTCACCATCTAGTTATCTCTGTTAGTTGGTCTTGTTGTCTCTGACTGGACCTTGTCCCTCCTTTGGGTCTGTGAGCCTGTGAGTCTGTGAGCTTAGGAGTGAGAGCTCTCCTGGAAGACCAGCTCTCTCTCAGGTGGTTTTCAGTCTGGAGAGCTGTGGGACAACGTTATTTTTTGGTGCAGATGTAGAACAGAAGGGTCCTTTTCCAGGACACCCTGTGGCTCCTGTTCCCTGTGTGTTCTCATCAGGTCTTTCTTTAGATAGTCAGTGGAACAAAAGTTGGGTACCACCTGTGGGCTTAGGAGTGAGAGTGTTCCTGGCACAGCTTTCTCTCAGCAGGTTTTGGTCTGGAAGGCTGTGGGACAGACTTAGCTCTGGGTGCAGATGGAAACAAGAAGTGTCCTGTCCCAGGCTGCTCTGTGGCTCCCATGCTACATGCTCTAATTGGGTCTTTCTTTGGATAGTCAGTGGAGAGAAAGTGATGCCTCACCTGTGGGCTATGGACTTAGGAGTGAGAGAGTTCTTGCCAGACCAGCTCTCTGTGGTCTGAAGAATTGTGGGACAGCATTAGCTCTGGGTGCATTGTTCTAAGTATTTTGATGAAACTGATTGAAGAATTTTGGAAGATAACGATGCTTTCATTATCTTTGGGCACCATGGGCTATATGTTATTAAAGGTACTTTTCACATTAGGAATTAAAATCTACTTGAGATATTTCCTGATTCTGCTTCATATTCACTTCTCTGGAGTTTATGTAATATAAGCAAATGCATCTCTTTTAGCTTCACCCCTTTCTAAGGAAAATACAACTTATCAATCAGTATGGATGCAGTGTGGTTCTGGATTATAAAAGGAAATCATATGTAGAGTATGACATTCTCAACTTTTGGAATTTCCCAAAAGGTCTTGGGCTAAATGTGAAAGTAGGAACATTTTTTCCAAATGCTCCAAAGGAACAGAAATTGTCCATTTCTTCTAATATGATACAGTGGGCCACAGGATCGACAGAGGTGGGTTCAATCTTACTTCTATGTTTGAAACAGTATCTAAATATCAAAACCATGGTTTTGAATGTCAGAACACTTCATTGCTCACATGTGGCCCAGTCATAGGCACATAATGACCACCAATATACAGAATTATCTTAACACCTAATTTGGCAAAATGAATTATTTATTCTCCATCTTCTCATTTACTTAATATCATGAAGACTGGACCCTTCAGGATGATTTCCACCACTATCTCAGATCATCAGCCAGAATGTTTGTCATGATCACAGCTTAGAAATTTTTATTCAATGGGTAGTTGGCCTTTTTCTTGTAGGCTCCAGTCAGCAAGGAAAATCATAATGGGAATGTGTAGCTGTGTTAGTTGTTTGTTTTGCTAATGCAAAAATGCTACCTAAAAATACAGAAACATTTTTCTTGGCTCACTGCTTGGGAATATAGTCTCTCACTGCGGAAAGCTGTGTTCTTGGGTGTTAGAGTGAAGAGACAGCTGAGTACTTGTGTTAACATCCTTTCCTGCTTTGAATTTATTCAGGTACCATTGCCAATAAATCAGGACCACCAGATTAGAGATATTTGCCAGTAATTCTCATAGATTCATTTCCACAGTGATTCTAAAATCCAACACACCGAAATGATGAACTTTTACTTTGAACAAAAAATATTTGTATTTATATCCAAGAGTAAAGAGGCAGTAGATTTTTAGTATAAACAAGCCAGGATACCAAGATCATAAACTTTTACTTCTATGCTTCACCACATAATGTTTCAACAACTTTCTAAGAAATTCATATAATTAGGGACAAGCATTGACCACAGGGCCTGTGAATGACTCATTTTAGTAGTAAAGACAATTCATCTATCTGCACTTAGAGAAATTTACATGAACAAACTAATGGTTTTATATTTCAAACCACTCTACTGTGAATGTCATAAAAGCCTGGCTAAGTACTATCATACATTCCATTCTCAGGTTCCACGGTCTGTATGCAGTGAGAGCTGTCATCCTGGATTCAGGAAAACCTACCAGGAGGGCAGGGTTGTCTGTTGCTTTGATTGTACTCCTTGTCCAGAGAATGAAATTTCCAATGAGACTGGTAAATGTCAGTTGTGCAAAAGACATTCATACCTGTCAATATCTCTAATATCTAAGCAATTGTAAAACATCTGTTTGTGAGCTGCAATCGGTTTACTTCAGTGAAGATAATTTTCTTTCTTGCAGATGTTTAAAACATCACAGGTTACAGCTCATTTTTCCCACTGAAATAATACACTCTTTTTATACTTTAGTTTACAACTTTCTGTTTTGTAGTTTCTGTATGTATGTGTGTGAGAGTGAGGGTTTTCTTTAATTGTTTTGTTTATTTTGTTGGAATTTTTTGTTTCTCTCTTAAAGAAAAAGTATGGAACTTTCTGGGCATGGAATTAGGGAGAATCTAAGAGGCGTAAGGGAAGGTCTAAATTCTGATAAGAATGTCTTTATATAGGGAGTGAGAATGGTGATATCACAATACAAAGAAAATTAAATATAATTAAAATGTATATTGGGGTTGGGGATTTAGCTCAGTGGTAGAGCGCTTGCCTAGCAAGTGCAAGGCCCTGGGTTCGGTCCCCAGCTCTGAAAAAAAAACAAAAAAACACATATATAGAATACTAGGTATTTTGTTAATATAGAGAAAATATGGCAAAATCCATATGTATACATTATGAGCTTAGATAAACAAAACAGGAACAAAATTTTCAAATGTAGTTCATAAAGACATAAGAATTGATGAGCAGCTCTTTATGTATTATAACATAGCTACTATTATCCAGGGTTATAAGAACTGTTTCACTAGAGAAACATTTCAAGGCTCCAGGAACTTCAGAAATCCAATTCACTTGGGTTCCTTCAGAGAATTAAGGAATTTGGAAAACACCATGGATATTTTATATTGGGGACAGATATAGAAGTACATCACTGTGATATTATGATTTTAAAGGACATTCTCTCCATCTGAATGAAGCCCCATGCCCTCTTAAAATTAGAATATATTGATAAAGAGTGGATGTCAGGGGGTTGGGGATTTAGCTCAGCGGTAGAGGGCTTGCCTAGCGAGCGCAAGGCCCTGGGTTCTGTCCCCAGCTCCGGAAAAAAAAAGAAACAAAAAAAAAAAAGAGTGGATGTCAGAACCAAACTAGGTTCATGCAATGTATGTCAGTGTGCTAATGACTTCTGAAACTGATGTAACTGTGTCACTATAGGCAAGGATACCATATGTGTAACAATAGAAAAGAAGCATTTGCCCTATTTAATTCATATCAACATGAAGTAGAAGGAAAACTGAGTTTAGAAATATTATCTAGACAGTGTTCCTATGTGTGTATCAGACAAAGCAAGATTATCCTGATAATAGTACAGTGTGTGGGAACTGGAAAATGGTTTAGAATAAAAGGGGAAAACAGAGTATGCACTCATGATCACCCGCATTTCTTTCAGATATGGATCAGTGTGTGAAGTGTCCACAAACTCACTATGCAAACATAGAGAAGACCCACTGCCTACAGAAAACTGTGACATTTCTGACCTATGATGACCCATTAGGGAAGACACTTTGCGTCATATCCCTGAGTTTCTCCTCACTCACAGCTGCTGTTCTTGGGGTATTTCTGAAGAACAGGGACACCCCCATTGTCAAGGCCAATAACCTGGCTCTCAGTTACACCCTGCTCATCACTTTGATGCTCTGTTTTCTCTGTCCCTTGCTCTTCATTGGCCGTCCCAGCACAGCCTCCTGTATCCTGCAGCAAAACATTTTTGGGCTTCTCTTCACCATGGCTCTTTCCACTGTGTTGGCCAAAACTATCACTGTAGTTATAGCCTTCAAGATCACTGCTCCAGAAACAGTTAGACGATGGCTGCTGATATCAAGGGCCCCTAATCTCATTATTCCCTTATGTACCTTGCTCCAAATTTTTCTTTCTGGAATTTGGCTTACAACATCGCCTCCATTTATTGATAAAGATGTTCATTCAGAACATGGACACATCATCATCATTTGCAACAAAGGCTCAGCTGTTGCTTTTCATTGCAGCCTGGGATACCTGGGAGCACTAGCCCTGGGGAGCTACTTTATGGCTTTCTTGTCCAGAAACCTACCTGACACATTCAATGAAGCCAAGTTCCTGGCTTTCAGCATGCTGGTGTTCTGCAGTGTCTGGATCACTTTTCTCCCTATCTACCATAGCACCAAGGGGAAGACCACAGTGGCTATGGAAGTCTTCTCTATCTTGGCTTCTGGTACATCGCTCTTAGGCATCATCTTTGCCCCCAAGTGCCACATCATATTATTAAGATCAGAAAAGAACTCACTTCAATATATCAAGGACAAAACACATGCTAGAAGAAAAACACCTTAACATATTTCTTCTGTACTAATGAAATTAAACAATATACTTGAAGGCTAGGTTTTCTTCACTGTCTGAGCACTCACTTATAAAATTCTAGCTGGACATTTGATGCCAGGGGCTATTATTTCTTTAGGTGATCATATTAAACTAATCCTTTTGCCTTATTGAAATATATGCTGCAATTTCAGCTTTCCTCTTCTATTAACTATTATTTTTGTGTTGTTGATGAAACTTGCATGAAATCCTAATTTGTTAGTTCTTCCACTTGGATTATTAACATATTTTATTAATTTTACAACTGGATTCCAAAAAGATTTATTTCCTCTATTAATTACATGTGGTGTTGAACAGATTCGTCACATATGCAGAGTTTACATGTTCAATAATTTGTAAATTTGACATCCAATACAGCAAATTTTATGTCAATATATTATTCTGCTTCTAAAATCAAGACATTTTATAATTTTTCATAATTTCCTTTTATGTCTTTTATTCTCAAGGAATCTAATTTCTTTGTATGTGATATAAGCTTTCATGAAGATTATTATATATCTGGCCACTGCAAATGACCTACATACAATTTATTATGAATTTAGGAACTTACATCATACCTCACTGCCAAATGTCAACCTAAAAACTCAATTTGCTGTCAATATATAAAACTACTCTTTGAAATATGGTGATATCAAATGTGCACATGCAGCTACTTTCTCTGATTCTGTGTTCACGTCTCTGTTTTCTTCTCAACATCTAAGCAGCTTTTATGCTTTTACATCTTCACAGTTAAAACTCTTTTTTAAAATTGGTACATACTGGTATGTTATTAAAATATTTTAAAAAGTGTTTCACTGTAATTGTTTTCCTATGTTCATCAGTATACCAAATCAATGTAAAAATATTTTGTGGATTTTCAAAACAGAATTTCTCTATGTAGTAGAGGCCTGTTTGTCCTGGATTCACTTTATCGACCAGGCTAGCCTCAAACTCAGAGACCTATCTGATTATGCCTTTTAAGTACTGGTATGATTAAAAGCATGTGCCAACACACGCAGCCTATAATTTTATTCATTATTGTGTATCTTTCCAGCATTTCTGTTAGTGTGACTCTGGATTTGGAGAAAGGTTTTCTAATTTGTAGAATAAATTGAGAAGAATTGATACCTGCTATAAGAATTGGAAAGATAGCTTAGGAGTTAAGAGCACTGGCTGCTCCTCAAGGGTAAAAGGACTTGATTCCCAACATAAAAATGGTGGCTCACAACTCTCTATAATTCCATTTTCAGAGCACACAACAAATTCTTCTGATATCTACAAGCATGAGTTATGAAAGTTGTACAAAACATTTTTTGAATATAAAAGCAAAACACATATGAGTATTAAACAAAACAATTTTGGGTGGAGGGCATTGAAGACAGGGTTCCTCTGTGTGGCTCTGGCTGTCCTCAAACTCACTCTGTAGGTGAAAATGGCTTCAAACTTACAGGCTTCCACATTCCTCTGCTTTCCAACACTTGGGGTTAAAGGCGTATGTCACCTCACACATCTAAAACCAATTTTAGAAATAAAATGAAGGTATGGAAATTTTCACTGATGAATCCATTAGCTTGTACTTTGTTGTCTGCTTTCTTCTTTTTTTTAATTTCAGGTATTTTTTATGAGTTATGACTTCTGTAGTTTTCCTGAGTATATAGCTATGCACTGCAAGTGTGTACATCAGAAGACTGTCTCAGATTCACTTCAAAGTGGACTTATGCATGACTGTCATCTTCCAAGTGAACACTGGGAACCAAATCCAGGTCCTATGGAAGATCATCAGTGCTAGTAACTGTTGATCCATCTCCTCAGCAGCCAAAATCCTTTATGACTGTTTCCATCTCATTGCTGGTCATGGACTTAAATAAATCATATATCATATTTTGTTTTAGGAAAATCATCAATTTGTTAATATTTCCTGAGTTAGTGCAACATGGGTTGTACAGGTATGTGTACTCTGTGGGTTTAGGATTTCATGCTGTTATATTAATTATACTCTTTGAACCTCCAACTCCAATAGTTTGCATCCACTAGCACTTTCTTTTGGTTAATTTGGTTAAGGAATTGTTTTTAATTGTTGTTGTTGTTGTTGTTCTTATATTTTGTTTTTTATTGGATATTTTTTATTTATATTTCAAAAGTTATTCCTTTTCCCAGTTTTGCAATCATAAGCCTCCATCCCATACCCCCTCTGCCATCTTCTACGAGGGTGTTCCCCATCCTAAACCACCGACCCATTTCAACTACCCACACTGACATTCCCCTACACTGGTGGGTCGAGTCTTCTTGGCAGGACCAAGAGCTTCTCCTCTCATTAGTGCCCAACAAAGCCATCCTCTGCTATATATGCAGCTGGAACCATGTGTCTGTCCATGTGTATTCTTTGGGTACTGGCTTAATCCCTGGATCTCGTTGTGTTCTAATGGGGTTGCAAGCCCATTCAGTTCCTTCAATCCTTTCTCTAATTCCTCCAATGGGGAACCCATTCTCAGTTCGATGGTTTACTGCTAGCATTTGCCTCTGTATTTGTTAGGTTCTGGCTGAGCCTCACAGGAGACAGCTATAACAGGCTCATGTCAGCGTGTACTTCTTGGTTTCATGAACATAGTCTAGTTGTGGTGGCTCAGGGTATGCTCGGAATGGTCATTTTTTCAATTGTCTCCATACCCCCCCATGAATATTTTTGTTCTCCCTTGTAAGAAGGATTGAAGCATCCACTCTTTGGCAGTCCTTTCTCTTGAGATTCATGTGGTCTGTGGATTGTATCTTGGGTAATTTGAGGTATTGAGCTAATATCTACTTATCAGTGAGTGCATAACATCTCTGTTTTTTGTGATTAGGTTACCTCATTCAGGATGATATTTTCTAGTTCCATCCATTTGCCTATGAATTTCATGAAGTCATTGTTTTTGATAGCTGAGTAGCTGAAGTAAACTTCATTGTGTAGGTGTACCATATTTTCTGTATCCACTCCTCTGTTGAAGGGCATTTGGGTATTTCCAGCTTCTGTTTATTATAAATAAGGCTGCTACAAACATAGTAGAGCATGTGTCTTTGTTGCTTGTTTGAGAAACCTTTGAGTATATGCCTAGGAGTTGTATAGCTGGGTCCTCAGGTAGTGCAATGTCCAATTTTCTGAGGGTCCTCCACACTGATTTCCAGAATGGTTGTACCAGCTTGCAATCCCACCAACAACAGACAAGTGCTCCTCTTTCTCTACATCCTTGCCAGGATCTGCTGTAACCTGAGATTTAGATCTCAGCCATTCTGACTGGATTTGAGGTAGAAACTCAGCCTTGGTTTGATATGCATTTGCCTGATGACTAAACATGTTGAACATTTTTTAAGGTATTTCTCAGCCATTCTATATTCCTTAGCTGAGAAATCATTTTGTAGCTCTTTGCCACATTTTTAATAGGGTTATTTGGCTCTCTGGAGTCTATCTTCTTGAGTTCTTTCTGTATATTGGATATTAGCCCTCTATCTGATGAAGTATTGGTAAATATCTTTTCCCAATCTTTTGATTGCTGATTGTCCTAATGAAAGTGTCCTTTGCCTTACAGAAGAAGTATTGCAGTTTTATGAGGTCCCATTTGTCAATTCTTGATCTTAGAGCACAAGCTATTGTTTTGTTCAGGAAATTTTCCCCAGGGTCCATGTGTTCAAGGCACTTCTGCAATGTTTCTTCTATTAGGTTGAGTTTATGTGGTTTTATGTGGAGGTTCTTGATCCAATTGGACTTAAGCTTTGTACAAGGTGATTGAAGAATTGGTTAATTTGTATTCTTCTATATATTGATCTCCAATTTACCAACACCATTAGTTGAAAGTGCTGTCTTTTCTCAACTGAAAGGTTACAGCTCCTTTGTCAAAGTGACCATAGTTGTGTGGATACATTTCTGGGTCTTCAAATCTATTCCATTGATTAACCTGCATGACTCTGTAACAATGCCATATAGTATTTATGGCTATTGCTCTGTAATATAGAATGAGGTCAGGGATGGTGATTCCCCCAGAAGTTATTTTATGGTTGAGGGTAGCTTTCAATATACTGAGTATTTTTTTTATTCCAAATGAGTTTGCAAATTGCTCTTTCTATGTCTATGAAAAATTGAGTTGAAATTTTGATATGAATTCTGTTGAACCAATTTGGCAAAATTGCCATTTTTGCTATATTAATTCTGCTAATCCATTAGCACGGAAAATATTTCCATCTTCTGAGATTTTCATCAATTTCTTTCTTCAGAGTCTTGAGTTCTTATCATATGGCTCTTTCACTTGCTTGGTTAGTCACACTGAGGTACTTTATGTTACTTGTGACTATTGTGAAGGGTGTCACTTCCTTAAAGTCTATTGCAGTTTGTTTATCCTTTGAGTAGAAGAAGACTATTATTTGTTTGAGTTAAATTTCTTCAGCCACTTTGCTGAAGTTGTTTTTAGGCTTAGGATTTCTCTGGTGGAACTTTTGGGGTAACTTAAGTATACTATCACATTATCTGCAAATAGTGATATTTTGACTTCTTCTTTTCCAATTTGTATCCATTTGACCTCCTTTTGTTGTCTGATTGCTCTGGCTAGGACAGTAAATTCTATATTGAATAAGTAGGGAGAGAGTGGGCAGATTTGTTTAGTCCCTGAATTTAAAAGGGTTTTTTTTAAGTTTCTCTACATTTAGTTTGATGTTGGCTATTGGTTTGCTGTACATTGTTTTTAATATATTGAGGTATTGGCCTTGAATTCCTGATAGTTCCAAGATTATTGACATGAAGGGCTCTTGAATTTCATCAAATGCTTTCTCAGCAACTAATGAGATAATAATGTGTTATTTTTTCTTTGATGTGGTTTACATAGTGGAGTTCATTGATGCATTTCTTTATATTGAACCATCCCTGCATTCCTAGAATGAGGCCTACTTGATCATGATGGATGATCATTTTGATATGCTCTGGGACTCGTTTTGTGAGAATTTAATTGAGTATTTTTGCATCAATATTCTAAGGGGAATTCTTCCTAAGTACTCTTTCTTTGTTTGGTTTTTGTGTGGTTTAGTTAGAAGCATAATTGTGGCTTCATAGAATCAATTTGGTAGAGTTCCTTCTTTTTTCTATTTTGTGGAATAGTTTGGAGAATATTTGAATTAGGTCTTCTATGAAGGCCTGATAGAATTCTTCAATATACCCACCTGTTCCTGGGGATTTCTTGGTTGGGAGACTTTTAATAATTGCCTGTATTTCTTTAGGAGTTAAGGGAATGTTTTGTTTATCTTATCTTGATTATCTTTGGTACTTGGTATCTGTCTAGAAAATTGTCCATTTCATCCAGAATTTCCAGTTGTGGTGAATATAGGATTTTGTAATAGGATCTAATGATTTTTTGTTATGTCTCCCTGTTCATATCTGATTTTGTTAATTTGAATACCCTCCCTGTGCCCTATGGTTAGTCTGCATAAGGTTTATCTATCTTGTTGATTTTCTCAAAAACCAGCTCCCGGTTTTGTTGATTCTTTGCATAGGTCTTTTTGTTTCTACTTGCTTGAATTAAGCCCTGAGCTTGATTATTTCCTGCCTTCTACACTTCTTGGGTGTATTTGTTTCTTTTTGTTCTAGAGCTTTTAGCTATGCTGTCAAGCTGCTGATGAATGCTCTCTCCTGTATCTTTTTGCAGGCATTCAGAGCAATGAGTTTTTCCCTTAGCACTGCCTTCACTGTGTCCCATAAGTTTGGGCATGTTGTATCTTTGTTTTCAGTAAATTCTAAGAAGTTCTTAATTTTTTCTTTATTTCTTCCTTGACTAAATTATCATTGAGTAGAGCATTGTTCAACATCCATATATATGTGGGCATTCTGTTGTTTTTGTTGTTATTGAAGACCAGCCTTAGTCCATGTGATCTGATAGGATGCATGAGATTATTTCTAGCTTCCTGTATCTGTTGTGGCCTGTTCTGTGACTGATTATATGGTCAGTTTTGGAGAACGTACTATGAGGTGCTGAGAAGAAGGTATATCCTTTTGTTCTAGGATAGAATATTCTATAAATACCTGTTAAGACCATTTGGTTCATAACTTCTGTTAGTTTCTCTATGTCTCTGTTTAATTTCTGTTTCCATGATCTGTCCATTGATGAGAGCAGGGTGTTGAAATCTCGTACTATTATTGCATAATTTACAATGTGTGATTTGAGCTTTAATAAGGTTTGTTTTATGAATGTAGGCCCCCTTTCATTTGGACATAGATACTTAGGATTGAGAGTTCATCTTGGTAGATTTTTGCTTTAATGAATATAAAGAATCCTTTCTTATCTTTTTTGATGACTTTTGGTTGAAAGTCGATATTATTCAATATTAGAATCGCTACTCCATCTTGTTTCTTTGGATCAATTGCTTGGAAATTTGTTTTGCAGACTTTCACTCTGAGGTAGTGTCTGTCTTTGTCTCTTAAGTGTGTTTCCTGTATGCAGCAAAATGCTGGGTCCTCTTTATGTATTCAGTCTGTTAGTCTATATCTTTTTCTTGGGGTATTGACTCCATTGATGTTGAGAGATATTAAGGAATAGTGACTGTTATGTCCTGTTATTTTCATATTTAGAGGTGGAATTATGTTTGTGTTTCTCTCTTCTTGTTTGGTTGCAAGTAGATGACTTTCTGCATTTTTCTAGGGTTTATTTACCTCCTTGAGTTGGAGTTTTCCATCTATTTTCTTTGTAGAAAGATATTATATAAATTTGATTTTGTCATAAAATATCTTGATTTCTCCATCTATGTTAATTGAGAGTTTTGCTGGATATAGTAGCCTGGGCTGGCATTTGTGTTCTCTTAAGGTCTGTATGACATCTTCCCAGGATCTTCTGACTTTCACAGTCTTTGGTGAAAAGTCTTATGTAATTCTGATAGGCTACTTGACCTTTTTCTCTTACTGCTTTTTATAATCTTTCTTTCTTTTGTGCATTTGGTGTTTTGACTATTTTCTGATGGGAAGAATTTTTTTCTGGTCCAATCTATCTGTAGTTCTGTAGGCTGCTGGTATGTTTATGGACATCTCTTTCCATAGTTTAGGGAAGTTTTCTTTTATAATTTTGTTGAATATATTTACTGACCCATTATGTTGGGAGTCTTCACTCTCTTCTACAGCTATTATCCTTAGGTTTGATCTTCCAATTTTGTCCTGGATTTCCTGTATGTTTTGGTCTAGGAGCTTTTGCATTTTACATTATCTTTGAAGGTTGGGTGGATGTGTTCTATATTATCTTCTGCCCCTGAGTTTCTCTTTTCTATCTCTTTTATTCTATTGGTGATGCTTGCGTCTATAACTCCTGATCCCTTCCTTGGGTTTTCTATCTCTAGGGTTGTCTCCCTTTGTGCTTTCTTTATTTTTTTCTATTTCTAGTTTTAAATCCTGGACTGTTTTGTTCAATTACTTTACCTGTTTTCTTGTGCTTTCCTCTAATTTTTTAAAGGATTTTTGTGTTTTCTCTTTAAGGGCTTCTACTTGTTTACCTGTGTTGTTCTGTATTTCTTTATGGGATTTACTTATGTCCTTCTTAAAGTCCTCTATCATCTTTTTGGGATTTACTTATGTCCTTCTTAAAGTACTCTATGAGATGTGATTTTAAATCCAAATCTTGTTTTTCTGGTGTGTTTGGATATCCAGTATTTGCTTTGTTGGGAGAACTGGGCTCTGATGATGCCAAGTAGTCTTAGTTTCTGTTGCTTAGGTTCCTGTGCTTGCCTCTTACCACCAGTTTGTCTCTGGTATTAATTTGTCGTGCTTTCTCTGACAATGTCCTGACCCTCCTATAAGCCTGTTTGTCAGCAACCCTGTGGATCTCTTTTCTTTCAGCCTGATCTGGGTATAGAAAGCTATGGGACCAAGTCAGCTTTGGGCATAGACAGAAACCAGAAGAGTCCTGTCCGAGACAGCTGCTGCCTGGGTTTGGGTGTCCTGAAGGCTCAAGACCAGTTGTTCGGAGCAGAAGTGTTGGCTGTACCTCTGCTCTCAGGTGTGTCCATGCTCTTAACAACTGGCTTTCAGCTCTGGGCAGTGGGACTAATTAAATTCCTGGCACAGGCAGAAACTGGAAGCATTCTGCCCCTGACTGTTCCTAGGTTCCTTTGTCCAGAGGGCACTAGGCAGGTTTCTCTTGGACCAGGAATATGAGCAAAAGTGGTGGTCTCCTCTGAGCTTTCAGGATTGTCTGTACTTCTAAGAGTCCAGCCCTCTCCCCTACGGGACTTGTGTACAGAAAACTATGGCAGGTTAAAGATTTGTTAATCTTATATATTTTGCAAAAAAAAATTATCTTTACTTCGTCTGCTTTCTACATTATTATTTTATAGTATTTATGTTAATTTACTAATGCCAGTAGATTATTTTTTGCGATTCTAGTTGGTACTCACTTCTACAGCCTTAAGATACATTAAGGTATTTGTTGTCATCTCCTCTAATTTTTACCTTAGACATTTGAAATTTTAAATGTACCCATCAGGGTGGCCTTTATTATATAGTATTTTGCAATTCATTTTGAGTCAAATAAAAGACTCTTTCAGTTCTATGTTAATTTCTTCTCTGAGATGTTCAGTACTCATGAGTGTTCTGGCTATTCTTCACATAGCTTTGTTTTCTGCTTTCTCTTGTAGTTGATTTCTGTCTTTATCCTTTTGCATTCCAGTACAACACAAGAAGTTATTTTAAATCTATCCTACTTGTTGGTACTTACTCTGTGCCCCAAATTGATCTATATTTCAGACCAAGCCTTGCTTTGATGTCAGCTTTGAAGAATTTGTGTTCCAAACTGTTTGGGACATGAAGTGTCCTGAAGATATGTCCTTTCACTTACATTTCCAGTTAACTCCATTGAAACTTGGTTAACTTTTTGTCTGCATGCCTATTCTACTAAGCAACAAAAATCAGCATCTCACCAGCTCACAGACATTTCTAGTTAAGGGGTATACATTTCCAGATGAAGGTATATGAGCCTAAAGTTGGGAAGTGATAACTGCACCATAAATCATCTCTCTACTACCACTACTACATTATTTTTTGTGGAATCACTCATAACCCCTAAAAATGTGGGTAGATTTTGAAAAAATTATGTTTCTTTTGGGTCAAAGAAGAAAGAAGGCATGACTGATTATGGGACAATCCCACCAAGGGATTCTGACATTGAAAGACGTTTATAAATACCCGAGGAACATGCATAGTATGAAGGATTCCTGTAAGTTTTCAGTCAGAAATTGCTAAGTTCAATGTGAATATCCCTGGTCATATTCTTGGAGGTGGTAGTGGTGGTGGTGGTTGTGGTGATGGTGGTTGTGGTGATGTTTTGTTTTGATTACACTATCAACTCTTTATTCTACCCACAAATATTCTTCTTTTCCAGCACTCAGCTCAGCCCCAATGGCACCTTCCAGATGACTCTGGAAAATGTGGGAAACAAACTTTTTGTTTGTTTTTCTGAATGGTAAGGGATGAAAAGAGAAGTAGATCTGAGAGAGAGGAAAGATTATACGGGGAGGGGAATAGAAATGATGGGGGAGGAGAAACCACATTAGGGATATATTGGTGAAAAACAAAACTGTGTTCTTGATATATTGGTATATACGAAAATGCCAAACATTTGGGTTGGTCACACCCAACTAGAATAAAGATTTTCAATTGGCTATACACTGTATCTGAGTGGTCTGCTCTCGTATGCTTCCTGTAGCGATACCAATGACAACTTTTAGAAGAAATCAGGGAGTCAAGCCCATTCTAATTTACCTCAAAAATAAAATATAATTAATATGATAGAAGATCACAGAATAAACAAATAAGGCAATTAAACACCCCACTTTACTAAGGCCCCTTGGACTGCACATACCCCAAAAACGTGGACCACATTTCCCAGAGTCATCTGGAAAGTTCCATTGGGGCTGAGTTGAGTGCTGGGAAAGAAGAATATCTGTGGGTAGAATGAAGATTTGAGAGTGTAAATGATCAAAATATATTTTATACAAATATAAAATTCTCAAAGAATAATGGTCCTACTCTTGGGCTTCAGACACTGTTTTGAGAGGTCTCTGGGGCAGTATGAACCATGCTTTCTAGGATGCACAATTTTGAATGTTTCTACCTGGGTGTCCCCTGTATTCAGCTTAACCTTGACATAGCCAGAGGCTTGTGCCAGAAATAAGAGAGGGAAGTGGTCACTGGGTGGAAAATTGTTTTCTTACCTGATGAAATATGGAATGAGTGTCTGCAAGGACTCTATGTAAAGGAGAGTACCTTGAAAGAAAAAATCAAGAAAGAAGTAATCCTAGAGATATGGGATACATGGGACACTCTCAAAAGAAAGGAAGGAAGGAAGGAAGAAAAAGAAAGAAAAAAAGAAACACTGGTGCAACCTGGAGGAATATGAGCTACATACTAAACGATGAGATAATACCACATCCCAGGATATATGTCTATGCTGTGAATGTCTTGTATATTCCACCTGTGAATGATTCCTTTGATGATGTCTCTCTCTGGAGACAATGAAGTCAAGCTTCGTGTCCATCTTTATAGAGTCATAAGCATCTGTAAAGTGTAGACTCTGGCCTTGGTGTGTCTCCTTAACTATTAGGAATTATGTCTCTGTCATAATTATGACAACTGGTGTCACAAGGGGGAAAGTACTTGAATACATGGCTTGTTAAGTGAACGCAGGTATTAGTTCTGTTTGCTTTTGCTTCTCCCTACTACAGGGCACTTGGTTGTGACTCAGAGGGATGAGACAGTTCAGACATTCATGAGAAGAGAATTTAGAGCCAAAAAAGGCAAGAACAATAGGTGCTCTTGATATTTCAAGCATCTTTCTGGCTCTTTTCCTCTTCTTTATGAACAACATTTTTGTTGTTGTTACTTAAAACAGTTTTAGATATGTAGGAAAATTACACTTCTGTTCCATAACATTCTTTTTTTTTGATTTTTTTCTTTTATTGGATTTTTAATTTACATTTTAAAAGTTGTCCCCTTTCTTGGTTTCCCCTCCAGAAACCCATTATCCCATCACCCTTACCCCTGCTTCTATGAGGGTGCTCCCTCACCCACATACCCTCTCCCTCCCACTTCCATGCCCTGACATTCCCCTACACTGGGACACTGAGCCTTGACAGGACCAAGGGTCTCTTCTCCCTTTGATGCCTGACAAGGCCATTCTCTGTTACATATAACAATCTTAAGAATTCAACAATCAGTTATGCAGTTTTGTACAGCAGAAGGAATACTTAAATGCAGATCTCTCTGATACCCAAGCCCATCCTTCTACCCTCAGAACCCCACATTCCTTCTTGTCCTGTTTGAGTGTCTTATCACATCATGTTTGGCTATTATCTTTTCAAATTCAAAATAATTTTGGGAACATGGAGAAGCTCTTGGTCTACTACCATTTCTAATATTTAAGTTCCTGGGTCTATTAATCCTGAGGATTCTGGAACATGGTAATTCTTTATTGAGATCTCCCATAACATTCTTAAACATGCTACACACAGTTTTCTCTCGATAAGGAGGCAAGACAATCATTTTAATATATTTGTTCTTTTACAATTTAATATATAATCATATTCTTTCTATTTCCCTCTTATCCCTTTTTCTTCCAACAAGTACCCTTAACTACTTACATGTCTTTTTTGTTTTGACTTTAGGACATTGTTGTGACAGAGGGCTTACTGCATTTAATTAGGGTCGCCTAATTTTGGAGAGAGTGGATATTTACCTGAACAAGGGCAATATAGCAGTGGCTAAGGAATATAGAAGGAACTGAATGATAATGATCCAGTTTTAATGTATCTTTAATTAAAATTCATGAGCTGTGGATACACCTCTGAGGGAAAAATGTCTTGCATGTACCACACATGGACACATAATGCACACACAAATTTCACCACTGCAATGATATGTATAATAACCTCTTTATGTTTGACTTTAAGTGAAATATTTCAGCAAAGCCTTTCCTATGTTTGGATCAACCAGTAGAGGGTGAGAAATTGTGGTGTGACTATTTTAACCTTGAGGTAATGTTGCCTCTCTAGAGAATCTGCTCTTGGTACTATATGAGAGCTTGCAGCTGCACCAACCTTGGTTCTAAGACACTCATGGCAAAAGTGAAGTTCTTACATTTGATTATGTCTAGCTATGGTGAAATGGTACTGAAATACACGGAGACTGTCTGCTCTCATGGGCAGCAAGAGAAAGATAACTTTGATAGGTGGGACCTCTTCTGCCCCCAATTAACTTTGTATAATGTTTGAAAACGTAACTGGAATGAGCTAGTTGGTGTCAGACTTTTTCAACAAGTCTGAACCCTCTTTTCCTGAGGAAATAAAAGCTTAGAATCTTAGTGAGCTTCTCTCTTTACTGCAGCATCTATTACCAACATCAATCAGTATACAATTTATGCAATTTTCTATAGTGTTTATCTCTCATTCTGTGTCTGTTCTAGGATAACACGTTGTACTATGCTATCATAGCTCTTATATCCCTCCTGACTCTACTGACTTTATTCTCAATGACTTCCACAGCTTCTGAGTTGAAATATTTTGTTGGATGCTCCTCTCATGGAATTTTCTGCTATTTCTCATTAATTCACTAGTAGTGGGTGGGCAGGATGACCTATTTTGCCTTATTTGTCTCAGCACAATATCAGGGTCCTCTTTGACTATATAACAGGATGAAGTACAGCTTGGAACACAGAAGACCCGGTCTACAGAACAAAAGAATTACAGAATTTATCATGTTACTGATATCAGCAATAATATTCAAGTCTATATAAACTCAGGCAGTGCAGTTTAACCCTCCTTTTTCTTTGTCTGGTTTGTTGATTGGTTTGCTTTTTTGTTTTTCAACATTGGATAATGTTGATTTCCAGGCAGTCATGTTGTTAATGTATCTTCCCTACTTTGATCACATTGCCTAATTTAATAAAGGGTTTATATACCTATGGAGAATTCTATGGCACACAAATGGATGAAACACTTTTTTTTTTTTACTTTCCACATGTATATGACCCTTTTACTCAACATAATAACACCACCTTTCAATTACTTTCTTGCTGGGCTCTCTTCTGAGCTATATCATGACTATGTTTAGGGAGATATTATTGATGTACTGTTATATCACATACACATAGTACATGCTATGACAATGTGGATCAATTGGGGCATTTGCTGCGTTCCACAAAGAAGGGACTCTTTTGAGCAAATTTGTATGTTCTATGGAACCATTTGTAATAAAGAAACAAAAAGGTTTTGAGGACACATCTCCTTTCATTTGTGTCACTGTGAATATATTACCTAGGTTCTACTTTGGGAGAGATTATCTAAGTCATCTCTCACAAGCTAAATATTATTTCTAAGACAGTGTTAGGGAAAAAGATAACCTTTGCTTGTCCTTGAATCTCCTAAAGAAACTGAATAAGCAATCTGAGACCAGATCTGGCAAGATGACTTAGTGTGTAATAGCCTCTGCTGCTAAACCTAACAACTTTGTTCAGGCTCCAAAGCCCACATTTTGGAAGGAAAGATCCAACTGCCACACTTTTTCCTCTGATTGCTACATATTTGCAATGTATCTACACATATACTATACTCCAACAAAAGAAAAATGAAGTGTGTGTATATGTTTGTATATGTATATGTATAAAAACTATGTATATGTACATATATATTACATATGTATATAAAACATACCTTTTATATTATATTTATATATAATATCCTTCACCCTTATATTAAAAATTAAGAACTCTCTGGCTAAATTATTATATGTTTTAAATTTTTATTATATACCAAAAATTAAGACTCTCGTGCTTTAAAGTTACATGTAAATATATGTATCAATGATCTTTGAGTGCTTTATAACTATATAAGAACTTCTGCTCTATAAGCAACTGTATAAGAATGATTTGGACTGTATAAGAACAATTACTTTTGTATTTGAGTTTTTTTCTTCTATCCCAAGTTAACTAATTAAGTTAATTCTGAACTCCTTGTCTAAAGAGTACTTGATTCTGCTGCTTTAGAAAATTTTAAGATTATAATTTCTAAAATAGCTTATGTTGAAAGAAGTGCCTCTAAAACATATTAAAATTTTATAGATAACTTTTGGTTGAAGCTCTATTTTATTGTATATCCGGATGGCAACCCCATCTTTTTTCTTGGCATTATTTGCTTAGAAGACTTTCTGCATCCTTTTACTCTGAGGTAATTTCTTTCTTTGTTATTGAGTTGTGTTTCTTCTATGCATCAAAATGCTGGGTCCTGTTTTTTCCATTGAGTCTGTCAGTGACTTAGTTGGGTTTTAGTGCTACAAACAGACACCATGACTAAGGCACATCTTCTAAAGCATGACATGTATTGGTGCTGGTTTACAGGTTCAAAAGTTCAGTTCAAGACAGATGATCAAAATGTGAATGCTTCACTCCTTCTTTAAATGAGGAAAAAGAATACCCTTGGCAGGGAAGGGAGAGGCAAAGATTAAAACAGAGACTGAAGGAACACCCATTCAGAGCCTGCCCCACATGTGGCCCATACATATACAGCCACCCAATTAGACAAGATGGATGAAGCAAAGAAGTGCAGACCGACAGGAGCCGGATGTAGATCGCTCCTGAGAGACACAGCCAGAATACAGCAAATACAGAGGCGAATGCCAGCAGCAAACCACTGAACTGAGAATAGGTCCCCTATTGAAGGAATCAGAGAAAGAACTGGAAGAGCTTGAAGGGGCTCGAGACCCCAAAAGTACAACAATGCCAAGCAACCAGAGCTTCCAGGGACTAAGCCACTACCTAAAGACTATACATGGACTGACCCTGGACTCTGACCCCATAGGTAGCAATGAATATCCTAGTAAGAGCACCAGTGGAAGGGCAAGCCCTGGGTCCTGCTAAGACTGAACCCCCAGTGAACTAGTCTATGGGGGGAGGGCGGCAATGGGGGGAGGGTTGGGAGGGGAACACCCATAAGGAAGGGGAGGAGGGAGGGGGATGTTTGCCCGGAAACCGGGAAAGGGAATAACACTCGAAATGTATATAAGAAATACTCAAGTTAATAAAAAAAAAAAAAGTCCAAAGCTCAAAGTCTCTTCTGAGATTAATCCAGTTACTTAACTGTAATCCCCAAAGCAGGACAGGAAACCAGCTGGGCAAACTCCAAACTCTGCATATCTCAAAGAGGTCTTCAGATCTCCACTTTTTCATCTTTGTCTTGGGCTGGTTCCACTTCCTTTTAGCAGCATTCCTTAGCAGATATCCTATGGCTCTGTTATCTTGAAAAATTTGGGGTTTCCAAGACAACTTGAATGTTAAGGTTTCTTGTTTCCATGTTTGTAATCCACACATGAACTTCTAGGTGCCTCCAGAGAAATGGTGTCACTTCTTAAGCTCTGCCCTCTGCAGCACTCAAAGCTCAGGTTGAACTACTCCACTGCTAGTGGTGCTTTTCTTGGTGATCATCCCATGTTACTGGCATCTCTAATACATCAGGGTCTTCCATTGCAACTAGACTTCACCAATAGTCTCTCATAATCTCTCTTCATGGGGTCAAGCCTCAATACCTTTGCATGATCCCTTCAGTGCTAGACCATCAACTTCAACTGAGGCTGCACTTTCACCAATGGCCTTCCATGGCTTCTCATAGTTCTGAGACTCAGCTGTTCTTCCGGACCTCTTCATCCCTTCAAAACCAGTACCACCTGTGTGGCTCTTATATATTACCAAGTACAGCTGCTACAGGAGGTACAACCTTGGGTACTTCTGGAACACAGCTTCTTTGGGCTCTGAAAACACTTCCCTGAAGATTTCACGGCAGTGATACTGGTCTCTTCTTAATTATGATTAATTTCTTGGCACCAGCTAACCAACATCATTGGCTCCAGTAGTCTCTTCTATTCTGGGTTCTAAAGCCAGAGATACGTGTCCAAAGCTGCTGATTTCTGATGTTAGCTGACGATGGAACATAGCCCATTTGTTCTGTTACATTGTCACTAGATTTATGTTTTCCAACTCCTCCTTTGCCTAATCATGGCTGTCATGGAACTTGCTCTGTAGACTGACTTTGAATTCAGTGATCTGTAGACCTGTCTCCTATGCACTGGGATTAAAGATGTGGTCCACCAAGCCTGAATTAAGGTTTGTCGTCACCTAGAATTTTCTCTCTTCTCTGCCGGCCTTGAACTCAGAGATCTGCTTGTCTTTGCATCCTGGGATTAAAGGCTTGTACTACCATTCCTGGACCTAAATATAGCTGGGTGAGATCTTACCCCAAGGTCATTTCCCCTTAATTCAATTTAATACCTTTAAATGAGGGATTCAGCTCCATTTCACTTCCTGATGTCCCTTTTATACTCAAACTATATATTTTGCATTTTTCCTCTCTCAGTTTGCTCCATTGGTTCAAAACACTCATCATCAGACTTAATCAGAGAACAAAGTCTTTGTTGGGCTTTTCTTTTGAAACTTCCTTTGTCAATGCAATTAATTTGAGTCTCTTCACCTTAACCTCAGATAGATTCATTGAGTAATGGCAAACAGAAGCCACATTATTCACCAAAACATCATAAAAACATTTTCTCAGTCACATAGTAAACTTCTATACTGAAAACCCTTGGACCAGCAAGCCTACACATTTCAAATAACTCTGAGCACCACAGTCTTCTATATTCCTACTAGGTTGGTTTATTAAGTCCTGCTTAAAAGCATTCCATGGATTTCCAAATCCAAAGTCACAAAATCTACATTCTTTTAAGCAAAAGCATGGTTGGGCCTATCACAGCAATACCCCAGGCCCTGGTACAAACTTCTGTCTTAGTTGGGATTTTAGTCCGATCAGTAGATACCATGACCAAGGCAAATCTTATAAAGGATAATATATATTGGGGCTGGCTTACAGTTTCAGAGATTCAGTGCATTATCATTAAGGTAGGAACATGGCAGCAACCAGGCAGGCATGGTGCTGGAACAGATGATAGTTCTACATCTTCATCTGAAGGCTGCTAGCAGAATACTGTCTTCCAGGCAACTAAGGTGAGCGTCTTAAGTCCATGTCCACAGTGACACACATACTCCAAGAAGGCCACACCTCTTAATAGTGCCACTCACTACCTGGGCCAAGTATATACAAACTATCAGAGTTAGCTTTTGTCTTTTTACTGGGGAGTGAAGACCCTTGATGTTGAGACATATTAAAAACAGATGATTGTTACTTCCTGTTACATTTGTTGTTGAAGGTGGCATTATGTGCATGTGACTCTCTCCTTTTAGCTTTACTGTAACATGATTAATATCGTATTTTTTCCTTTAATGTAGGTACCTTCCTCGTGATAGAGTTTTTCTTTTGAAACATGTGTAGGACTATGATATGCTTGCAGACAGGAGCCTAGATGGCTGCCCTCAGAGAGACCCTATAAGGAGGTGAAATAGTCAAAATGCAGGTAATTCCACACCACCAATGGACAGAAACCGGGAAATCCTCTGATTGCATTAGGGAAAAGCTGGAAGAAGCTAAAGAGGAGGGCAACCCCATGGGAAGACCAGCAGTCTCAACTAACCTGGCCCCCACTGACACCGAGTCACCAACTAGGCAGCATACACTAGCTGATATCAGGCCCCCAACATTTATACAGAAGATGACAGCCTTATTTGGCCACAGTGAAAGAAGAGGCACCTAACCATCAGGAGCCTGTAGGCACCAGGGTGTCAGTAGGTCTGGGGGAAGGTGGAAACCTTCTTGTAGACAGGGGAGGAGAAATGGGATGAGGAACAGTCAGAGGGCACACAGGGATGGGGATAATGACTGGACTATGAAAACAGATTAAATAAAAAATTATAAATTAACTGTTTATATATGCACACACACATAGTTATATATACATATACATATATACATATTTCTTTTTTTTTCTAACAAACGTTTCTTTTTGCAACTCCTGCTGTGGAAGTAGCTCTGTAGACCAGGTTGGCCTCCAACTTACACACGCTTCCTTCTCTCCCCAGAGTGCCAAGATTAAAGTCATGTGCCACCACTGGTTGGCTGACTGGAGCCTGACATAGCTGTCTCCTGAGACATTCAGCCAGAGTATGTAAAATACAGAGGCGAATGCTAGCAGCAAACCATTGAACTGAGGATGGTGTCCTTGCTGGAGGAATTAGAGAAAGGATTGAAGGAGCTAAAGTGGCTTGCAACCCCATAAGAACAACAATACCAACTAACCAGAGCTCTTAGGGAATAAACCACTACCCAAAGACTACACATGGACAGACCCGTGGCTCCAGCTGCATATGTAGCACAGGATGGCCCTGTTGGGCACCAGTGGGAGGAGAAGTCCTTGCTCCTCCCAAGGCTGGACCCCCAGTGTAGGTGAATATCAGGGTTGGTGTCAAGGGGTGATGGTTGGGGAGAGGGAGCACCCTCATAGAAGAAGGGTAGGGGGATGGGATAGGGGGCTTATGGCTGGGAAATGGGGAAAGGGGATAACATTTTAAATGTCAATAAAAAATATCCGACTTTAAAAAAAAAGCAAGCCACACCTCTAGACTGTTAATGAAGCTAGTATTATCTGATTCCAAAACAGATACTATTACAAGTTAATATGGTCATTTTTATTTTATTGTTAATTTCTTTTTTTACATTATAAGACTTGATTAGTACATACTCTCATCCCCAATTCCATGCAATCCTGCTCTATTCTCCCAATTCTCCAATTCTATCTAAGTATCTATCTATTCATGTATATGTGTATGTGTCCATTACCCACTCCGACATTTTCATTTCCATTCATTTTGTTTTGTGATATACCAGTGTTAACCAGGGCCATCTGTGGGACTGTGAGTTTGAAGCTATGTGTTGGAGCCTTGTGGGCTCACCACACGGGACATAATAAAGACAGTAATTCCTTTTCTCCTAAAAAAAAAAAAATGTATCCACAGATACAGTTGTAAAGTAATGGGTGGTACCCCTGTCAGTTTCCCTCCCCTTTCCAGGCTAATTGCAGCTAGAACTAGTCTTCAGTGAGGTCAGAGCTGATATATTTCTTCTCTTAGTTACTGATTAAAACAGTTGTATGGATTCTGGAGAATGGCTCCTCATGGCTCTTCCCTCTCTTCCTTTTTTACTTTCTTCCTGTCTCCTCTTCCTCAGTGTTTGCAAGCTATAGATGTGATGGTATAACTGACTTGTTTAAGAGCTAAAGAGTTGTGCCATGTACATTGCTTATGTTCCTCATCTGAGACAAAAGTGAGTCTCTGCATGCACCATTGAATTTTGATTTTTGTTGTGTAGCCTTTGCTGTCCAAAAATTGGCTCTGAAAACCAGGTTGGCATTAAACTGAGAAATCTGCCTTCTTATGCCTCCCAAGTGCTGCCATTGAACATATGCACCACTACCACCCAGACAACACTATGTTTTTTTTTTAAGAACCATTGTGTCCAATTGTGAAATTTGATCTTACACCAATCAGAATGACTAAGATCAAAAACTCAAGGGAGAGCACATGCTGGTGAGGATGTAGAGAAAGAGGAATACTTCTCTATTGCTGGTGGCATTGCAAACTGGTACCACTCAGAAAACCAATCTGGTGGTTCCTCAGAAAATTAGAATTAGTTCTAACAGAAGACCACTATATAGCTCATATATATATATATATATATATATATATATATATATATATATATAACCAAAACATGCTCCACCATACCACAAGAAGACCTGTTGCACTATGCTCAGAGCAGCTTTACTCCTAGTTTCCAGAAAATGGAGACAATCCAGATGTACCTCAACCAAAGAATGGATACTAAAAATGTGGATCATTTACACATTGGAACACTATTCAGCTATTATAAACAAGGACATCATGAATTTTACAGGCAAATGGATGGAACTAGAATATATCCTGAATGAGGCAACCCAGACACAAAATGGCATGTATGGTATGCACTCATTGATAAGGAGAAATTAGCCATAAAGCGCAGAATACCCATGATATACCACACAGACACAAAGAAGTTAAATAAGAATGAAGTTCCAAGCAAAACGTTTAAATTGCAATTAGAAGGAGAAAAAAATTGTCACACCAGGCACAGAGAAGGAGAAAGCTAGCTGGGAGATGGGGTGGAGGAGAATGAGGAAGTAGGATCAGCTGAGAGGAAAGTCATGAGAAAGGCCCAGAAGCCAGGAAAATGAATGGAAATCTGCAGCTGCCAGGGCTGGTGGCAGGTTCCTGGCCAGAAATATGACTCATATGATCATTCCTCTCCCTCTACTACAGAATTTCCAAAACTCTGCCTAATGGCTGTGGGTCTCTGTATCTGTTTCCATTAGTTGTTAGGAAAAGCCTCTCTAATGCCAATTGGACTAATATAGTACAGTATAATTAGGAATCATTTCGTTGACTTCTTTTCCCCTCTCTTCTCTCCAAGGTCTGAGCTCTCTACTCTTGCATGTAATTAAAAACAAAAAACAAAAACAAACAAACAAACAAACAAACAAAAAAACCATGCTAACACATTTGTCCCAGAGCTGCTGAGTTCTCTCTGGCCCATTGCAGTCCCCTTTTGTTCCTACTAGCTTAGCTTTGCCTAGCAGCCATCAAGGACCAGGCTTCTCTTCCTACACTCTTTTGCTCTTGGAGAGGTCGAGTTACCAACCTTGCCTGAGGCTTTGAATCCTCAGATGAAAATCACACATTCAGCTTTATCACTTTAGACTTTGCAGGTTAGCACAATTGCTGAACACAGAATCTTCTGCTGTAAACTTATCAGCTAGCCTGGTCAGGTAGCCTCAAAAGACACCCTTGGCTATCCTCTGGTGGCAGAGTCAGCTGATTCTAGGTTCCCTGAGATCTTATATGATTGTTTCTTATGGGACAGTGAAAGACTCTGGTTCCTGGCTGAGGAAGTTTGAAATCCCGGTGACCCTGAGGGACAGTAGGTGTTTCGCCCGACTCCCAGGAAACCAGGACACACTATCCCACAGCCCTTCATAGATTCAGGGATAAGAGCCCTCTCATGATATGCTGGACCATGTCATTGGTTGGCCACTTTCAATTTCTGGACACCATTTACCCCAGCACATCTTACAAACAGGACAAATTGTACGTTCAAAGTTTTGTGGCTGGATTGTTGTCCCAATACCTCCTTTTATAGGAGAGATCAACTACAGGCTCTGTATACCCTATTGTTAAGAGTCTTAAGTAGGGTCTACCTCTAAATTACTGGGAGTTCCCTTTGCACTAAGTTTCTTGCTCATCCCTGAAATATCACTTTCCCAATTCCAGGAATCCAGTGGTCTTTGTTAGTAATCTCTATCCACAAACTGTTTCTTATTGTGCCCATTCCCAATCACCCTACAACTGGTGATACTTATTCTCAAAATGAGATTCATGTTTCTACCTTGAGCCTTCCTTGGTACTTAGCTTCTCTGGCTCTGTGAATTATAGCCCGGTTATCTTGTACTTTGAAGCTAATATCTACTTATAAGTGAGCTCATAACAAGCATGTCTTTCAGAGTCTGAGTTAACTCACTCAGGATTATCTTTTCTTATTCTAGTCATAAGACTTTTATTTTTGTTCATCATTTCCTTTGACTGAGCCATTCAGCTCCTCTATCCTGTTTTCAAACCCTGATCTTTAGTCTCCTACCTAATCTATTTCAGTTATTGCATTTCTGACTTCTTGTTTCTTTTTAGTTTGGGTTTTCTACATGTTTCTCTTTATTGAATTCAGTCTTATATTCTACTTTGTCCGCACTTCCTTCAGGCATTGCTAGTGTTCTCATGTCCATTGTTCATTTTTCTCCTATGTGCTCTGAGTTCATTCACATGCTTTATGTGCTTTGACATCCTTGAACACAACTCTGGTTCTCGAGCTCTGTATCTTGGATATCACTAAAATTGCTATCCTTAGGGAACACAGCTACGGTTCATGATTTGAGTAAATAGAAATTTGTGTAAGTTTCTGAGTGGGCTTTACCAGTCCTCAGCATGACAAACACGGCTCTTCCCCATTCCCCCTACATGGCTATAAACCATCAAATTACACACGAAAAGTTAGCCACAGAGGCCTATTCCCTTATTTGCTCACTTCCCCCTTCTGGGGATGACTACCAATGTCCAGCTGTAAAAAATATTAAAGTACAGCAATAGAAAGTCTTGGCTTCACCTAATTGGCATGCCAATCAAAACATACCAGAGCATCCTAGCCCATTCTACCCCAGACTTCCCCATTTTTTTCCTCCTATAATCGCATACCTGTAGGGACATATGCTGCTGTTTTTCAGCATGAGTCAGAAACCAACCACTTTAATTTTTTTCACTGTTTAATTAAGAATCTCTGAGAAAATTGGTGTTTTTCTTGTGGTTTGCAGCTAATCCAGGATCTGGGTGGAAGCACCTACTGTGTGCAGATCCCTTCAACTTTAATACTGTGCTTTGGGAATAAAACAAAAACAGCTCGGCATCTACAGGATTTATATCTTTGTGTGTGTATTAGCCCAGAAGGTTGGAATTTCCATATCCAAAGTTAGGTGGAATGCCTTGTATTTGAAAAGTTCAAT
Organism: Rattus norvegicus; assembly: GCF_021556685.1. NCBI lineage: Eukaryota > Metazoa > Chordata > Mammalia > Rodentia > Muridae > Rattus > Rattus norvegicus. The sequence continues at coordinate 74,951,082 of NC_141534.1, forward strand.
ACCATAGGTCGTGGGCAGATACCCGAGTGTGGCATCTGACAACTCAGGCTGGGACAGAGCACATGGGGAGTCTGTGCAGAGAAGTTCCAGGAAAGTCTGAAATGTGGAACAGTGTGTAAGGCAGGCAGGGAGCAGAGAGAGAGAGAGAGAGAGAGAGAGAGAGAGAGAGAGAGAGAGAGAGAGAGAGAGAACAGGTTGCAGGTCTCCAGGGTGTATTATAAAGGGACTTGGACAACTAATTAAAAATGGGAAAGCACCTAGCATAGGTGTGTTGACAGGAGTTACATGAGTGGAATCTGGTTGTAGTGGGCAGGGCCAGAAATGAGCTCTAAGGAGACAGGTCAAAGTGACAGGAAAATGGACTGTTCACTGTGGAACAAATGGAAGTGAGCCACATGGTTCAAAATCCAGGGAGGATAAAGAGGCATTCTTTAGGACTTTAATACTCTGGGTTGCCATATGTGTCATGGCATGTATCCTGGCAGGGTCTGCAATCAGGAGCTGCAATCAGGAGCTGCAATCAGGAGCTGCAGTCTCTGGAACCCTCAACTCAGTGGCCCTGGAATCTCCAACAACAGAAGAGTGGCAGGCTTGGGAAACATGGAGAAGAGAAGTGGTGTGCTCTGCAGATGCGCTTAAGGATGGCAGTCTCATAATTCTGTCATGGATATCTTACCATTACCAGCAAGTTTGATACCCTATGAATTTGGGATTAGCCTGATTATGATTTTCTGTTATGGTTGCCAGAATGGTTTCATATAATAATCTGGTGGAACTTTTGTAGTAGTTGCTGTTTGCAAACAGTTCTCTTTGGCATTATAGCCAGTTCAAAGCTCCTGGAAAATAAATTCAACCATACTCTCTTAACTATCGTGTTCTACAACAGACCTATTCAAGAAAGCATCCTTTGCCCCGATGCTATATTGTACTTGCAGACAGGAGTCTAGCATGGCTGTCCTCTGAGATGCTGTACCAGCAGCCAAATGAGACAGATGCAGATACAGCCCACCATTGTCCTGAGGTCAGGGAAACCTATAGAAGAGTTAGAGGAAGAAATGAAGGAACTGAAGGGGATGGCAATCCCATAGGAAGACTAACTGTATCAACTAACCTGGCAGCTCTCAGACACTAAGCCACCAACCAAGGAACATACACAGCCTGGTTTGAGCCCCCAAGTCATATATGTAGCAGAGGATTGCTTTGTGAGGACTCAACAGGAAATGATGTGCCTAAAATTGTAGAGACTTGATGTCCTAGGGAAGGAAGATGGGGTGGGGGAAACCTTCTCAGAAGTGAAGAGGAAGGGGAATAGAGGGAAGAACTTGGGGGAGGGGTTCTTGAAGAGGAGCAACATTACAGAAGTCAATAAGTAAAATGACTGGTTTTTTTTTAAAAAGAAAAAGAAAAAAGAAAACACACTACATAAAATGATTTCAAGTACTACACTAAATAGGTATGCATAGAATGAAATCCTTGCTTTGGTACTGTCTTTTGTGGAAATACTTTGAGTTTTGATCTTAGTGGGTTGTTTATTTCGATCTTAGTGGTAGGCTTGATTTAAATGGTTTTATTATATTAAGGTATGTCCCTTGTATCACAAGACTATCTTCAACTTTTGTCAGAAAGGGGTGTTTGAGTTTATGAAAGGACTTTCAGCATCTAATGAGAACATCATGTGGTTTGTGACTTTCAGTGTGTTTATATGGTCAAATATATTTACTGATGTATACATGTTAACCATCCTTGCTACAATGAGAATAAGCCTATTTTATTGTTTTGGATTATACTTTACACATGTTCTTGGATTGAACATGAAAAAGTTTTACTTAGTTTCTTCATCTCAAAGATAATAGAAATTTGTCTATAATATTCTTTTGATGGATGTGTGTCTTTGTGTGGTCTAGGTATTAGTGTAATTTGGGCCTTCTAAAAACCACTATGCAGTATTCCTTTTTTATTCTATTTTCTAAAATTATTTTAGGATTATTATTCTCAATTTTTCATTCAGTAGTGATTGTTAAGTTTTCATGAGTTTGTTTGCATTCTTTTGCTATTATTCAGCTTTAATTTGTGCTAGTAAAATAAGATGAAGTCTGTCATTTCAGTTTTCTTGTATCTGTTGAGACTTGCTTTTTATTCAACTATGTGGTCACTTTTGGAGAAAGTTCCATGAGATATTGAAAAAAGGCATATATACATTTATGTTTGGGTACAATCTTCTGTAAATATGTAATAGGTTCACTTATTTTCTCACTTTATTTAATGTCAAGAATCTATGTTGAATTTTTGTTGAAAGACCTCACTATTAGTGATAATAGATTATTAAAGTCACCCATTATCATTATGTGTCAATATGTGGTTTTTATATTTTGGGTATTTTTCTTTTACGAAATTGGCTGTTCTTGTGTTTGTTGCATAAATATTTAAGAGTACAATTTCCACCTGGAGAATTTTTGCTCTGATGAGTACATAGTATTCATTCTTATTTCTTTTAATAAGTTTGTGTCCAATATCTGTTTTGTCATAAGCTAATATGGCTGCACCTGCTTGCATCATTGTTCCATATCCTTTGAATATCTTCAATCGTATTTGCCGAGGTAATGTTTATCCTTGTTAATGTGTGTTATGTAGACACAGCATGAGAGATTAATTCTGCTTTCTACTCCATTCTATTAGTCTGTGTCTTTTTTGACAAATTGATGGAATACTATCAATATGGATCAATGGACCCTGTTTGTTGATTCCAGCTCTTTTGTTATTATGGTTTAGGTTCCTACCCTAACTTTTATAATGTGATGGAATTCTTTAATTTTTTTTGTTGGTTTATTGGTTGATTTGTTTTTGGTTTTGTTCTGTTTTTGATTGTTGAATTTTTTGCTTTCTTGGTAGTTTGGGGTCTTTTTTTTTCATAACAAGTTTTCTCTGTGTAGATATGATTGACCTTGAACATACTCTGTAGATCAACCTGGCATCAAACTCACAGGGATTAGTTTGGCTCTGCATCTTACTTGCTGGAATTAATTAAATAATTAATTATCCTATCCACCCTACACGATTTTGTATTTCCTTATGTATGTCAACCTCTTCAGACTAAACTTTTACTTCTACCAACTTCTGTAGACATAGAGACAAACAACTCATGAATTTGTTTTCATCATGGAAATTTTATCTCTATCTATCTATTGTGATTAAAAGTTCTGCTGGGTGTAGTAGTCTTGGATGGCATCTATGATCACTTTAAAAATACAGAACATCCATCTAGGCCCTTCTAGATTTATTATCCACTGAGAAGTCAGATGAAGTTATTTTGGTTTTCCCTTGATATGTTACATGGTACATATGATATGTTTTTCTCTTGCAACTTTTGCTATTCTGTATTTGTTGCTTTGTTTATTATCATTTGTCATAGAAAGTTTCTTTCCTGATGCTTTCTATTTAGTGTTCTTCATGTTCCTTGTAGCTTCATATTCACCTTCTTATCATGCTTTTTAAAATATTTTTACATATTTTAACCTATATAGTTTATAAAATATAACAAAATAAAATAAAATAAAACAAAAACTATCTCATTGGAGCTAGATAAAGAAAGCCAACAGAAGTTTGAAAGAGCCCCCAAAGAAGACAAAGGAGTCAGAGAACTATCCAAGCGGTGTCAGATATGAGTTTCATCTTGATAATTGAGCCTATAAGTCCATTCAGCACTATTTTTATATTCCTGAGAGATTTTTTGTGCTACTGCTCCAGCATAATTTATAGGCAGGACCCAATGTAAAACAAAGGATTCGAGGCTGAATTGATGTCTAAGTTTGGGTTTTACTGCTGTGAACATATACCATGACTAAGGCAACTCTTATTAAGAAAAAAACCCCAATGCACTGTAAACACTAATTCTTTGGAGATGGAAAAACTAAGCTGAATTAGTGTGGATGATATCAGCAATAGAGCCTTGCTATCAGTTTGTTGACAATAGCTTTACTGTCTTGCCAACAACTTGAATTATTTAGGCCTATCCATACGACTCATTTGACAAGAAATCAATTGGGTGTAAGACATTTTTGAAACTGAGAGCTTCATTTGGTGACAAGAAATGGGCAGTTGTGTCTCTATCTCACTATTATTAGGAGCATTCAATAGGATTGTCTTTATATGTTAAGGAAAATTTACAGTGCATTAGAGTTCCTTATTGTCCCTTAAATGCCCTTTACTTCTACTGGTCTCTTCCCACACTCACTCTCTCAACCTCATCTCCCTTCCCCCTTCTCTTGTGATCCTCTTATTCTGTTCTCTGTACATCCACTGACTCAAGGTCACCCAAAAATTCTACTTAATTTCCCCATCCCAGAGAAATCTTTCCCCCAAGTCCCATGGTCTGTGCTACCTACATATTTTTCTAAGGTATTATTATATATTTCTTAAAGATAGTATGTTCTCAGGTATGAAGTATCAGTGAGTATCTGTTCTAGGATTAAGGGCTATCAAACAATATGTCTATTCCGAGATTCATGCTACACAGAAGAATATTACAAAAAGTTTAGATTCATACAGGAAACTTGATTTCTGTATGGACACAAACTTGATAATTTGGAAATCAATTCTGTAGAACCATCAGTTTCATTACAAAGAGACACAAACTGTCTAGAGAGGGGCCTGGAAATAATATGGGCTTTCAGACATTTTTTTTTAAAAAATAGTCTGTGACTTGTGGAGAGCCTGGAATGCAAAACTAGGATTTATTTTCTCCAGTTCTACAGAACATGGTTTCTGCTACTGAAACTTGCTAAGAAAAGGTACGGTCTTTTTCTTTTTCTTTTTTCTTTTTCTTTTTTTTTTTTTTTTTTGGTACCTTTTCTGTTTCATCTACCATGGCCCTACCAGGTTTACATTTTGTATCATTATAATTGGCTTTTCCATGAGTAGTGCCTGGATCTCTGTTGGTTTGGATGAAATCATACTGCCTGTGGCTAGAGAAGAAGCATTAAAATATTTTTTATTCATATTGTTTGTTGTTATAAAAGCAGGCCCTCAGATCAAAGCCTACGGGAAGAAAGTACTGGAGAATTACAGAGGGAAGTCAAAAGTCTTCTCAGAAGAACTTGGGATGATTCAAGTGATAACTTCATTCACCAATAAAATTCTAAGCAATCACGCACACATAACCTATGCATTTGTGTGCTGGATATTGCGGAGTTCATCTTACCCTGCTCACAGAGTGGCAGAAACCTTGTTCATACGCTGTTCTCTTGGACTTTTATCTCTTGCTTTCTGAAGATTCCAATTCTTGTGTGCTCCTACAAAAGCAGCAAGTGCTTAGTCAGGATGAATTACCGTATACGTGGTGAAGGAAATGTGATTATTGGATATTTCCCTGCATTTGCTGTGCAACCCCTCAACAAAACAACTGAGTGGAGGATGCTTAAATGCAACCGAGATGTTATGGTTGATAAGTCCCTTATCCATTTATACATTTTCAAGGTTTGGCATTGACACTCCCCGGGGGAAGTACAGACTCAAGCTTCATTATTCCGGATCTTTACCCGAGTAAGACACGCCCTTTCCTCCCTTCCCAGATCTGTCTGCCGTTCCTTCTTAGAGTGACTCCTCTGCTACATTCAAGGGAGTTTGGGTTTAGTCACTTGCTTTCCTGAGTAGTCAGTGGACATTTTCCCCATTTCCTTAGCTTTGCCTGTAATTCCTCAAAATTTGGATGTTTTCAATGTTAGATCTGCAGGAGAAAGAACACAAAATAAAAAAAAAATAATAAAGCATTTGAGAGGATTCTAGAAATCTATCTGTGCTCCTGTAAGAAGTGATAATGCCACTGTTGTTAGTGACCAACTATTTCCTTGTGTGAGGCTTCAGTGACAAATAATGTCTGGGTCTGATGCTGACAATTTGGGAGCAGGAATGGAAATATTAGAAATTGAGACCTACTCTCTGCTTCATAAATGCCTCCATCTGCCTCAGATTATTTTATCTAACTTTTAATATTTGTATTCTGTGATAGCTTGCCATGTTTGCCTCTTTGCTGCATATATATATATATACACACACATATATATATATAGTGTGTGTGTGTGTGCGTGTACTGTCATGAATATTTCTGTGAACATCTTGATTTTGCTGGAGCATAATACATGTTTCTCGTCATTCTCAAAGACACAAGATTAACATAAAGTGAAAATTCTGATTCAGTTTCTTAGGTCCTGCTATAGAGAAAAAATCATGCATGTTAGTGTTTAAAGGAAAACAGTGCATTTTATCCCAGACAGACATGTTCTTTGCTGATGGTAACCATACAAGTATCTGAAAATGAGAAGTGCAGCTTGCATTCAAGTCTGAACTCAATGAAGGAGCATGGAAATATACTTTTAGGGTTTAAGTTGGAAACAAGGGGTGGAAATTAACTTAAAATAAACATAGGGCTCAGGATGGATTATGATTAGTGTAGTATTACTGTGTTTGCTGAAAGGTGACTGTGGATCTAAGCCATTAATTCATCAGTGAAAGAAGAATATGTTCAAGTGTACAATGTCAATTTAAATAAGCATATTGTATTAGGTTTGGCCTTACCATAGGCAACTTGGGAAATTTAGAAACTGATACCTCACCAAAATATTCTGTGGAAGAGTCTATTGGTTCCAGAGATACTTGCTTAATTCAAGGAAAATTACAAGGCTGTATGGTCTTCCAGAAGTTTGTACCTTTCACACTAAGATGAAAATTCTTCTGGTTGATAGCGATGCTATCCTAGTTTCTCTTCTTCTCTTCAACTTTCCAATATCAAAAGGTCAGACACCACTGTGCATCAGCCTGAATGCCACTTCAAGTTGTACTATAGCAGACCCATATCTGCAAGTATCATACTTGTAATTACATGTGCCCACTATGACTGGCTTGTTTAATATGTAAAAGAAGAGAATGATGTATAAATGTGATTTAATACCCTAGGACGTTAGAAATAATATTAAAATGAACTTACAATTATAAATGCTATAAAAAACAGCATATCTGGTTTAGGTAGCACATCATTTATTACATACTATTTTTCATTGAGATTGGTGCATATACAAACATATACGCTTCAAGGTTACCAAGTGCATTCATAGTTCAATAAAATATTTTACATAGGTATAAGAGACTCCACATATTACTTAAAGAGAAACAATTCTTTATTACGATAAACTTCTTCCTGTTGTAACTGTAGCTACATTAAGTATAATTGTTTTAATTATGAATACAAAAGACCAAGTGTTATAGAGCTAGCATTATTTTCTATGACACTAATTTTGGTGGTGTAATTTTATAATTGGGTTTTTTACATTCTTAACAAATTAAGATGATAAATGAATATTTGATATGCTCTGGATAAACACAATATGACTACCATAGATTAAAACAGATTAAATTACAGTAGTAAATATATGCACATTATGGAATCTTTTATGCATGTTGGTTATTTTTCCTGCAAAGCAATAATGACAGTTTATTTCACCATGTATGGAGTACTATTCTTTCACACTAACATAAAATACATCCAAGTTATATTTTACTAGTTATGTATGCATAGGTATATCAATAAGTTGAAATGATTTATGTATTAAAATATGAAATGTCAGATTTTATGTTTCTTCTGCTTTTCTGTGGATACTTTCTCTTTTTAGTATTTTGCAATTTAAAGGACATAAATATTGCCTTATTGGTTATTTCAAAATATTCTACAATGTACTGTTTACTTTAAATACTTCTGATATTTCATGCTAAAGTTATAATCTAACATGAACTTTTATTTGTCCAAGGTAAATTTATTGGTTTTCAAAACTATAGTTTTCAGATAAGACACATCTTTCCAGTTTTATTTTAAAACTGTTTGCACTAATTTAAATATGCATTGCTATAGCTATGTCAGTAATACGTATGCAAATTCCTTTATCATGACAGCAGTATCATCCTATGGGAAATATACAATGGTTAAATTATGGAGTATAATATATCTACTTTTAATTTTAGTCAGATTAATTATACAACTTATTGTAAACCATGTGCTCTCAAAACCAAGTAACTTGCTGGCTATCATGATAGTGCATACCTTTAATTTGATCATTTTTGAGTCACAGATGGGTGGACCTATGTTTTCAAGACAAGCATTATCTATACAGAAATGTGGAACACCCAAATAATTACACTGAATACTCTATTGGAATCATGATTTTATATTCTCTTAAGTGCCAGAGAAACTTTGTAAGCAGAACTAGTAAAATAGCACACTACATAAATAGCTTTTGGTCAACATTCATATATAATAGAGGTTTAGGGAGGATATAAACATCCCTAGAGTTTCCCCATAGTATTGTTGTGTCATGATTCCCAGGACAAGAATATACTGTTAGCCTCTGTGCACAAAGTTAGTCAGAGAAACATTGTCTATAAAGATATTTCATTGCTGTCTATATAGAACAATATGTGTGTGTGACGTGTGTGTGTGTGTGTGTGTGTGTGTGTGGTGTGAGTAGGTTTGTGTGTGTTATGTGAGTGAGCATGTGTGTGTATATGTGTGTGTGTGTATGTCTAGGAAAAGAGAAAAAAAGCAACTAGACGGACAGATAGACAGAAAGACAAACATAAAGGAGTCTTTATTAACTTCATTTGTTCACTATAAATATGAAAAAAGCTTTTAAACACATAGATATGTGCTATAGATGTATCATAGCTGTGAAGTGAGATGGGAACAGTCGTGGTACACCAGTCCCTTTAGGCCAACCCCTGTGGGTGGACATGCATGCAGTATCTATTATTTTCATTTATTCTAACCGATGTTATAATAACTAGCTTTATTTTGTTATCTTTAGAAAGAGACAATTACATCTTTAAAATGATTGCTGGCAAAGTAGTTCTGGAGTATTCAGAGGGAGAAAAGGAAAGAAAGATATTCTGAGATTCTATTATAATCTCAAAAATAAAAGACATTTTACAAAGAATTTGACTGGAAAGATATCATTTTAAAAATCTACCAAGTAGAGAACACCTGCATTCTCACCTTCTTGATAAAATGTGATATTCTCAACATTTTAAAAACTTTTCTAATTTGATATTTAAAAGAAAATGTATTGCTTATATTCATGAAAAGAGAAACACATCTTATGTTACAATGACCTCAAATTTTTGACCATCAAAATTCACTGTTTGGTAGAGAACAGAAGGGTTCTTGGAAAGAATTATTATATTGTTAAGACACTTTGAAAATATTTTTTCACATACATGAGTCATTGAAAGATGGTGAGTACATAGTAGATAAATATTACATAGTATAAACATGTCGTTTATCTAGAGGTTTACAAGGGTACAAGGGATGTTAATGTAGTGATTGAACTGACTGATGATGTCATTTAACATCAAAGCTTCTCTAATTAGTTTTGATTTTTTATATTACCCGTCTATTTCAAAAAGTGGGCTACTGAAATTACTCACTACATTTGTGCTGTGGTAGATCTGTTTTTTTTAAAATATACTTTCATTAGTGAAGTTGGGTACTCCTATGTTGAATGTGTGCATATGTAAAACTACAATACTCTGTTGATGAATTTTTTCCTTTAATGAAGATAAAGTATGTTTGACTAGCTCTTCTCAATAGGTTGGTTTGATGTTTATTCTGTTACATCTCAGGAAAGATATGCCTGCTTAGATTTCTTTTTCTTAATGTTTTAATTTTTAATTCAAACTTACCATAGCTTTCCCACCATCCAATAATGTCAGCCTGACCCAAATCTTTCTCCCCCTGATCTGTGCCATGATTTGTTCAGAAAAGAACAAGCCTCTCAGGGATATCAGTCAAACACAGACAGCATAACAAGATACAATAAGACTGGGCACAAACACACATATCAAGGATGAGTGCGTTAACTAATTAGAAGGGAAAGTGTCTGAAGAACAAACAAAAGACTAAGAGACATCCTGACTCCCACTTGTCGCATAAAATCACCAAGCTAACAACCGTAACATATATGGCAAGGACCTAGCCCTGCTTGTTGTATTCTCTGGGCTATGTTCTCGCAGTATCAAAAACCCCACTCACTCCTCCAATTTTTCCTCCTCTTCCACCTGTTCTAGAACTCCAATAGGAAGGACCCAGTAGAGATCTCCAGTTTTAGCTCTTTCTCCATGTAATGTTTGACTGTTGGTCATTAGTTGCCAGTGGGGGCCTCTTTGATTACAATTGACCTAGGCATGGATATATGAATACAACAGGATATCTTTGGGAATCATTCTACTAATTTTTCCTATCCTACCTCTATATGCTATCCAGTCTCTGGTGACTGGTCATCTGCACAATGTCAAGCCTCCTAGTAGCAGCCTCAAACTTGATGAGACTTTGGTTAGCAACTTCAGCAAGTTCTGCCTCTCCATTGCCTCAGTGCATTTTACTGGCAGGATAAATTAAAATTTTATGGCATTGTTGCACCAGTCCCAGGACTGGAATAATTGGTTACAAAGATGGATTGTTCAGATTCCATATCTTTCTTTTTAATTTATTTTTATTGCATATTTTTATTTTCATTTCAAATGCTCTTCCCTTTCCCAGTTTCCTGTCCATAAACTCTCCTATCCCATCCCCGCTTCCGCTTCTATAAGGGTGTTCTCCCTCCCCAGGCACCCTCCTTCCTGCCTCCACAACCTGACATTCCCCTCCACTGAGGAATTCAGCTGTGGCAGGACCAAGGGCTTCTCCCATTGGTGCCCGACAAAGCCATCCTTTACTACATATGCAGTTGGGTCTTTCCATGTGTACTCTTTGGATAGTTGTTTAGTCCCTGGGAGCTCTGGTTGGTCGATATTATTGTTCCTATGGGATTGCAAGGACATTCAGCTCCTTCAATCCTTTCTAGAACTCCTCTAGTGGGGATCCTATTCTCAATGGTTTGCTGCTAGCATTCACTTCTGTATTTGAGAGACTCTGGCTGAGTCTCTCAGGAAATGGCTATATCAAGCTCCTGACAGCATGCACTTTTTGGCTTCATTAATATTGTCTAGGTTTGGTGGCTGTATACATATATGGTCTGGATCCCCAGGTGGGGCAAGCTCTGAATGCCCATTCCTTCAGTCTGCGCCAAACTTTGTCTCTATATACCCTCCTATGCATATATTTGTTCCGCCTTTTAAGAAGGACTCAAGCATCCACACTTTGCTCATCCTTCTTCTTGAGCTTCATGTGGTCTGTAGATAGTATCTTGGGTAATTCGAGCTTTTGGGCTAATATTCACTTATCAGTGAGTGGACACCATGTGTGGGTATTTTATTTATTTGTTTGTTTGTTTGTTGTTTGTTTTTGTGATTGGGTTACCTCACTCGGGATGACATTTTCTAGTTCCATCCATTTGTATATGAATTTCATGAAGTCATCTTTTTTGATAGCTGAGTTGCATTCCATTGTGTAGATGTACCACATTTTCTATATCCATTCCTCTGTTGAAGGGCTTCTGGGTTCTTTTCACTTCTTACTGTTACATAATTCCATATCTTTCTTTACTGGGAGTACTCACTAGAATTTTATTAGTTATCCTTGTAAATTTCTAGAATATTTCACTGCATTAGGTTTGCACATCACTTCCCTAATTTTCCCCTGTTCCATCTGGCTTGCTATAGATTCTCTCCCTCCATATTGTTCCCCACCCCTACCAAATTAGTACTGTTCCCAAAAATGCCTGTCCACAGTACACACACAAAATATATTCTACTTTCTCTTTCCATGGAGATCCATGCATCCACTTAGAGCTCTTTTTGTCACTTAGCCTCTCTGGTTCTGTGGATTGAAGCATGAAAATTCTTTACTTATATATTAATATCCTCTTATATGTGGGTACATATCATGTTTATCTTTCTAGATATGGGTTGCCTCAATCAGCGTGATTTTTTTTAGTTCTATAAACTAGTATGAAATTTTCACAATGTCTTTTTAAAAAACCAAACAATATTCTATTTTATAACTATAATACATTATCTTTATTAATCCTTGAGCTGAAGAATATCTAGATTCCTTCAAGTTTGTGGCTATTTTGAATGAGGTCCTATGAATATGACTGAGCAAGTATCCTTATAGTAGAATAAAGCATCCTTTGAGTATATGCCCAAAAGTAGTATAGCTGGGTGGTGAGGTAAGTCAATTCCCAGTTTTTGATGTAACTGTCATATTATTTTCCATAGTGACTATGCAAGTTTGTACTCCAACCAACAATAAAGGAGTGATCCCCTTGCTCAAAATACTCACCAGCATAATTGTAGTCCTCCAGACAGGTTTAAGATGGCATCTCAAAGTGGCTTTAATTAGTATTATCCTGGTGGCTAAGTATGATGAACATTCTTTAACTGCTTCCTAACTACTTACCTGATTTCCTCTTTTCAGAATTTTCTTTCTGACTCTGTACCCCAACTTTTATTCAGATTAATAGACTTCTTAATATCTAGTTTTGAGTGATTTATGTATTTTTAATATTATCATTCTATTAGATGAGTTAGTGAAGATCTCTCTCCTATTCTGTGTTCGGCTGTTTTGTCATTTTGACAGTGTCTCTTGTCTCACAGGCACCTTTCAGTTTCATCAGTTCCCATTTATTAATTGTCAGTATTAGAGCCAGTGTTAGCTATCAGTGTTCTGCTCAAAAAGCTGTCTATTGTGCCAATGTGCTCAAGGCTATTCCCCATTTTCTCTTCTGTTGGGTTCAGTGTATCTGGTTTTATATTGAAATGTTTGATCCATTCCGACTTGTTTTCTACAGTGTGATAAATGTGGATTAATTTGCATTCATCTACATGCAGACATCTAGTTAGATCAATACCATGTTTTGAAGATGCTTTCGTATTCATTGTTTATTTCTGCATTATTTAACAATTTTTTTTGTCCATAGATATATGGATTTATCTTTTGGTCTTCAGTTTTATTCCATTGATTAACAAGCTTGTTTTTATGACAATACCATGAAAATTTTCATTACCATACATCTGTAGTACACTTTGAAATCAGAGATGCTGGAATTGTGTGTTAATTTGATGGGGATTGCATTTAATCTTTTGTATGCTTTTGATAATGTGATGAGGTTTAATATCTTGATTCCACTGATCCATGATCATAAGATACTGTTTCTTCTTATATGTTCTTCAATTTTTTCTCCATAGAATTAAAATTTGTATCATAAAAGTATTTCATTTCCTTGTTAGAATTGTTTCAATTTATTTTGTACTGTTTGTGGCTATTGTCACGCATGTTCCTTACATGGATTATTTTTTCTCAGTCCATTTGTACCTTTTTATATGGGAGGGATACTGATTTTTTAGTTAATTTTGTATCCAACCACTTTGCTAACAGTATTTATCAGCCGTAGGAATTCCTTTAGGATTTTCGGGGTCACCTGTATAGTATCATCTCTGAATAGTAACGCTCTTAATTATTCTTCTTTTTAAGTAGTATCCCTTTAATTTCCTTTGGTGGTCTTATTGCTCTAGCTAGAATATTGAGTACTATATTGAATAGATGGGGAGAGAATTACAGTCTTATCATTTTCCTGTATTTAGTGGAATGACTTTAAGTCTTTCTCCATTAAATTTGGTGCTGGATATATGTTGTACATTGCCTTTATTATATTTGCTTTGAAGGCTTTTTACATCTTCCATCCTAAATTAGGATCTCTCATTGAATATGAATTATGTTTCATGGAGAAAACAGAATCATTTTCTTATGCAGTCTACTTTATCTTCTTTGATTATTATTTTTATGTAAACATAAATATTGATGTGTATTATTGAATTGCATATGTTAGTTTTTGTTAGTTTGTTTGTTAGTTTGTTTTTAGCTATTCTAGTATAAGTTTTTTTATTCTGATTTCTGGAATTCTTTACTGTTCTCACTGTCAATTTGGATTTATTTATCCTCCTCTATAAACCTAACTACTCCTTCTCATGTCTTTTAAGAACTGGTTCAGTCAGTGATCATAATTTTGTTCAATCTCATTTATGATGAAAATTTGCCTTTAACATTCATTAAGACTGATAGTTTTTCTCTGTAGAGTAGTTTAGGGGAGAACTGATCCTGTTTTATAATTCATAGAATATCATCACAATGTCTTGTGACTTTCTAGTGTCTACTGAAATGATATTGCCCTACTCTGAAGGGCCTCTCTTTGAAAAGAGATTTCTCATTTGCAACATTTTGTGTCTCTTCTGGGTTCCTTATATTAACCGTCACTATTATTTTTAACGTGGAAAGATTCTTTTGTGCTCCAATATATTGGAAAAATCAAATGCATTTAACGCACATATAGAAATTCCAATCAAATACTAAAATAATACACAGTCTTCTCTGAAGCTTATGGAACTTTCTCCAAAATATCACATATTAGGATATAAACAAGTCTCTAAAATATAGGAAAACTGAAATTACATCTTGCACTTTACCAGACAATCTGGACTATATCAAAATCAACACAGAGAATGAATGAAACAAATAATGACAAAAATTTAGCCAAAGTAACAAAAGAAGATGAGAGCATCCAAATTCAAGTTGGAAGCAAGACATTACAACAGACACTGAGAAAAATAAACAATATAAACAACTATAGAAAGAAAAGGAAGGAAGGGAGAAAAGAAAGAAAGAAAGAAAGAAAGAGAGAGAGAGAAAGAGAGAAAGAAAGAAAGGAAGGAAGGAAGGAAGCAAGAAAGAAAGGAAGGAAGGAAGGAAGAAAGACAGGCAAATCCATGAAATCGATGTAACAAAAATCTAAACCAAAATTGACTAAAGGAAGAAATCAAAAGGACATTGAAATTCCTAGAACGGATTGAAATGAAAATCACAACAAACCAAAATCTCAAAATCTATGGCACACAATGAAAGTTGTCATAAGAGAAATATTTTTGGCACTTGGATCCACATAAAAAAGTTTTGAAAATTACAAATTAATAATGTTATTAAATACCTGAAAGTCTTAAATATATAAGAAAAATCACATAAAGGTAAATGGGAAGAGTTCACCAAAATCAGGGCACAAATCTATGAACTAGACATCAGCTAAAGCTATCCTCAACAATAAAAGGACTTCAGGGGGAATCACTATCCCTGAACTCAAGCAGTATTACAGAGCAATAGTGATAAAAACTGCATGGTATTGGTACAGAGACAGACAGATAGACCAATGGAATAGAATTGAAGACCCAGAAATGAACCCACACACCTATGGTCACTTGATTTTTGACAACGGAGCCAAAACCATCCAATAGAAAAAAGATAGCATTTTCAGCAAATGGTGCTGGTTCAACTGGAGGGCAACATGTAGAAGAATGCAGATCGATCCATGCTTATCACCCTGTACAAAGCTTAAGTCCAAGTGGATCAAGGACCTCCACATCAAACCAGACACACTCAAACTAATAGAAGAAAAACTAGGGAAGCAACTGGAACAAATAGGCACTGGAAAAAATTTCCTGAACAAAACACCAATGGCTTATGCTCTAAGATCAAGAATAGACAAATGGGATCTCATAAAACTGCAAAGCTTCTGTAAGGCAAAGGACACTGTGGTTAGGACAAAACGGCAACCAACAGATTGGGAAAAGATCTTTACCAATCTTACAACAGATAGAGGCCTTATATCCAAAATATACAAAGAACTCAAGAAGTTAGACCGCAGGGAAACAAATAACCCTATTAAAAAATGGGGTTCAGAGCTAAACAAAGAATTCACAGCTGAGGAATGCCGAATGGCTGAGAAACACCTAAAGAAATGTTCAACATCTTTAGTCATAAGGGAAATGCAAATCAAAACAACCCTGAGATTTCACCTCACACCAGTGAGAATGGCTAAGATCAAAAACTCAGGTGACAGCAGATGCTGGCGAGGATGTGGAGAAAGAGGAACACTCCTCCATTGTTGGTGGGATTGCAGACTGGTAAAACCATTCTGGAAATCAGTCTGGAGGTTCCTCAGAAAATTGGACATTGAACTGCCTGAGGATCCAGCTATACCTCTCTTGGGCATATACCCAAAAGATGCCTCAACATATAAAAGAGACACGTGCTCCACTATGTTCATCGCAGCCTTATTTATAATAGCCAGAAAATGGAAAGAACCCAGATGCCCTTCAACAGAGGAATGGATACAGAAAATGTGGTACATCTACACAATGGAATATTACTCAGCTATCAAAAACAACGAGTTTATGAAATTCGTAGGCAAATGGTTGGAACTGGAAAATATCCTGAGTGAGCTAACCCAATCACAGAAAGACATACATGGTATGCACTCATTGATAAGTGGCTATTAGCCCAAATGCTTGAATTACCCTAGATCCCTAGAACAAACGAAACTCAAGACGGATGATCAAAATGTGAATGCTTCACTCCTTCTTTAAATGAGGAAAAAGAATACCCTTGGCAGGGAAGGGAGAGGCAAAGATTAAAACAGAGACTGAAGGAACACCCATTCAGAGCCTGCCCCAATGTGGCCCATACATATACAGCCACCCAATTAGACAAGATGGATGAAGCAAAGAAGTGCAGACCGACAGGTGCCGGATGTAGATCGCTCCTGAGAGACACAGCCAGAATACAGCAAATACAGAGGCGAATGCCAGCAGCAAACCACTGAACTGAGTATAGGTCCCCTGTTGAAGGAATCAGAGAAAGAAACTGGAAGAGCTTGAAAGGGCTCGAGACCCCAAAAGTACAACAATGCCAAGCAACCAGAGCTTCCAGGGACTAAGCCACTACCTAAAGACTATACATGGACTGACCCTGGACTCTGACCCCATATGTAGCAATGAATATCCTAGTAAGAGCACCAGTGGAAGGGGAAGCCCTGGGTCCTGCTAAGTCTGAACCCCCAGTGAACTAGACTATGGGGTGAGGGCGGCAATGGGGGGAGGGTTGGGAGGGGAACACCCATAAGGAAGGGGAGGGAGGAGGGGGATGTTTGCCCGGAAACCGGGAAAGGGAATAACATTCGAAATGTATATAAGAAATACTCAAGTTAATAAAAAAAAAAACTCAACACAGACAATGAATGAAACAAATAATGACAAAAATTTAGCCAAAGTAACAAAAGAAGATGAGAGAATTCAAATTCAAGTTGGAAGCAAGACATTACAACAGACACTGAGAAAATTCAGAAAACCATAAACATGTTTAAAAACACATCTGTTCCTACAAAGTGGAGAATTTTAAGGAAATGTATGAATTTCAAGAAATATCAAATATGACTTACTAATGATAAATATAAATTAAAGTAATAATTCATGTAGTACTATAGCATTGAAAATGATCCAAATATCAACTTAAAAATCTCCTGTCAAAAAGTCTCAAGTTTGATGTATTCAGTATACAATTCTTCCAGACATTCAAGGAAAAAGTAACACTAATAAATATTCAAATATTATACAAAATAATTAAGAAAGAACATTTATTTTGGGAAGGTGGCATTACCCTGGTTTCAGAAACATAAAAAGACACTATCATAGAATAAATTAAAACAAAGAAAATTGTAGGGCAACCTCTTTTAAACATAGACACAAATACATGTTTGAAAACTTAATCCAATATCATGCAAAAATAACTATACACTCTGATCATGTTACTCTCATCAAAGAGATCCACACTTTTACATAAATTAATTTACCTACCATATAAACAGACCAAAGTACAGGGGAAAAACTGAGTGGAGCAAAGCCCTCTCACAAAATCCAACATAATTTCATGATGAAAGACCAGGAGTAAATGGAGATATAAAGAATGTAGCTCAACTTAATAAAGAAGATTTGTTTTAAAAAACCAACAGACAACGTCATAGGATACAGAGAAAAAGTATAATTCATTGAACGTCTGAACGAGACAAGGTTGTTCATTCTCACCTCTTCTCTTCAACAAAGAACTTGTATTGATATAGAGGGAAATAAGACAGAAACCTAAGCAACATAAACCAAGACTACTTGGTATCATCAGAGCCCAGTTTTCCCACCAAAGGAAATACTGGATATCCAGAAACACCGGAAAAGAAAGACTCAGATTTAAATTTACATTTTTTGATAAATATAGAGGACTTTAAGAAGGACATAAAGAGTGATCTTAAAGAAATGCAGGAAAGCACAAGTAAACAAAGAGAAGCCCTTAGTGAGGAAACACAAAAAAATCCCTGAAAGAATTACAGGAAAACACAACCAAACAGGAGAAGGAATTGAACAAAACCGTTCAGGATTTAAAAATGGAAATAGACACAATAAAGAAAGCAAAAAGGAAGACAACCCTGGATATAGAAACTGGAAGACAAGGAGAGAAACTACACTGTACAGAAAATAAGAATGTAATTTCCTAGCAATGAAACCAAAAGAGAGACACACAAACATAATTCCACCTCTAAAAATGAGAATAAGAGGAAGCTACAATCACTATTCCTTAATATCTCTCAACATCAACACACTCAATTCCCCCAATAAAAAGACATAGACTAACAGACTGGAAATGTAAAGAGGATACAGCATTTTGCTGCATCCAGGAAACACACCTCAGAGACCAAAGACAGACATTACCTCAGAGTAAATGGCTGGAAAACAACTTTCCAAGCCAATGGCCCAAGGAAAGAAGCTGGAGTTGCCATCCTAATATAAATGAAATTGACTTTCAACCTAAAGTCACTAAGAAAGATAAGGAAGGACATATCATATGCCACAAAGAAAATTCCGTCAAGATGAACTCTCAATCCTAATTATCTATTCTCCAAATGCAAGGGAACTGGCATTCATAAAAGAAACCTTACTAAAGCTCAAAGCACACATTGCACCGCACATGATAATAGTAGGAGATTACAACACCCCACTCTCATCAATGGACAGATCATGGAAAGAGAAATTAAACAAAGACATAGAGAAACTAACAGAAGTTATGAACCAAGTGGATTTAAGAGATATTTATAGAACTTTCTATCCTAAAACAAAAGAATATACCTTCTCCTCAGCACCTCATGGTACCTTCTCCAAAATTGACCATGTAATTGGTCACAAAATAGGCATCAACAGATAGAGGAAGTTAGAGAGAATCCCATCCATCCTATCAGATGACCATGAACTAAGACTGGTCTTTGATAACAGCAATAATGACCAAAAACCCACATATACATAGAAGTTGAGCAACGCTCTACTCAATTACAACTTGGTCAAGGAAGAAAGAAAGAAAGAAAGAAATTAAAGACTTCTTAGAATTTAATGAAAATGAAGATATAACATATCCAAATGTATGAGACACAATGAAAGCAGTGCTAAGAAGAAAACTCATAACTCTGAGTGCCTCAAAAAGAAACAGCAGAGAGCATATATTGGCAACTTGACAGCACTCATAAAAGCTCTAGAACAAAATGAAATTAAAAAAAAAAACCCCGAGTAGTAGAAGGCAGGAAATAATCATATTCAGGGCTGAAATCAACCAAGTAGAAATGAAATGGGCTATAAAATGAATAAACAAAACCAAGAGTTGTTTCTTTGAGAAAATCAAAAAGGTAGATAAACCCTTAGACAGTATAACCAGAGGTCACAGAGAGTGTATCCAAATTAAAATCAGAAATGAAAAGTGAGAAATAACAACAAAATCTGAAGACATTAAAATAAAAACCATCAGATCCTACTACAAAATCTAATATTCAACAAAACTGGAAAATTTGGAAGAAATGGAGAATTTTCTAGACAGATTCCAGGTAAAAAAGTTACATCAGGAACAAATAAATCATCTAAACAACCCATAACTACTAAAGAAATACAAGCAGTTATTAAAAGTCGCCCAACCAAAAGGAGCCCAGGACCAGATAGGATTAGTGCAGAATTTTATCAGACCTTCATAGAAGAGCTCATACCAATATTATCTAAAATATTCCACAAAATCGAAACAGACAGAGCAGTACCAAATACCTTCTATGAATCCTCAGTTAAGCTAATACCTAAACCACACAAAGATACAACAAAGAAAGAGAACTTCAGACTAATTTTCCTTATGAATATTGATGCAAAAATACTCAATAACATTATTGCAATCTAAATCCAAGAACACATCAAAACGATCATCCATCATGATCAACTAGGCTTCATCCCAGGGACGCAGGGAAGTTTTAATATATGGAAATCCATCAGTGTCATCCACTATATAAACAAACTCAAAGATAAGAAACACATGATCATTTCATTTGATGCTGAGATAACATTTTACAAAATTTCCTGGAAAAATCAGGAATTCAAGGCCCATATATAAATATAGTAAGAGCAATATACAGCAAGCCAGTAGCTAACGTCAAACTAAATGGTGAGAAACTTGAAGCAATCCCACTAAAAATCAGTGACTAGACAAGGCTACCCACTCTCTGCCTACTTATTCAATATAGTAGTCGAAGTTCTAGCCAGAGCAATCAGACAATGGAAGGAGGTCAAAGGGATACAAATTGGAAGGGAAGAAATCAAATTGTCACTATTTGCAGGTGATATGTTTGCATATTTAAGTGACCCCAAAAGTTCCACCAGAGAACTACTTAACCTGATAAACAACTTCAGTAAAGTGTTGGAGTATAAAATTAACTAAAAAAAAATCCAATAGCCTTCTTCTACTCCAAGGATAAACAGGCTGAGAAAGAAATTAGGGAAGTGACACCCTTCACAATAGTTCCAAATATTATGAAATATTTTGGTGTGACTTTAACCAAGCAAGTGAAATATCTGTATGACAACAATTTCAAGTTTCTTAAGAAAGAAATTGAGGAAGATATCAGAAGAAGAAAAATTCTCTCATGCTCATGGCTTGGCAGGAATAATATCTCAGAGTTGGGCACTTTGCAAAAAGCAATCTACAGATTCAATGGAATCCCCATCAGAATTCCTACTTAATTCTTTATAGAGATAGAATGAGCAATTTGCAAATTTATTTGGAATAACAAAAGCCCAGGATAGGGAAAGTATACTCAACAATAAAAGGACTTTTGGGGGAATCACCCTCCCTGACTTCAAGCAGTATTACAGAGCAATACTCATAAAAACTGTATGGTATTGGTACAGAGACAGGCAGATAAATCTGTGGAACAGAATTTAAGACCCAGTAATGAACTCACCTATGGTCACTTGATCATTGACAAAGTAGCTAAAACCATACAGTGGAAGAAAGATAGCATTGTGAAAAATGGTGCTTGTTAAACAGCAGGTCAGCAAGTAGAAGAATGCAAATTGATCCATTCTTAACACCCTGTACAAAACTTAAGTCTAAGTGGATCAAGGACCTCCACATCAATCCAGATACACTCAAATAAATATAAGAAAAAGTGGGGATGAGGCAAGAACACATGGGTACTGGAGAAAATTTGCCGAAAAAAACACCAATGGCTTATGCTCTAAGATCAAGAATCAACAAATGGGACCTCATAAAATTACAAAACTTCTGTAAGACAAAAGCCTCTGTCATTAGGACAAAATGACATCCTACAGATTGGGAAAAGATCTTTACCAATCCTACATCTGATAGAGGGCTAATATCAAACGTATACAGAGAACGCAAGAAGTTAGACTCCAGAGAGACAAATAACCCTATTACAAATGGGGTACAGAGCTAAACAAAGCATTCTCAGCTGAGGAATATAGAATGGCCACAAAACACCTACAGAAATGTTCAACATCCTCAGTAATCAGGGAAATGCATATCAAAACAAAACAACCCTGAGATTCCACCTAACACCAACCAGAATGGCTAAGATAAAAAATTCAGGTGACAGCAGATGTTGGCGAGGATGTGGAGAAAGAGGAACACTCCTCCATTGTTGGTGGGATGGCAAGCAGGTACAAAAACTCTGGAAATCAGTCTAGAGGTTCCTCAGAAAATTGGACATTCCACTAACTGAGGACCCAGCTATACATTTCCTGGGCATATACCCAAAATATGCTCCAACATACAACACAGACACATGCTCCATTATGTTCATAACAGCCTTATTTATAATAGATAGAAGCTGGAAAGAACCCAGATGCCCTTCAACAGAGGAATGGACTAAAAAATGTTGTGCATGTACATGATGGAGTACTACTCAGCTATCAAAAACTATTATTTCGTGAAATTCATAGGAAAATGGAATGAACTAGAAAATATCTTTCTGTGTGAGGTAAACCAATCACAGAAAAACACACTTGGTATGTACTCATTTGTAAGGGGATATTAGCCCAAAATCTTGAATTACACGAGGTGCAATCCACAGACCACAGGAAGCTCAAGAAGAAGGATGGCCAAAATGCAGATGCTCCCCCTCCTTTAAAGGGATAAAAAAAATATCCACAGGAGGGAATATGGAAGCAAAGTTTAGAGCAGTGAATGAAGGATCAGCCATTCAGAGCCTACCCCACATGTGGACTCTATATATACAGCCACCGAAACTAGATAAGATCGATGAAGCTAAAAAGTACACAATGAAAGGGACTGGATAAAGATCTCTCCTGAGAGACACATCCAGAGCATGTCCAGATCAGAGGTCAATGCTAGAAGCAAACCACTGAACTGAGAACATGACTCCCTTGGGGTGAATTAGAAGAAAGAATGAAATAGTTGAAGGAACTTGCAACCCCATAAGAACAATAATGACAACCAACCAGAGCTTCCAGGAACTAAACCACTCCCAAAAGACTATACATGGACTGACCCACGGCTCCAACTGCATATGTAGCCAAGAATAGCCTTGTTGAGGCACCAGTGGAAGGGGAAACCCTTGGTCCTGCCAAGGTTCGAACCCTAGTGCAGGGGATTATGGTAGTGGGCCATAAGGGGGATGGATGGGGGAAATACCCATATGGGTAAAGGGAAGGGGATGGAAGCTTATGGACAGGAAATTGGAAAAGAGAATAATATTTGAAATATAAGTAGAGAAATATATCTAATAAAAAATCGTGTGTAGAATATCAAAAATTATGTGACATCTGGGTCAGAGAAAAAAGCAAGCATCACTGACTATGCAACAAATCCACCAAGGGAGTCTGAAACTCAAAGATGCTTACAAACACCTAAGCACTATGCAGGATTTCTGGAGGATGTGTTCTATGTCAGAAATTGCTAAGTATAATGTCAATATTCTTGGGAGACTATGGACAGGGTGCTGGTGGTGGTAGTGGTGGTGGCGGGGGAGGTGGTGGTGGTGGTTGTTCTAGTGGTAGAGTGGAGGTTTCAGGGTTTTTGGATCTGTGTTTGGTTTGTTAATTTTTCTGAAGAGAAGAGGAGTGAAGGAGTGGATCTGAGAGAGAGGGAAGATGAGGTGTGAGAAAATAGGAGTAATGGGGGAGGGGAAACTAGTAGGGATGTATTAGTGAAAAACAAAACTCTGTTATAGAAAAATGTGGCCATTCAACAGTGACAAACACTATGGTGTGGGCACAGCCAAATATAATAAAGGTTTTCAGGTGTGTTAATACTCCTGGGAGATCAGCTCACTCTCAGCAGGATCTACTTACACAGAGATGTAGCACAGGTTCAACTCCTGGTGCTGACAGAAACCTAAATGCTCCTCCCCTTTTGAAACAATGTTTTGTTGTTGTTACTTAAAAGACTTGTAAAAGTAAAATTATACTCCTAGCCCTTAAAAGTTTTGAACATGCTGCTCATCATTTTCTCTAGACAAGGAATAAGCATTTGTTATAAACAAATCTTTTGAATAATATATTTGTTATTTTACAATTTAACAAATACTGATCATATTCTCACTATTTTCCTCTTATCACCTTCTCCAACAAGTCCCCTCAAACACTTTCATGTCCTCTTTTGTTTTACTTTGTGGGACTTTGTTGTGACAGAGAGCTCACTGCTTGTAATTATGGTTGCCTGATTGGGAGAGGGGTTATTTACTTGAACAAGTGCAATATGGCAGTGGCCAGGGAATATAACAGGAACTGAATGATAACTATCCAGATGTAAAGTGTCTTTCATTGAAATTCATGACTTGAGGATACGGGTCTGAGAGCAAAAGGTCTTCCATGTACCATGTATGTACACATAATGCACACACAAAGTTCACCACTGTTGTAGTATGCAGAGTAAAGCATTTATGTCTGACTTTAAGTAAAATGTTTCAGCAAAGCCTTTGCTATGTTTTGGTCAAATAATAGAGGCTAACAAATAATTTTGAGACCATTTGAATTTTGAAAATTTATTGCCAATCTAGAGAATCTGTACTTGGTACTATATTAGAGCTTGCAGCTGCACCAACTTTGGTCCTATGACACTCCTGGCAAACCTTGAGTTCTTAAGTTTGATTATGTCTAGCCATGATCAAAAGGGACTGCTCTCATGGATAGCAAGTGTGAGACAACTTTGGTAGCATGAACCTTTTCTGGTCCCAATTAACCTTGTATAATGTTTGGGTAAAATAACTAGAATGTGCAAGCATGTGTGAGTCTTTTCCAAGAAGACTGAACCCTCTGCCTCTTAGGGAAATGAAGGCATAGCATCTTGCTGAGCTTCTCTTTCTACTGCAGCATATGTGACCAACATTAATCAATACACCACTTATGAATTTTCCATAGTGTTTATCTCACATTCTTTGTCTGTTCCAATGTATCACATTGTATTAAGCTATCGCAGCTCTTAGATCCCTATTGACTACACTGAATTTATTATCAATGGCCTCCACAGATTCTTAGTTGAAGTACTTTGTTGGATGCGCCTCTGATGGAAATTTTCTGCTATTTCTTATTAATTCACTGGGACTACCCAGTTGAGGGTAGGCATGATGACCTATGCTTGTCCCAGCAACATTTATAGTTCTCCTTACCTGTGGTCTCCGGTATTTCTTTAAGAGAGTTATTTATATCTTTCTTAAAGTCCTCAATTATCATCATGAGATATGATTTCTTAATCCAAATCTTGCTTTTCTAGGGTGTTTGAATATCCAGTATCTGCTTTGGTGGGAGAACTGGATTCTGATGAACCCAAGTAAGCTTTGTTTCTGTTACTTAGGTTCCTGTGCTTGCCTCTTGCCATCAGGTTTTCTCTGGTGTTAGCTTGTCTTGCTGTCTCTGATAGTGGCTTGACCCTCCTATAAGTCTGTGTGTCAGCACTCCTATAGACATTTTTCTCCTAGTGGGATCTGTGAACAGAGAGTTATGGGGCTGGGTCAGCTCTGGGCACAGGCAGAAACCGGAAGGGTCCTGTCCCAACTGCTTCTGGGTTTGTGTGTCTTGAGGGCTGTGGGTGGTTTGCTAGGAGAGGAAAAGTTGGTCTTACCTAAGTTTGTCAATGCTCCTGAAGAATGGCTTTCAGCTCTGTTTGCAGGCAGAGACAGAAAGGATTCTCTCCCTGAATGCTCCTAGGTTCCTGTGTCCAGATGGCTCTAGGTGGGTTCCTTTTGGGCCAGGAACGTGAGCAGAAGTAACGGTCTCCCTTGAGCTCTCAGGATTATCCAGCCTTCTGAGCGTCCAGTTCTCTCCCCCAAGGATTTGGGTTCAGAGAGATATGGGGCAAGGTCAGCTCGTGGCACTGTGAAAAAATTCTTAACAATAAAAGAATTATTGGTGTAATCACCATCCCTGACCTCAAGCTCCACTACAGAGCAATAGTGATAAAAACTGCATGCTATTTGTACAGAGTCAGACAGGTTAATCAAAGGAATAGAATCAAAGAGCCAGAAATAAAACCAAACATTTATACACACTCGCACTTTAACAAAGAAGACAAAAATATTCAATGGTAAAATAAATTTATTGTCAATAAATGGTGCTGGTTTTACTGGCTGTCCATATGTAGGAAAACGATAATAGAACCATATTTGTCACCGTGCACAAACCTAACATCCAAATGTACCAACAACCTCAACATAAAACCAGACACAGTGAATCTAATAGAAGAGAAAGTGGGAAAGTGCTTTGAACTCATTAGCACAAGGAAATATTTCCTGTACAGAACTCCAATGGCCCATGCTCTAAGATCAAGAATTGATAAATGCAACCTAATGGCTTGGAAAATCTTCCGTAAGGCAAATTGGCAATCTATAGATTCGGAAATTGCTTTTTTTCTAACGCTATATCTGATAGAGGGTTAGTATCCAAATTAAATAAAGAACTCAAGAAACTAAACAATAACAAAAAACCAAACAACCCAATAAAAAATTGGGTATAGAACTAAACCATGAATTCATAACAGAGGAATCTTGAATTACTGAGAAGCACCTAAAGAAATGTTCAATATCCTTAATGATCAGAGAAATGAAAATCAAAATGACCCTGAGATTCTACCTTACTCCAGTAAGAATGTTTAAGATCAAATCTTCATCATCTTCAAAAGATGATGGTGTGGATGTCGAGAAAGAAGAACACTCCTACATTGCTGGTGGAATTGTAAATTGGTATAACCAGTCTGGAAATCAATTTGGAGGTTCCTCAAAAAATTGGAAATAGAACTACATAAAGACCCACAAATACCACTCTTGGGAATATACCCAAAAGATACCCCAGTAGGCTACAGAGGCATCGGTTCCATTATATTCATAATGACCTTATTTGTGATAATCGGAAGCTGCAAACAACCCAGATGTCCTATGTCAGAAGAATGAATACAGAAAATGTGGTTCATTTACTCAATGGAATACTACTCAGTTATTAATAACAAAGACATCCTTAGTTTTGCAGAAAATGGATGGAAATAGAAAATATCATTCTTAGTGAGCTAACTCAGAGCCAAAAGGACATGCCTTGTATGTTCTCATTAATAACTAGTGGTTATTAATCCAAAGCAAAACAAAACAAAACACCAAAACTACAGAACACCCAAGGTGTAGTCCACAGAACTCAAAAAGTTCAACAATTCTCACTTGGGAGGGAGAAGAAAACAACCACAAAAGAAGGGGGAGGTACAAGGGAGGGAACGGGATTGGAGGTGGGGAAAAAGGGGAATATAATCTGGTATTGGATATGGGAAAATGAATGAAGCCCCGAGGGCCAGCAGAAAGAATGGAAACAAGTGACCTCAGGAGGAAGGAGGTAGGGAGGATGCTCCAGAATGTACAAAAGACCTGGAAGTGAAAGACTCTAAGAACTCAAAGTAGGGGGGACCCTAGATGTAATGACCTACAGTGGGGAGAGGGATCTTTCTGCACCCACCTCCATTAGTAAGAAAACGCATATAGTGAGGGATGGAATTGCTTTCCCACAGTCAAAACTCTGACCCATAATTCTTTTTGTCAGAAAGAAATGCAGGATGGAAATGGTGCGATCCAGCTCCAGGAGAGGCCCCAAGACCTGACATTGTTACTGAGGCTATGGGGTACTGAGAAAAAAGAGACCTATCATGACTGCCTTCCAAACTACCCATGCCTATAACAGCCTGAGAAAGGTTGACTACCAGGAGCTCTGGCACAACAAGATCTCAGGAGCATTGGCACATCAGAAATTTAGGATCCAAGAGGGAGCTAGACTCCAAGGAGCTCTAACAAACCCAGGATCTCAGGATCACAGGATTCGAGAATTATAATACCACAGAGAAAGGTCGACTCTTACAAGTTCTTACATAATCAGGATCACAGGACGGACAGGAGGAGGCAGAGATAGCAACAACAGGTAGGACTAGAGATACACAGATGGCAAGGGGAAAAGGCAAGAAAAAGTCAACAGAAACCAATTCTACTTGGCATCATTAGAAACCCAGTTCTCCTACCACAGTAAGTCCTACATAGCATATCACAGTGGATGAGCAAGATTTGGATTTAAAATAACATCTCATAATGATGATAGAGGATTTCAAGGACATAAATAAATCCCTTAAAGAAATAAAAGAGAACACAGCTAAACAGGTAACAAGCTGCACCTAAAGAGGAAACAGAAAAAATCTCTTAAAGTATTCCAGAAAAAACACAGCCAAACAGGTGAAGGAATTGAATAAAACCATCACGAACCTAAAAATGGAAATATAAACAATAAAGAAATCACAAAGGGATGCAACCCTGGATATAGAACACCTAGGAAAGAGATCAGGCGTCATAGATACAAGCATCACAAAGAAAATGTAAGAGATAGAACAGAGAATCTAAGGTGCAGAAGATACGATAGAAAACATTGACACAGCCATCAAATTAAATGAAAAAATGTAAAAAACTCCTATCTCAAAACATCCAGGAAATTCCAGATACAATGAGAAGAACAAATCAAAGGATAATTGGTATAGAAGAAAGCAAAGATTCTCAACATAAAGGGCCAGTAAATATCTTCAACAAAATTTTAAGAGAAATCTTCCCTCAATGAAAAAAGAAATGCCTAGTAACATACAAGAAGCCTCCAGAAGAATAAACAGACTGACCAGAAAAGAAATTCCTTACATCACATAATAATCAAAACCACAAATGCACAAAACAAGGAATATTTAAAGCAGCTATAGAAAAAGGTCAAGTAACATATAAAAACAGACCTACCAGAATTACACTAAAATTCTCACCGGAGACTATGAAAGCCAGAAGCTCCTGGGCAGATGTCATACAAACCCTAGGAGAAAAAAAAAAGCCAGCCCAGGTTAGTTTACACCACAAAACTCTCAATTAAGATAGATCAAGAGACCAAAATATTCTATGATGAAACCAAATTTATACAATATCTTTCCACAAATCCATTCCTATAAGGGATAATAGATGAGAAACTCTGACACAAGGTGGAATACCACAGCTTAGAAAAAGCAAGAAGCTAATCTTATTCCAACAAGCCCAAGATAATAGCCAAAATATCACTATATGCAGATGAAATGATAGTATACTTAGGTGACCACAAAAATTACACCACAGAACTACTACAGCTGAAAAACAACTTCAGTCAAGTGTCTGTGTATACAATTTACTTAAATACATAAGTAGCCTTCCTCTACTCAAAGGATAAACAGACTAAGAAAGAAATTAGGAAATTGACATCCTTCACATTAGGCACAAATAACATAAAATACATCCGTGTGACTCTAAAAAAGCAAGAAAAAGATCTGTATGATAAGATCTGTATGATCTGTATGTATATAAGGGATATAAATTGGCAAGGAAGAAGTCAAAATATCACTATTGGCAGACGATATGATTGTATACTTAAGAGAACCCAAAAGTTCCACCAGAGAACTACTAAACCTGATAAACACATTCAGCAGAGTGGCTGGGTATAAAATTAACTCAAATCAGTAGCCTTCCTCTACACAAAAGAGAAAGAAGCTGAGAAAGAAATTAGGGAAATGACACCCTTCATAATAGTCCTAAATAATATAAAATTCCTCGGTGTGACTATAACCAAGCAAGTGAAAGATGTGTATGATAAGAACTTCAACCTCGAACCTCGCTGATCCCAGCCCACAGCTCCCTGCTCCCAAACTCCAAGGGAGAGAGAGCTCAGCGCCCAGACAGGTGGGAACTCCTGAGACTGCAGGGCAGGAGAGACATCCAGTACTGCCCACCCTTGCCCACATCCTGAGCCCAAGAACAAACAGTATAGTGCCTCTGGGAACTGGAAGACTCAACACTGTGGTAGAGACACTGTGCAGATCTGAAGGTACCAGGTCAAACAGATCCCTGAACCCAAATCCCATGGGAGGGAGAGCTAGACCTTCAGAGAGGCATACATGACTGAGAAGCCAGAGGAGATTACTCTCTGCCCACATTTCTGACTCTAGAGGAAAACGCCTAGCACCATCTCGGCCCCCTGTGCACAGGGTCCTGAGTGAAGGCAGGGCAGGCCCTTCTGTTTGCTGCCCTCACAGAGAGCTGAAACCCGGCTCTGAGGAGCGACTTCAGGTCTGAGCCCAGAGATAAGACCAACTTCTCTGCACCAAGTGACCTGCCTGGTGGACTCAGGACACAGGCCCACAGGAACACCTGATGACCAGTAGACAGAAACGACTACATGCCTGAAAGCAGAACACTCTGGAGAATAGGAAAACAGGTCTACAGAACTCCTGACACACAAGCCTATAGGACAGTCTAACCACTGTCAGAAACAGCAGAACATAATAAAACCAGAGACAACGTGATGGCAAGAGAAAAGCAAAGGAACCCAAGCAACAGAAACCAAGACTACATGGCATCATCGGAGCCCAATTCTCCCACCAGAGCAACCAATGAATATCCAAATACACCAGAAAAGCAAGATCTAGATTTAAAATCACATTTGATCCTGATGATGGAGGAATTCAAGAAAGACATAAAGAGCTTCCTTACAGAAATGCAGGAAAACACAAATAAACAAGCAGAAGCCTATAGAGAGGAAATGCAAAAATCCCTGAAAGAATTACAGGAAAACACAATCAAACAGGTGAAGGAATTAAAAATGGAAATAGAAGCAATAGACAAAGCACAAAGGGAGACAACCCTAGATATAGAAAACCAAAGGAAGAGACGAGGAGCATTAGATACAAGCATCACCAACAGAATGCAGGAGACAGAAGAGAGAATCTCAGGAGCAGAAGATTCCATAGAGATCATCGACACAACTGTCAAAGATAACGTAAAACAGAAAAAGACCATGGCTCAAAACCTACAGGAAATCCAGGACACAATGAGAAAATCAAACCTAAGGCTAATAGGTATAGAAGAAAGTGAAGACTCCCAACTCAAACGACCAGTAAATATCTTCAACAAAATCATAGAAGAAAACCTCCCTAACCTAAAGAGAGAGAGATACCCATAAACATAGAAGTCTATAAAACTCCAAATAGATTTGACCAGAAAAGAAACTCCTCGTGTCACATAAAAGTCAAAACACCAAATGCACAAAACAAAGAAAAAATATTAAAAGCAGTAAGGGAAAAAGGTCCAGTAACACATAAAGGCAGACCTATCAGAATCACACCAGAATTTTCACCAGAGACTATGAATGCCAGAAGATCCTGGACAGATGTCATACATACCATAAGAGAACACAAATGCCAGCCCAGCTTACTGTATCCAGCAAAAATCTCAATTAACATAGATGGAGAAACCAAGATATTCCACGACAAAACCAAATTTACACAATATCATTCTACAAACCCAGCCCAACAAAGGATAATAAATGGTAAAGCCCAACACAAGGAGGCAAGCTACAACCTAGAAAAAGCAAGAAACTAATTGTTTTGCAACAAAAAAGAGAAGACAAGCAAGAAAACATAATCTCACATCCAAACACGAATATAACAGAAAGCAACAATCACTATTCGATAATATCTCTCAACATCAATGGACTCAATTCCCCAATAAAAATACACGGATTAACAAACTGAATATGCAATGAGGATCCAACATTTTGCTGCCTACAGGAAAAACACCTCAGAGGCAAAGACAGGCAATACCTCAGAGTAAAAGGCTGGAAAACAGCTTTCCAAGCAAATGGTCTGAAGAAGCAAGATGGAGTAGTCATTCTAATATCGAATAAAATTGATTTTCAACCAAAAGTCATTTAAAAAAAGATAATGAAGGCCACTTCATATTCATCAAAGGAAAAAGTCACCAAGATGAACTCTCAATCATAAATATTTATGCTCCAAATACAAGGGCATCTGCATACATAAAAGAAACCATACTAAAGATCAAAGCACACATTGAACCTCACACAATAATAGTAGAAGATTGCAGCACCCCACTCTCATCAATGGACAGATCATGGAAACAGAAATTAAACAGAGACGTAGACAGACTAAGAGAAGTCATGAGCCAAATGGATTTGACAGATATTTCTAGAACATTCTATCCTAAAACAAAAGCATATACGTTCTTCTCACCACCTCATGTTGCTTTCTCCAAAATTGAACATATAATCGGTCATAAAAGAGGCCTCAACAGATATAGAAAGATAGAAATAATCCCATGTGTCCTTTCAGATCATCATGGGCTAAAGCTGGTCTTCAATTACAATAATGAAAGAATGCCCACATATACATGGAAGTTGAACAATGCTCTACACAATGATAATCTGGTCAAGGAAGAAATAAAGAAAGAAATAAAGACTTCTTAGAATTTAATGAAAATGAAGGTACAATATACCCAAACTTTTGAGACACAA
Organism: Rattus norvegicus; assembly: GCF_021556685.1. Taxonomy (NCBI): domain Eukaryota; kingdom Metazoa; phylum Chordata; class Mammalia; order Rodentia; family Muridae; genus Rattus; species Rattus norvegicus. The sequence continues at coordinate 74,983,095 of NC_141534.1, forward strand.
TGAAAGCTGTGCTAAGAGGAAAAATCATGGCTCTGAGTGCCTGCAGAAATAAACAGGAGACAGCATATATCAGCTGCTTGACAGCACACCTAATAGCTCTACAATAAAAAGAAGCAAACATACCAAGGAGGAGTAGAAGGCAGGAAATAATCAAACACAGAGCTGAAATCAACCAAGTAGAAACAAAAAGGACTATACAAAGAATCAAAAGCTGGTTCTTTGAAAAAATCAAGATAGATAAACCCTTAGCCAGACTAACCAGAGGAAACAGAGAGTTTGTCCAAATTAACAAAATCATAAATGAAAGGGAGGCATAAGAACAGAGTCAGAGGAAATTAAAAAAATCATCAGATCCTACTACAATAGTCTCTATTCAAAAAAACTTGAAAATCTGGAGGAAATGGACAATTTCCTCAACAGATACCAGGTACCCAAGTTAAATCAGGAACAATTAAACCATTTAAACAACCCCATAACTCCAAAAGAAATAGACGCAGTCACTAAAAGTCTCTGAACCAAAAGGAGCCCAGGTCCAGATGGGTTCAATGCAGAATTCTATCAGACCTTCATATAAGAACTCATACCAATACTATCCAAACTATTTCACAAAATTGAAACAGATGGAGTGTTACTGAATTCCTTCTATGAAGCCACAAATACTCTTATACCTAAACCTTATAGAGACTCAACAAAGAAAGAGAGCTTCAGACCAATTTCCCTTATAAATATCGATGCAAAGATACTCAATAAAATTTTTGCAAACCAAATGCAAGAGTACATCAACAATCATTCATGATGATCAAGTAGGCTTTATTTCAGGGATGCAGGTATGGTTTAATATACAGAAAACCATCAACAGGACCCACTATATAAACAAACTGAAAGATAAAAACCATATGATCATTTCATTAGATGCTGAGAAAGCATTTGACAAATTCGACACCCCTTCATGATAAAACTCCTGGAAAGAACAGAATTCAAGGCCCATATGTAACATAGTAATCGATATATACAGCAATCCAGTAGCTAATATTAAACTAAATGGAGAGAAACTTGAAGCAATCCCACTAAAATCAGGAACTAGACAAGGCTGCCCACTCTCTTCCTACTTATTCAATATAGATCTCAAAGTCCTAGCCAGAGCAATCACACAACAAAAGGAGATCAAAGGGATACAGATTGGAAAGTAAGAAGTCAAAATATCACTATTTGCAGATTACATGATTGCATATTTAAGTGATCCCAAAAATTCCACCAGAGAACTACTAAAACTGATAAACACCTTCAGTGAGTATAAATTTAACTCAAATAAATCAATAGCCTTCCTCTACAGGAAAGAGAAATAAGACAAGAAAGTAATTAGGGAAATGACACCCTTCATAATAGTCCCAAATAATATAAAATACCTCAGTGTGACTTTAGCCAAGCAAGTGAAAGATCTGTATGTTAAGAACTTCAAGCCTCTGAAGAAAGAAATTGAAGAAGATCTCAGAAGATGGAAAGATCTCCCATGCTCATGGACTGGCAGGATTAGTATAGTAAAAATGGCCCTTTTACCAAAAGCAATCTCCAGATTTAATGCAATCCCCATCAAAATTCCAACCCAATTCTTCATAGAGTTAGAGAGAACAATTTGCAAATTCATCTAGAATAACAAAAAACCCAGGATAACTAAAACTATCCTCAACAATAAAAGGATTTCCAGGAGAATCACTATCCCTGAACTCAAGCAGTATTACAGAGCAATAGTGATAAAAACTGTATGCTATTGGTACAGAGACAGACAGATAGAACAGTGGAATAGAACTGAAGACCCTGAAATGAACCCACATACTTATGGACACTTGATTTTTGACAAGGAGCCAAAACTATTCAATGGAAAAACGATAGCATTTTCAGCAAATGGTGCTGGTTCAACTGGAGGTCTGTATGTAGAAGAATGCAGATTGATCCATGCTTATCACCCTGTACAAAGCTTAAGTCCAAGTGGATCAAGCACCTCCACATCAAACCAGATACACTCAAACTAATAGAAGAAAAACTGGGGAAGAAACTCGAATGCATGGGCACTGGAGAAAATTTCCTGTACAAAACACCAGTGGCTTATGCTCTAAGATCAAGAATTAAGAAATGGGATCTCATAAAAGTGCAAAACTTCTGCAATGCAAAGGACACTGTTGTTAGAACAAAACAGAACAGCAACCAACAGATTGGAAAAAGATCTTTACCAATCCAATGACTGCAATGCAAAGACACTGTTGTTAGGACAAAACAAAACAGCAACCAACAGATTGGTAAAAGATCTTTACCAATTCTATGGCATATATCCAAAATATACAAAGAACTCACGATTTTAGACTGCAGGGAGACAAATAACCCTATTAAAAAATGGGGTTCAGGACTAAATAAAGAATTCAAAGCTGAGGAATGAGGAATGGCTGAGAAACACCAAAAAAAAAAAAAGTCAACATCTTTAGTCATAAGGAAAATGCAAATCAAAACAATCTTTTGTTTCCACCTCACACCAGTCAGATTGGCTCAGAACAAAAACTCCTGCAACAGCAGATGCTGACGAGGATGTGGAGAAAGAGGAACACTCCTCCATAATTTTTGGATTGCAGACTTGTACAACCATTCTGAAAATCAGTGTGGAGGTTCCTCAGAAAATTGGACATTGAACTACCTGAGGGCCCAGCTATACCTCTCATGGGCATACACCCAAAAGTTGCCCCAACATATAATAAAGACACATGCTCCACTATATTCATAGCAGCCGTATTTGTAATAGCCAGAAGCTGGAAATAGCCCAGATACCCTTCAACAAAGGAATGGATACAGAAAATGTGGTTTATCTACAGCTATCAAAAACAATGACTTCATGAAATTCATAGACAAATGATGGAACTGGAAGGTATCATCCTGAGTGAGGCAACCGAATCACAGAAAAACACACATGGTATGCACTCATTGATAAGTGGATATTAGCCCAAATGCTTGAATTATCCTAGATGCACAGAACACGTGAAACTCAAGAACAATGACCAAAATTTGAATGCTTCACTCCTTCTTTAAAAGGGGAAGAAGACTATCCTTTAGAGAGAATAGGGAGCTAAAGTTTAGAACAGAGGCTGAAGGAACACCCATTCAGAGTGTGCCCCACATGTGGCCCATACATATACAGCCACCAAACTAGATAAGATGAATGAAGCAAAGAAGTGCAAGCTGATAGGAACCAGATGTAGATTTCTCCTGAGAGACACAGCCAGAATACAGCAAATACATAGGCGAATGCCAGCAGGAATACACTGAACTGAGAACAGGACCCCTGTTGAAGGAATCAGAGAAAGGACTGAAAGAGCTTGAAGGTGCTTGAGACCCCATATGAACAACAATGCCAACCAACCAGAGCTTCCAGGGACTAAACCACTACTCAAAGACTATACATAGACTTACCCTGGGCTCCAACTGCATAGTTAGCAATGAATAGCCTAGTAATAGCACCATTGGAAGGGGAAACCCTTGGTCCTGCCAAGACTGAACCCCCAGTGAACATGATTGTTCGGGGTACGGAGGTAAATGTGAGGAAGATGGGGAGGGGAACACCTATGTAGAAGTGGAGGGGGAGGGGTTAAGGGATGCTGGACTGGAAACTGGTAATGGAAATAACAATTTAAATGTAAATAAGAAATACCCAAGTTAATAAAGATGTAGGGAAAAAGACGGAAAACAGATTAAGAATAAAAAAAAGCAATGGAGGAAGATCTTAGAAGTTTGAAAGATCTACCATGCTCCTGGATTATCAGAATTAAAAGTGTAAAAATGGTCATTTTGCCAAAAGGTATCCACAGATTCAATGCAATCCACATCAAAATTCTAACTCATTATTCATAGAGTTAGAAAGAGTAATTTTCAAATACGTGTGGAATAACAAAAAACCCTGGAACAAAAGGTATCCTTTACTATGAAACAATTTCTAGGGGAATCACTAAACTCAAGCTGTATTACAGAGCAGTGCTGATAAAAATAATGTATGCTATTCGTACAGAGATGGGCAGGTAGATAAATGTAATAGAATTAAAGACCTAGAAATGAACCTACACATCTATGGTCATTTGATCTTTGACAAAGGAACTAAAACCATCCAGTGGTAAAAAGATAGCAGTTTCAAGAAATAGTACTGTTTCAACTGGAGGTCATCATGTAGAAGAAGGCAAATTGATCCATGCCTATTGACTCGAGTCCAAATCGATCAGGGATTTACAAATAAAACAGATACATTAAAACTAATAGAAAACAAAGTGGGGAAGAGCCTTGAACACATGGGCACTGCGGAAAATTTCCTGAATAGAACACCAATGACTTATGCTCTAATGTTAGGAATTATCAATTGGGACTTCATAAAATTGCAACACTTCTGTAAGGCAAAGAGCATTACATTTAGGACAAATTGGCAACCAACAGATTCAGAATATGTCTTTACCAATCTGACATCTGACAGAGGGCTAATATAGAATAAAATGGACCCAAACCTTAGACACCAGTGAGTCAAATAACCCTATTATAAAATGGAGTACAGAGCTAAATAAAGAATTCTCAGCTAAGGAATATTAAACGGCTGAGAAGAACCTAAAGGAATGTTCAACATCCTTAGTCATCAGGGAAATGCAAATCAAAACAACCCTGAGATTCCACATCATACAAGTCAGAATGACTAAGATAAAAAAAAATGCAGGTAACAACAGATACTGGCGAAGATGTGGAGAAAGAAGAACACTACTCCATTGTTGGGGGATTTCAAGCTGGTACAACCAATCTGGATATCCCTCTGGGGGTTCCTTGTAGAACTGGACATACTACTATATGAGGATCCGGCTCTTCCACTCCTGGGCACCAATGGGAGGAGAAGCCATTGTTCCTGCCAAGCATGGACCCCCCAGTGTAGGGGAATGTCAGGGCAGGGAGGCAGGAAGGGGTTTGTTGTTGGGGAGGGTGAACAACCTAATAGAAGCAGAGTGAGGGAATGGGATAGGTGACCTCTCTAATGCTTTTCCTCACAGCTGATCCTATCTCCTCAGTCCTGTCCACCCCATCTCCCATCCAGCTCTCTCTTTAACTGTGCCTCCTATGACATTTTTTTCTACAACTTAGTGGGATTCAAGTATCTTGCTTGGGCCTTCATTCTTTTTAACTTCTTTGTGTCTGTGAGGTGTACCATGGGTATTCTGTGCCTTATGGCTAAGATCTACCCCTTAGCGAGTGTATACTTGCATTTCCTTCTGTGTTTAGGTCACCTCCCTCAGGATATTTTCAAGTTCTATCCAATTGCCTGTAAAATTCATGATGTCCTTGTTTATAATAGCAGAATAGTGTTGAGTTTTGTAAATGGACAACATTTTCAGTATCTATTCTTCAGTTGAAGGACATTTGGATTGTGCCCATTTTCTGGCAACTAGGAATAAAGCTGCTCCGAGCATAGTGCAGCATGTCTCCTTGTAGTATGGTGGTGCATGTTTTGGATATGTATCCAAGAGTGGTATAGTGGTCTATAGTTTGAAATTTAAATGAAGAAAATATCCAACAAAAAAGAGAACTATTTCCGATCTTTTGAGGAACTGCCGGATTTATTTTCAGACTGGTTATGCCAGTTTGCAATGCCACTAGCAGTAGAGGAGTGTTCCTCTTTCTCTAAATCCTTAACAGTTAGACCTGTCCCTTGAGATTTTGATGTTAGTCATTCTGAATGGTGTAAAATGAAATCTCATGGTTGAACCAAATAATTCTTTAAAAAAAATACAGTGGTGCCTGGGTGGTTGTACTGCATATGTTCAATCCCAGAATTTGGGAGGCAGAAGAAGGCAGATTCTATGCCAGCCTGGTTTTCAGAGTCAATTTCAGGACAGCCAAGGCTATACAACTAAACCAAAAATCAATGGTACATGCTGAGACTCACTTTTGTCTCAGATGCAGAAAATAAGAAATATATGTGAACACAGCTCTCTTTAGCTCTTAAACAAGTCACTTATACCATCACATCTATGGCTTACAGACATTGAGGAAGCGGAGGTGGGAAGAAAGTAATAAGGGAAGACAGGGAAAAGACATGAGGTGCCATTCTCCAGACTCTGTACAACCATTTTCATCAGTGAACAAGAAGAACAATAATTATGAGATCTGACCTCAATAAAGACCAGTTCTAGCTGCAATTAGGCTGGAAAGGGGAGGGAGACTGACAGGGACACCACCCTTTACTTCACAACTATATCTGTGGGTAGATTTTTAGGAGAAAAGGAATTACTGACTTTAGTATGTCCTTTTTGCTAAGTCCACAAGGCTCCAACTCATAGCTTCCAACTCAAAAACCCACAGATGACCCTGGTTAATACTAGTATACCACAAAAAATAAAGAAAGGAAGAAAATGAATGTGTCAGAGAAAGGGAGGATGGTAAAGATGAAAACATACATATAGATGATAGATAGATACATAAACGGAACTGGAGAATTGGAAGAATAGTGCAGGTTTGTAGGGAGTTGGGGATGAGAGTGTGTACTAATCAAGACTTATCAAAAGGAAAATAACAATAAAATAAAAATGACCATATTAATTTGAATTGTATCTGGTTTGGAATCAAATAATACTAGCTTCATGAAGAGTTTAGTGATATGGCTTGCTTTTTACATCAAGGAATATGTGTGTGTGTGTGTGTGTGTGTGTGTGTGTGTGTGTGTGTGTGTGTGTGTATGGGAATATTACTGCTTCAGTGTTGTTGTTGTTGCTAATTATCCATTCCCTAATTCCATGTTGATGTAAGTTTGTGTATGGTATGGATCAGCTATTCTTCCATTTCTTTTAGAGTTTACAATGTGTTGCCTAGAGGTCTTTAAAGTCAAGGAAACAGTTGTGCTTATACACTCATGTCTCCTGGGTAGGTGTTGCAGTTAGCTTAGGTATTCTTCAAGTCACTTCACAAAAATTCTGCATACATAAGTATCAGAGGGTTGCAGATTAGATTTCCTATAAATTCTATAAATTTCTATCTCACCCCAGTCATAATAGCTATCCTCAGGATGAATGACAAAAGTTGGCATGAATGTGAGGAAAAGAATTCTATTATACACTGCTTTTGAGAGCATAAACTAGAGCAGCCACTTTGTAAAAACAGTATAGATTTTCCTGAAAATAAAAACTGGAAATATAGCTAATATATATACTACATTGTTTAGCCATTTTTCTTAGATGGTCTCCTGATTTTTTCTACAATTCTCTGTGTACACCCACTTCAGAAATCCTTTAGACATCCTAGATAAGAAAGATTTTTTTTTGATTATAATGAGAATGTGTTCTGAGGTTCAAACTGTGCTACATGATAATCACAGGGTAAAAGTTATCTCAGCTAAGCAAGGAGGTGAGAGCACAGAAACACAAACCCAGAACTAAAGATCTGTCCTTGAAAGCACAGGGTTCTGAGCCCATTGACACCTTTCAGATGACAGGACTACTCCTTTCACATTTTGTAATTTGTTTGGTTTTTCTGAGGGTACAAAAAATGATATCAGCAAATAGATTCTTCATATGGGCATGGATTAAACATAGAAGTGATTAACCCTGTGTCATTGATGATGCAGCAATATTGAGTCTAGGAAAGAGACAAAAGCATTTCCCTTAGAGTCAATTAACTAAGAGTGTCCAGTTCTGGATTCTCTATTTCATGCTCCCTGTGCCCTGTCGTGGACAGAGGACGTAGACAAACACACAGAGAGAGACAGATAAGGACAGATTCATAAGACAGCCTTCAGGCCATCCCATATTGAGTGTCACACCAACAGCCAGAGCATAGGAGACACAGGAAGCATAAGAGAGAGAACAAAATGTGGATGGATTCTCTTTTTGTTAAATGACTCCGGCGGGTGGGGGGTGCTTTTAGCTTTTCCTTGACACTGATGCATTATTGGTGATGTAGAGTTCAACATTGATGCATTTAATTTGATTGCATATACATATACTTATGAAACAGTACTTAACGAACAAACAGAGCAAAAAGAGGTATATGGGAAAATTTTCAGGGAGGAGGGGAAAGGGAGAAATTATTTAAAATCTTAAAAAGTAAAAGAACGAACTGTTTAAAAAGAAACAAAGAAGAAATTGGTTCCTTAAATATATTCTGAAAAGTTTAAATAAGAATTAATGAAATTAGCGCATTTGTTTTACTTATGTTACATATATTTTCATTATATCAAAGCCTAGTAATTATGAAAAATGATCTCTGCAAATAGTCAATATGAAGATGTTATGTTTGCAGAGCAAAAAAGCCTTTTAGGGATTTTTTTTCATTTTTGTTGGATCTTTTCTTTATTTACATTTCAAATATCTCCCTTACTTATTTTCCCTCCAGAAGCTACTGTTCCATTTCCCCACCCCTTTCCACCATGTGGTTGGTCCCCCACCTGCCCATCAACTTCCTCCTGCATCCCAGCCCTTGCATTCCCCTATAGTGCAGCATTGAGCATTGAGCCCTTCACAGGACCAAGGGCCTCTCCTCACATTGATGCCCATTAAGGCCATCCTCTGCTACTTATGCAGCTGGAGCCATGGGTTTGTTCATGTGTATTCTTTGGATGGTGATTTAGTCCTGGGGATCTGTGGTTGATTGGTATTGTTGTGTTTATGAGGTTGCAAACCTTTTTAACTCCTTCAATCCTTTCTCCAACTCCTCCAAAGGGGACCCCATTCTCAGTTTAATGTTTGATGCTAGCATTGACCTCTGTATTTGTCATTCTCTGCTAGTACCTTTCAGGAAACAGCTATATCTGGCTCCTGTCAGCATGAACTTCTTGGCATCAGCAATATTATCTTGCTTTGGTGGCTGTATGTATATGGGCTGGATTCACATGTCAGGCAGGCTCTGAATGGTCATTCCTTCAGGCTCTGCTCCAAACTTTTTCTCTATATTTTGTCCTATTAACATTTTTGTTTCCCATTTTAAAAAGGACTGAAACATCACACTCTAGTTATTCTTCCTGAGCTCCGTGTGGTCTGTGGATTTTATCTTGGGTAACTGAGATTTTGGGATAATATTTACTTATCAGTGAGCACATTCACTTTTCATATCCTACATTGTCCTCATTTCCTTCAGGCACTGCTAATGTTCTCATGTCCACTTTGTATTTTGCTCCTATGTACTCTGAGTTCATTCACATGTTTTACGTGCTTTGACCTCCTTGAACACAACTCTGGTTCTTGAGCTCTGTATCATGGACAGCATTTCAATTATTTATATTAAAAGAACAGCTACAGTTTTTGATTTGAGCAAACAGAATTTTGTATTAGGTTTTGAAAAGGCTCTATCAGACCCCAACATGTCAAACATGTCTCTGGCAGGCCTTTCTCTTCCCCATTTCCTCTGTATGGTTAAAAACCATCAAATTACATTCTTAAAGTTAGCCATTGAAGCCCATTCCCTTATTGGCTCACTACCTCCTCCTGAGGATTGCTACAATGTCTAGCTATCAAAATGTTAAAGTCCAGCAATAGAAAACTTGGATTCCCCTAATTGACATGTCAGTCACAACAACCAGAATATCCTTGCCCATTCTAACAGACTTCCCCCTGTTTTTACCTTTTGAACAATCACCACTGTAAGGTCCTTTGCTGCTGTTTTTGGCCTGAGTTAGAAATCAATCACTTTAATTTTCTGCCCAGTTTAATAAAGAATCTCTCTGTGAAATTTGGTGTTTTTTTGTGGATCCCAGGATCACCTACTGTGTGAAGGTCTCTTCAAAGTTAATACTGGGTTTTGGGAATGGGACAAAAACAAGTCTGAATTTATAGAATTTGTTTTCTTTCCATGTATTTTTTTTAGTCCCGAAGACTGGTATTCCAAGATTCAAAGTTAGGTGAGGTAACATTTATCTGAAAAGTTTAGTCCCCTGTGTAGTGGGCAGATACCAGGATACAACATCTGACAAAATCCAGTTTTGGTCCAGGCTGGTACAAAGCACATGGGGTTTCTGTGCAGAGGAGGTCCAGGGAAGCCTGAAAGGTGGAGCAGTTTGGAAGACAGAGTAAAATAGAGAACAGGCGACTGGTCTCCAGGGTGCAGGGAATTTGCCATATAAGAAGAGTAAATAAGAAAAGGATGGCCCGCCCGACTTCCCAGCTGCCCCGTGTGGCCCGGGCAAGCCCAGTGTGGGCGCAGCCCAGGCTCTCCGAGCGCCTAGCGCCGGGGCACAGCGGGCAGCCGGGCAGAGCAGGCCAACAGAGACTCAGTGGGCATGTGCCCGGGCTGGAGCCTCTGCGGTCTGTGGCGGGGCCGTCCCGTGATGAGTGATTTGGAGGCACTTCCCTCTCTCTGTAATTGTTAGTCTGAGCAGTGAAGAGATGACTGACAGTGTCAAAACCTTTCTGCAGGACCTTGGCAGGGGAATCAAAGACTCCATCTGGGGCATCTGTACCATCTCAAAGCTAGATGCTTGGATCCAGCAGAAGAGAGAAGAGCAGCGTCGAAGGAGGGTAAGTAGCCTCTTGCCCCAGAGGAGAGCCCAGAGTGTAGAGCGGAAGCGAGAGAGTGAGCCACATATTGTTAGTAGAATTTTTCAGTGCTGTGCTTGGAACGGTGGAGCATTCTGGTTCAGTCTCCTCTTGTTTTGTCGTGTGTTTATTCCTGTTCTTCAATCAGTAACAGCCCGGATTATTGGTGATCCGTCACTACATGGAGATGTTTGGACATGGCTGGAATTCTTCCTCACATCAATTTGCAGTGCTCTTTGGGTGCTCCCCCTGTTTGTGCTTAGCAAAGTTGTGAATGCCATTTGGTTCCAAGATACAGCTGACTTGGCTTTTGATGTATCAGGGAGGAAACCTCATCCATCCCCCAGTATCAGCAAAATAATTGCTGACATGCTCTTCAACCTTTTGCTACAGGCACTATTCCTTATTCAGAGGAAGTTGTGAGTCTCTTCCCCATCCATCTTGTGGGCCAGCTGGTTAGTTTGCTGCATATGTCTCTTCTCCACTCACTCTACTGCTTTGAGTACCTTTGGTTCAGCAAAGGAATTGAAATGCACCAGCGATTGTCAAACATAGAAAGGAACTGGCCTTACTACTTTGGGTTTGGCTTGCCCTTGGCTTTCCTCACAGCAATGCAATCCTCCTACATTATCAGTGGCTGCCTCTTTTCTATCCTGTTTCCTTTATTCATCATCAGCGTCAATGAAGCAAAGACTCCTGGAAAAGCATATCTTTTCCAGTTGCTCCTCTTATCCTTGGTGTTTTTTTTTCTTCTTCTTCTTCTTTTTTTTTTTTCGGAGCTGGGGACCGAACCCAGGGCCTTGCGCTTCCTAGGTAAGCGCTCTACCAGTGAGCTAATCCCCAGCCCCACCTTGGTGGTCTTTTAAAGCAACAGACTGTTCCACAAGTCGGTCTACCTACACTCGGCCCTGAGCAGCTCATCCTCCGCAGAGCAGTTCCCTTCGCCACATCCTTCTCCTGCCAAACTGAAAGCTGCTGCAGGCCACTGAGTCCTGCTGTCAAAGGGGACGGGTGGGACTGGGTGGAGGATGTGGCAGCTCTTTTCTTGGTTTTCCTCCCCCTGCTGTGGAAGGCAGGACCAACTGCCAAGGGCCCTCTGCATATTCCTTTGTCTTTGAATTGGAATCTTCCTGACTCCAGTATGTGGATTTTTACCACCATCCTAGGTCTGGAAGGAACAGTTTTCCAGCTGTTTTTTTAGCTTTTGCCAGCTCCTGTGCCTGGACTGATTTGCGTACTTCCCCCCCCCCCACTTCCTTGTGTCATTTACCTTCCCACTTCCTCCTGCCTCCCAGCACCCCTGGATGAATGGGCTTTGTAATTTTAACTGTTGTATTTTGTGAATTTGTTGTTACTGTTTTTCTGTGAAGCACATACCTTGTATGTGGGAGGTAAAGGTGCACTCCAGCTGCTCCAAGTCACTCCCTCTATAGCCATCACTGTCTTGTTTTTTTGTAACTCAGGTTAGGTTTTGGTCTTTATTGCTCTGCTGCAGAACAGGAAAGGAATGGGGGAAACAAGCCTAAGAGATTGGACAGATAGACCTAGGCCAAACTAGTTGGGTTTTGAGGAGTCATGCTCTTTGTTCCCCTTGAAGGGAAAACAGGTGTTTTCACTGGTACATTTAAAGTTCCCCAGCTATGGGGAGGTACTAGTTCTGGACAATGCCACTGCATCATAGCAATTCTGAAGATAAAATTCACTGTTGTCCAACTGCCAGGTCAGACTGGTGTTTTAAGAAATACTGGGTGCTTCATATAGGAACTGAACGGGTAAACTTACTAAACCATTCAACCTGTGATTGGTGATGTTTTTCTGTCATTTTAAAAGTCGACACATGGGGTGGGAGGGTAGATGTAAAAAAAACTTGTACAATTTTAGGATATCACAAATGTGAGCTGGTTTCCCATTAAAAAAAAAAGAAAGAAAGAAAAGGATGTACTTGGACAATGAATTAAGAAAAGGAAAGCACCTAGCATGGATTGGTTTACAGGAGTTAAATGAGTGGAACCTGGTTGTAGTGGGCAGGGCCAGAAATTAACTCTAAGGAGTCCAATCAAAGTGATAAAAAATCCACTGTTCATTGTGGAACCAGGGGAAGGAAGCAACATGCTTCAGATTTCAGGGACGATAAAGAGGCATTCTTTAGGACTTTAAAATTCCCGGTGACATAGGTGCCATGCCATGTGTCCTTGCAGGGTCTTCAATTAGGAGATATAATCAGGAGCTACAAGCTCAGGAACCCTCAACTCAGTGGCCCTGGAATCTCCCATGTCAGAAGAGCTGCAGTCTTGGGAAACATGCTGAAAAGGAGAAGATGTGTGCTCTGCAGCTGCTCATAAGTATAAGAGTCTCATAATTTGGTCATGGATATCTTAGCACTGTCAGCAAGTTTGATACCTATGAACTTAGGTTTAGCATGATTATTATTTTCTGTTATGGTTGCCAGAAGGGTTTCATATAAAAATCTGATCGAGCATTTGCAGTATGTACTGTCTGCAAACAATTCTCTTTGCTATTATAGCCAGTCCAAAGGTCCTGGAAAATAAATTCATCCATACTCTCTTAATAATCCTTTTCTACAACAGACCTATTCAAGAGGTTGTCCTTTGCCCCTGAAGCTATATTGAACTTGCAGACAGGAGTCTAGCATGGCTGTTCTCTGGGAAGCTGTACTAGCTGCCAAATGAAACAGATGCAGATACTCACAGCCAACTATTGTACTGTGGTCAGGGCTCCCTATGGTAGAGTTAGAGGAAGGATTGAAGGAACTGAAGAGGATGACAATTCCATAGGAAGACCAACAGTGTCAACTAACCTGGAACTCTGGGAGCTCCCAGACACTAAGCTACCAACCAAGGAACATACACAGTCTGGACTGAGCACCCCAGCCATATATGTAGCAAAGGATTGCCTTGTCAGTACCCAATGGGAAAGATGTGCCTAATCTTGTAGAGACTAGATGTCCTAAGGAAGAAAGATGGGGGGAGGTGACAGAGTCGGCCCCCTCTCAGATGTGAAGAAGAAGTGGAATAGAGGGAAGAACTGTGGGAAGTGGACTTGGAGAGGATCAACATTCTGCAAGTCAAAAAATAAAATGATTGATTATTTTAAAAGAAAAGAAAAATGAAACACACTACAAAAAAATGGTTTCAAGTACTACACTAAATAGCTATGTATAGAATGGAATCCTTGCTTTGATCCTGACTTTAGTGGAAACACTTTGAGTTTCAATCTAAATCGGTTGTTTATAATGGGATTGATGTAAATGGCTATATTATATTAAAATATGCCCTTTGTTTCCCAAGACTATCTTCAACTTTTGTCAGAAAGGGCTATTTGATTTTATGAAAGGAGTTTTCAGCATCTAATGAGAACATCATGTTGTTTGTGTGTTTCTGCCTGCTTTTATGGTCAAATATATTTGCTGATATATACATGTTAACCATCACTGCTAAAATGAGAATAATCCTATTTTATCATTTTGGATTATACATTGCACATGTTCTTGAATTGAACATGAAAAAGATTACTTATTTTTTTCACTTCAATCATAATAGAAATTGGTCTATAATTTTCTTGTGATGGATGTGTGACTTTGTGTGGTATAGGTGTAGTGTAATTGGGGCTTTCTAAAAAGCATTAGGCAGGGCTCTTTTTGTTTCTCTTTTCTGGAATTATTTTATGAATTTCTCATTCAGTAGTTATTGTTAAGTTTGCATGAGGTTGTTTGATTTCTTTTGTTATTGTCCAGCTTTAATCTGTGTTAGTAAAGGAGGAATAAGTACGATATTTCAGCTTTCTTCTATCTGTTGAGACTTGCTTCTTGTTCAACTATGTGGTTGTTTTTGGAGAAAGTTTCATGAGCTACTGAGAAAAGGCAAATACATTTGTGTTTGGGTAAAATCATCTGTAAAAGTATAATAAGTTCATTTAATTTCTAACTTTATTTAGTGCCAACATTCTATATTGAGTTTTTGTTGAAAGACCTGTTTATTGGTGATAGTAGACTATTAAAGGCACCCGTTATCATTATGTGTCAATATGCGGTTTTTATTTATTGGGTATGTTTCTTTTATGAACGTGGCTGCTCTTGTGTTTGGTGCATAGATACTTAGAAGTACAATTTCCCCTTGGGGAATTTTTTTCCTCTAATGAGTATGTAGTATTCTTTCCTCTTTCCTTTAATAAGTTTGGGTGAAATACCTCTTTTGTCATAAGCCAATGTGTTTACACTTGTTTGTGTCACTGTTCCATTTGCTTTGAATATCTTCTCCTATCATATACACTGAGGTAATGTCTATCCTTGTTAATGTCATATTATAGATGCAGCAGGAACAAATAATTCTACACAAGAAGTTAGACTGTAGAGATTCAAATAATCCTATTAAAATAGGTTATAGAGCTTAACAATGTATTCTCAACTGAGCAATACCATTTGGGTGAGAAGCACCTAAAGAAATGAAAACAACCTTAGTTATCCGGGAAATGCAAATCAAAACGACCATGACATAACTCATACTACTAGTCAGAATGGCTAAGATCAAATACTTACACAACTGTAGATGCTGGCGAGAATGTGGAGACAGAGGAACACTCTACCATTTTGGCTGGGATTGCAGGCTGGTACAACAACTCTGGAAATCATTCTGGAGGTTCCTCAGAAAATTGGACATTGTAATATCTGAGGACAGAGCTGTACCACTCCTGGGCATATACCCAAAGAATGCTCTAACATATAAAAAAGAAACATGTCACAGAAGACTTATTTATAATATACAAAAGCTGGAAAACCCCAGATGTCCCTCAACAGAGGAAATGATACAGAAAATATGGTATAGTTAAACAATGGAGTACTACTCAGCTTTAAAAACAATGACTTCATGAAATTCTTAGGCAAATGGATAGAATTAGAAAATATCCTGAGTGGGTTAACCCAGTCATAAAAGAACAATACTACTAAGAGTTCCCAGGGATGAAATCTCTACCCAAAGACTACACATAGACAGACCCGTGGTTCCAGCTGCATATGTACCAGAAGATGGCCTTGTTGGGCACTAATGGGAGGAGCAGCCCTTGGTCCTGCAAAGGCTAGAACCTTCCCCCAGACATGTGTAGGGGAATGCCAGGGCAAGGAGGCAGGAAGTGGAGTGATTAGCATGGGGAAACATTGTTATAGAAGATGGAGAGGGGTATGGTATAGGAGGCATATGGACTGGAAACCAGAAAATGGAATAATATTGGAAAAGTAACTAACAAGCACAAGGAGGAAAACTACACCCTAGAAAGTAATCTCCTTGCAATGAAACCAAAAGAAGAGAGATACACAAATATAATTTCACCTCTAACAACAAAAGTAACAGGAAGAAGCAGTCACTATTCCTTAATATCTTTTAACATCAATGGACTCAATTTCCCAATAAAAGGACATAGACTAGTAGACTGGGTATGTAAAGAAGATCCATTTTGCTACACATCAGAAACATGGCTCAGATACAATGAAAGACACTACCTCAGTGTAAAAGGCTGGAAAATACCTTTCCAAGCAAATGGTCTGAAGAAACAGGCTGGAGTATGCATTCTAATACTGAATAAAATGACTTTCAAACAAAAGTCTTTAAAAAAGATAAGGAAGGACACTTCATATTGGAGAATGGAAAAATCCATTAATATGAACTCTCCTAAATATCTATGTCCCAAATGCAAGGGCACCTATATTCATAAAAGAGCCTTATTAATGCTCAATGTATATATTGCATCTCACACAATAACACTAGGAGATTTCAACACCACACTCTCCTCAATGGACAGATGATTAAAAACAGAAATTAAACAAAAACAGAAAAACTAACAGAAGTTATGAACAAAATGGACTTAACAGATATTTATAGAACATTTCATTCTAAAACAAATAATGTACCTTCTTCTCAGAACCTCATGGCACCTTCTCAAAATTTGACCTTATAATTGGTCACAAAACAAACCTCAACAGATATGAGAAGATTGAATTAACCCAATGCATCATATAAGACCATCATGGACTAAGGCTGGTTTTCAACAAATAACAAAAACAGCAGAAAGCCCACATATGCATGGTGGTTGAACAATGCTCTACTCAATGTTAACTTGGTTAAACAATAAATAAGGAAATAAATTAAATACTGTTTAGAAATTAGTGAAAATGAAGTCACAATATACTCAAATTATGGATACAATTAAAGCACTGCTAAGAGGAAAGCTCATAGCTCAGAGAGCCTCCAAAAGAAACAGGACTGAACATACATTAGCACACCTAAGAGCTCTAGAACAAAAAGAAGCAAACACACCCAAGGGAAAGTAGAAAGCACAAAATAATGAAACTCAGGGCTGGAATCAACCAAGTAGGAACAAATAAGGCTATACAAAGAATCAACAAAACCAGGAGCTGGTTCATTTAGAAAATCAACAAGATAGATAAAACCTTAGCCACACTAGCCAGAGTGCACAGATAGAGTATCTAAATTAACAAAATCAGAAATGAAAAATGAGACATATCAACAGAATCAGAGGAAATTAATAAAAATCATCAGATTCTATTACAAAAGCTTATTTCAACAAACCTGGAAAATCTGAATGAAATGGATAATTTTCTAGACAAATACCAGGTACCAAAGTTAAGTCAGTATCAGATAAACCATCTAAAAAAACCCATAATTCCTAAAGAAAGAGTAGTAGTTATGAAAAGTCTCCCAAACAAAAAGAGCCTAGGACTATATGGGTTTATTGCAGAGTTCTATCAAACCTTCATAGAAGATCTGATACCAATACTGTCCAAAGTATTCCACAAATTAGAAACAGATGGAGCACTACCCAATTCCTTCTTTAAAGCCTCAATTAAGTTTATATCTAAACCACACAAAGACCCAAGAATGAAAGAGAACTTCAGACCAATTTCACTTAAGAATATTGACACTGAAATAGTCAATAAATTTCTCACAAACTGAATCCAAGAATCCACCAAAATGATCGTCCATCATGATCAAGTAGTCTTCGTCCCAGGGATAAAGGAATGGTTCAATATACAGAAATCCATCAATGTAACCCACTATATAGACAGACTCAAAGAGAAAAAAAAAGCACATGATCATTTTGTTAGATACTGAGAAAGCATTTGACAAAATTCAACACCCCTTCAGGATAAAAGTCCTGGAAAGATCAGGAATTCAAGGCCCATACCTAAACATAGTAAAAGAAATATATAGCCAATCAGTAGTGAACATTAAACTAAATAGAGAGAAATTTGAAGCAACCCCACTGAAATCAGGGCCTAGAGAAGGCTGCCCACTCTCTCCAAACTTATTCAATATAGTATTCAAATTCCTACGCAGAGTAATCAGACAACAAAATGATATCAAAAGGACACAAAATGGTAAGGAAGAAGTAAAAATATCACTATTTGTAAATGATAAGGTAGTATACTTAAGTGACCCCAAAAGTTCCACCAGAGAACTACTAAGCCAGATAAACAACTTCAGCAAAGTGTTTGGGTATAAAATTCACTCAAACAAATCAATAGTCTTCCTCTCCTCAAAGGATAAAGAGCCTGAGAAAAATATGAGAAAAATGACACCATTCACAAGAGTCTCAAATAATATAAAATACCTCCATGTGATGCTAACCAAGCAAGTGAAAGATCTCTATGAGAAGAATTTCAAGCCTAAAGAAAGAAATTGAAGAAGATCTCAGCAGATGAAAAGAATCCCATGCTTATGGATTAGCAAGAATAATAAAGTAAAAATAGCCATTTTGCCAAAAGCGATCTACAGATTCAATGCAATCCCCATCAAAACCAACCTCAATTCTTCATAGAGTTAGAAAGAGCAATTTGCAAATTCATTTGGAATAAAACAAAACACAGGATAGCACAAAGTATAGTCAACAATAAAACAACTTCTGGCAAAATCACCATCCCTGAACTCAAGCAATATTAGAGAGCAATAGTGATAAAAATTGTATGGTATTGGTACAGAAACAGGCAGGTAGATCAGTGGAATAGAATTGAAGACCCAGAAATGAGTGCACATGCCTATGGTCACTTCATCTTTGACAAAGTTGCTAAAACATACAATGGAAACAAGGTACCATTTTCAACAAATATATCCATGCAAATATAGAAGAATGCAAATATATCCATTTTTATCACCCTGTACAATTCGTAAGTCCAAGTGTATTAAAGACCTCTACATCAAACCAGATACACTCAAACTAACAGAAGGAAAATTGGGAAAGATTCCCGATCACATGGGCACTGGGAAAATTTCTTGATCAAAACATCAATGGCTTATGTGCTAAGATCAAAAATTAACAAATGGGACCTCAAAAACCTGCAAAGCTTCTGTAAGGCAAAGGATATTATCACTAGGACAAAAGGACTAACAACAGATTGGGAAAAGATCTTAACCAGTCCTCCATCTGATATAGGGCTAATATCCAAATACACAAAGAACTCATGAAGTTAGACTCCTGAAAAACAAATAACCCTATTAAAATGGAATACAGAGCTAAATAAAACATTATCAGTTTGGTAATATAGAATAGCTGAGACGTACCTAAAAAATGTTCAACATCCTTTGTCATCAGGGAAATGCAAATCAAAACAACACTCAAATTCCACCTCACATCACTCAGAATCAAAAACTCACGTGCTAACAGATGCTGGCAAGGATGTGGAGAAAAAGGAACACTCCTCCATTGTTGGTGAGATTGCAAACTGTACAACAACTCTGGCAATCTGTGTGGAGGTTCCTCAGAAAATTGGACATTACACTACCTGAGGACCCTGCTATACCTCTCCTGGGCATATACCCAAAAGATGTTGCAACATACAACAAGTACACATGTTCCACTATGTTCATAGTAGCATATATTAGGCAGATGCTGGAAAGAACCTAGATACCCTTCAACAGTGGAATGGATATAGAAAATTTGGTACATCAACACATTCAGCTATCAAAAACAATGACTTCATGAAATTCAAAGCAAATGGATTAAACTAGAAAATATCGTCCTGAGTGAGGTAATCCAATCATAGAAAAATACACGTGGGTAGTATTCACTCACTGATAAGTGGATATTAGTCCAAAAGCTTGAATTACCCAAGATACAATCCACAGATATATGAAACTAAAGAAGAAAGATGACCAAAGTTTGGATGCTTTACTCCTTCTTAAAAGGGGGAACAAAAATATTCATAGGAGGGATTATGGAGGAGACATTTGGAGTAGAGATGGAAGGAACAGCTATTCAGAGTTTTCCTACATGGGTATATGGCCCATGTGTGTGTACACACACACACACACACACACACACACACACACACACACACGCAACTATCAAAACTTCATAAGACTGATGAAGCTAAGTACTGCATGCTGACAGGAGCCTGATTCATCTGTCTCCTAAGAGACATGACCAGAGCATGTCAAATACAGAGGCGAAAGCTAGCAGCAAACCATTGCACAGAGCACAGCATCTTTGTTGGAGGAATTAGAGAAAGGATTGAAAGAGCTGAAGGGGCTGGCAATCCCATAAGAACAAAAATGGCAACAACCAGAGCTCCCAGGGACTAAATCAGTACCCAAAGACTATACATGGGGTGATCCATGGCTCCAGCTGCACATGTGGCAGAGGATCACCTTGTTGGGGACCAATGGAAGGAGAAGACCTTCATCCTGACAAGGCTGAACCGCCCAGTGTATCGGAATGTTGGTGGGGAGCAAAAAGGGGAAGTGGATTGAAAGGGGAACACCCTTATAGAAGTAGGGGAGGAGCAGGGTACGGGGGGGGCTTATGTATGGGAAACTGGGGAAGAGAATAGCATTTTAATGTTGGGAGAAGCCCTTGGTTCTGTCAAGGTTGGACCCCAAGTGTAGGGGATTGTCTGGGGGAGTGGGTGATAAGGGGAGATAAATGGGGAGGGGAACACCCTTTAGAAGGGGAGGGAGAGAGATTAGGGGACTTATGGACAAGAAACTGGGAAAGGGAATAACTCTTGAAATGTAAAGAAGAAATACCCAATTTAAAAAAAATGAAAAAAAGAAATAAATAATTTAAGACTTTAAAATTAAAAGAAAAACATTTCAAATATAAATGAAAATATCCAATAAAAGAAAAAAGAAGGAAGAAATGTAAAATAACAAATATCTAATTTACATATACAGAAAAAGTGAAATGAGAAAAAATAATGAGATAGAAAGTAGGTCAATGGGCCAGTGAGCTCACCACTGTTGAGAGCAATGTAAGCTACCCAGCGTGACAAAACTGGTTAGTTAGCAGGCCCCTGTTGAGAGCACTGTTACCAACCCAACCTGATGACACTGGATATTGAGCCAGAAAAAGAAAGATGGAAGGAAGGAAGGAAGGAAGGAAGGAAGGAAGAAAGGAAGGAAGGAGAAAGAAAGAATGAAAGAAAGAAAGAAAGAAAGAAGGAAAGAAAGAAAGAAAGAAAGAAAGAAAGAAAGAAAGAAATGAATGAATGAATTTATCATCCTGAAGGAGGTAACCCAGTCACAAAAGAATACACATGGCATGCACTCACTGATAAGTGGTTAATAGCACAAAAGCTCAGAATATCTAAGAAAAAATTCACAGATTAGAAGTCCAAGAAGAAGGAAGACCAACAAAATGCT
Source organism: Rattus norvegicus (assembly GCF_021556685.1). Classification (NCBI taxonomy): domain Eukaryota; kingdom Metazoa; phylum Chordata; class Mammalia; order Rodentia; family Muridae; genus Rattus; species Rattus norvegicus. Next base: position 75,004,288 of record NC_141534.1, read on the forward strand.
AATGCTTCATTCCTTCCTAGAAGGGTGAACAAAATACTCAAGGGCAGAGATACAGGGACAAATGGTTGAGAAGGGAGTGAAGAAATTGTCATCCAGAGAGACTGCCTCACCTGGGCATCCATCCCATACGTTCCCACCAAACAAATCACTGATGCCAAGAAATGATTGCTGAGCGGAGCCAGATAGGTGTGTCTCCTGAGAGGTTCTGCCAGGGCTCTACTGATATAGATTAGAATGGTTGCAGCTAAGCATTGAACTGAACAAGAGGACCTCAATGGAGGAGTTAGAGAAGAGACTGAAGGAGCTGAAGGGGTTTGTTGCACCATAGGAAAAACAAAAATAGCAACCAAACAAACCAGAGCTCACAGGGACTAAACCACCAACCAATGTATGCACACAGAGGTTCCCATGATTCCAGCCATTTATGTGGCAGAGGAAATGTGTACCCATGGAGGTTCCCATGACTCTAGATATTTATGTGGCAGAGGATGGCATTGTCCAGCATCAATGGGAGGGAAAGCCCTTGGTCCTGTGAAGGCTTGTTTCCCCAATGTAGGGTAATGCCAGGGTGGGTGGGAATGCGAACATTCTCATAGAATCAGGTATACAGGAGGTGTTTTGGGAGAAGAAGTAAAGGGTATAATATTTGAAATGTAAATACATAAAATACTCAAGAATAATAAAATTTTAAAAAGTAACAATATCAGCTGGCTAGACAACCTATTATTCCTAGGAACTCGATTACCAGCCAAAGAGCATACAAGGAGGCATCCATAGAAGGTTTGGCAGGTAGAGGGGTTGTGGATGTGTAAACGAGAAATAGTCCATCATTTGAGATGTAAATGAATGGAATCATTAATAAAAGTATTAACAATGTAAAAATAATAAAATATAAAAATTAAAATATTATAAAGTGTATCAAAAATCCAAATGTAAACAAAGATATCTTAATTTAAAGTATTAAAAAGTTTATGTAAAATATTAAAAAGAAGAAGTAAAGAGCTAAAAACAGCCACCTAAATAAGAACAGCCTTAGCTATCAGGGAAATTCTAATCAAAATACTTCATTTTACCACAAGCAGAGTGGAAATGATTAGTCAAAAAGCTGACAACAATGTTTGGAGTAGTGTAGTCCTATCCAAGTCATGGAGTCCCCAGGGAGTGGCAGTAAGGTGGGATGAAGGGCTCCTACATCCAGACATTGAGGAAGAGTAGAGCAGAAAGGATATTGAAGCTCAGCTGTGTCCTACCCCAGTAACACTGATTTATCCCTATCTAAAATGAGCCATTATTTACACAAAGATTTACACTCTGTGCTGTGTTTAGTTCTTATGGTGGGCATTTGCATTAGCATGCATCATGACTACAGACCCCCATACAATCAAATCACTGGCATCACTCTTTTCTCTGATTTTAGAAATAATACTTCTCTTTTGACAGCATTACTCAGTATTATAGGGGATTTAAAACAAGCTATTTTTCTATGGTATTCTATTTGTTAAAGGTGCTACGTTCTCAGGTATGAATTATCAGTGGGTAGACCCAATGTTCTAGGAAAAAGGCATGTCAAGACAATATATCTATTCAGAGATTCATGCTGGATAATATAATATCACAGAAAGTTTAGATTCATAAAAGAAACTTGATTGCTGTATTGACACAAAATTGGAAATCAAATCTGTAAAACAGTTAGTTTCATTGCAATAAGATACAAACTGTTTAGAAAGGGGCCTGGATATAATATTGGTGTACAGACACCTTTTTAAAAATTCTGTGACCTGTGGAGATCCTGGAAAGCAAAACTAGGATTGATTCTCTTCATTTCTACAGATCAGGTTGTCTGAGACTTTCTCAGGACAGATACGGACTTTGGGTACCTTCTCCATATCATTTAGCATGGCATCATCTGGTTTACATGTTTTTATCATCATAAATGCCTTTCCCGTGAGTAGTTTCTTTGGTTACATTTGTGGCTGAATTCACTAAGGCTTTCATGCCTTGTGCCTGAATCTCTGTTGTCTTGGAAGGAATCATACTGCCTGTGGCTAGAGAGGAATCATGAAAAGTTTTTTTTTTTTTAATCTATATTGCTTGTTATTCTGAAAGCAAGCCCTCAGAATCAAAGCATGTGGGAAGAAAGCACTTGGCAAATCCACTGGGGAGTGAAGTTTAATCAGAAAGAACTTGGGATGATTCATGTGATAACTTCAGTAACCAATAAAATTCTAAACAATTATATATACATACCCCATGCATATATGTGCTGTACATTGCAGATTTCAACTTATCATGCTCACAGAAGGGCAGATACTTTGTTATTATGCTGTTCTCTTGGACTTTTATCTCTTGCTTTCTGCAGATTCCAATTCTTGTGTGCTCCTACACAAGCAGCGAGTGCTTAGTCAGGATGAATTACCGTATACATGGTGAAGGAAATGTGGTGATTATTGGATATTTCCCTGCTTATGCGATCTACCCTCTCAACAAAACCACTGACTGGAGGATGCTTAAATTCAACAGAGATTTTATGGTTGAGTAAGTCCCTTACCATTTATTCATTTTCAAGAGTTGGCATTGACATGCCCTAGGGGAGGTACAGATTTAAGCTTCATTATTCTGAATGTTTACCCTAGTAAGATATATCCTCTCCTCCATTCCCAGATCTTTCTGCTGTCCTGTCTTAAAGGACTCATCTGGTCCTTTAAGAGATAATGAATTTGGTATTTATTACCTTTCTTCAAGAGTACTCACTGGAAATTTCCCCCATATTCTCAGCCATGCCTGTAACTCCTCAGTTTGGATGTTACCTACATTAGCTCTGCAGGTGAAGGAATATAGAACAAAAAGAGTATTTGAGAGTATTCTAGAAATCTAGCTGTGTTCAGTGGGATAATGCTACTGTTGTTAGTGAACAACTATTTCCCTGGGTGAGGTTACAGTGACAAAGTCTGTGTGTGCTGCAGAAAATTTGGGAATAGGAATGTCAGGATTAGAAATTGAGACCTACTGTCTGCTTTAGAAATACCTCCATCTGCCTCAGATTATTTTATCTAACTTTTAATATTTGTCTTCGGTGGTAGCTTACTATGTTTACCTGTTTCCTGCATATATATATATGCACATATGCATATATATGCACATATGCATATATATGCATATATATGCACATATGCATATATATTCTTGTATATATTATATATATAATGTGTATTTGTGGTCATGAATATATTTCTCTGCACATACTGAGTTTATTGTATTGGAGCATGTGAAAAATGTTTCTAGGCCTTCTATGAGGTGCAAGATTAAGATCAGATAAGTTTGTTTGAGTTTTTTTACATCCTGCTAAAGAGAAAAAAAAATCATGCATATTAGTGTTAAAGGAAGACAGGTGTATTTTTTCCCAGACAGCCATGTCCACTGCTGTAGGCAACCACACAGTAAGTACCTGAAAATGAGAAGTGCAGCTTGCACTCAAGTCTGAACTCAGCAAGGGAAGATGGGAATATACTTTCACGACTTTTCAGGCAGGGACAAAGAGTGGAAATTAACCTAAAATAAACATGGAACTCAAGATTGATAATTGTTACTGTGTCATTACTGTGTCTGCTGAAAAGTGACTGTGGAAATAAGCCATTAATTCAGCAGTAGAAGAAGAACATGTTCAAGTGTACAATGTCACTTGAAATTAAGGATACTGTAATAGGTTTAGCTTCACCATAGGCAACTTGGGAAATTTAGAAATTGATGCCTGAACAAAATACTCTATAAAGAGTTTATTGGCCCAAGGGATCCTTGCTTACATCAAGGGAGATTAAAAGGCTGTATGGTCTTTCAGACATTTCCACCTTGCACACTAAGATGGACAATGTTCTGGTTGACAGCAGATGCTATTTTTGTTTCTCATCCTATCCTTGGCTTTCCCGTATCAAAAGATCAGGCACCCCTCACTGTGCATCATCCTGAATGCCTCTTCAGGTGGTACCACAACAGTCCCATCCCTGCAAACTTCACACTTGTAATTACATGAGCCCTCTGTGACTGTCTTTTTTAATATGTACTAGAAAAGACTGCTGTATAGTGTGATTTAGTACCCTATGATGTTAGAAATAATAAAATAAACTTAAAATGATAAATGCTATAAAAATAACATGTCTGATATAGGCAGCACATTGATTTTTCACATAGTATTTTTCATTGAGATTGGGGCATACGAAATCATATATACACTTCAAGGTTTACAAGTGTTTTAAAACTTCAATAAAATATTTTACATAGTAGTAAGACACTCCATATGTTACTTGAAAGAGAAACCATTCTTTCTTAAGATAAATTTCTTCCTGTTATAACTGTAGCAGCATTAAGTGTAGTTGTCTTAATTATCATAAATACAAAACACCAAAAGTTTTGGAGCTAGCCTTATTTTCTCTGACACTAATTTGGTCAAATTTTGTTAATTTTTTTAACTTTTTAGTCAAATTAGGAAAATGGTAACTGAATATTTGATATGGTCTGAATATAAATAATACGACCATCATCAGATTAAAACAGATTAAGTTACAGTAGTACATGTATGAACATTAGAGTGTCATTTATGCATGATTTCCCTGCAAAACAATAACAGTTTCTTTCACCATGTATTGAAATACTATTCGTTCACACTATCATAAAAAAATCCAAATGACATTTTATGAGTTATGTATGCATTATGTATATCAATAACTTAAATTATTTATATATTGGAATATGAAATGTCATTTTACATTTTTTCTACTTCTCTGTGGATACTTTCCATTTATAATACTTTGCAATTTTAAGGACATAAATATCTCCTTCTTGGTTATTTCAAAATATGTTACAATGTATTGTTTACCTTAAGTGCTTCTGATATTTCATGCTTAAGATATAAAATAACATGAACTTTAACCTCTCTAAAGTACATTTTTCAGTTTTCAAAATCACAGTTTTCAGGTATGGAACATCTTTTGTATTTTATTCAAAAAGAGTTTGCGCTAATTTAAATTATGTATTGATACAGTTATATCAGTAATATATATGCACATTCCTTTATCATCGTGGGAGCAGTATCATTGCTATGGGAAATATACAATGGTTAAATTATGGAATGTAATATATCTACTTTTAATTTTTGTCAGATTAATTATACAACTTATTGTAAACTGTGTGCTCTCAAAACCAAGTATCTCGCTGGGTATCATAGTTGTGCATCCCTTTAATATGAACATTTGTGAGTCACAGATGGGTGTACCTTTGTTTTCAGGGCAAGTGTTATCTACAAAGACAGGTGAAACACCAAAAAATTATACTGAATACTGTATTGCAATTATCTTTATAAATCTCTTAAGTGCCAGAGAAACAATGTAAGTAGACCTAGTAAAAATAGCACACTATGTAAATAGCTTTTGGTCAAAATTCTTGCATAGTACAGTTTGGGCAGGATATAAACAATCCTAGAGTTCCCCAAACTAAGATTGTTTCCCGATTTCCTCCCAGTTTCACAGAGGACCATTGTTCAGTGTGTGTGTGTGTGTGTGTGTGTGTGTGTGTAGAGACAGAGAGAGAGAGAGAGAGAGAGAGAGAGAGAGAGAGAGAGAGAGAGAGAGAGGGAAACAGAGAGACAGACATAAATCTTTATTTACTTCATCTGGTCTCTGTAAATGTAAAAAAAATCTTTTAAAATAACATCTTGAGGATTCTCAAATTTTTGATCTGCTAAATTCAATACTTGGTAGAGAATGAAGGGTTCTTGGAAAGTATCGTTATATTTTTAAAACTTTTTGAAAATGTGTTTTATGTAGATAGGTTGCTGAAGGATGATGAGTACATAGTAGACATCAATATATAGTGTAAACATATCATTTTTCTAGAGGTTATAGGGGTACAAGTGGTGTTACATGTGGTGATAGAACTGACTGATGATGTCATTTAATATCAAAGCTTCTCTATTTAGTTTTTTTTCCATATAACCTACTGCTGAAAGTGGGGTACTGAAATAGCTCATTACATCTGTGCTGTGGTTAATCTGTCTTTGAAATCTACTACTGTTTTATTAGTGAAACTGGGTACTTCTGTGTTGGATGTGTGCATGTTTAAGAGTGTAATACCCTATTCTTGAATTTTTTTCTTTAATGTATAATATATAAAGTATATTTGATTTGTCCCTTTGAATAGGTTGGTTTTATATCTATCCTTTTACATCTCTGGATAGCTATGCCAACTTAGATTCTTCTTCTTAATGTTTTCATTTCCAATTTATGCCTACCAAAACTTTCCTGCCCTACAGTAATGACAGTCCTACCCTAATGCTTCTCCCCTTGATCTGTGCCACCATTTCTTTTAAAAAGAGCAGAGATATCACTGAAACACAGGCAGCATAACAAGACACAATAAGACTGGGCACAAACACATATCAAGTGAGTTAATCAAGTGAGTGAGTTAAACCAGTAGGAGGAAATATAATAGAGAACAAACAAAAGAGTCATAGACATTCTGACTCCCTTTTATTAGTCCCACAATATTACCTAGGTAAGAACCATAAAATATATGGTTAGGATTTAGCCCTTATTTTCTTCTGTAGCCTGTGTTCTTCGATTGTCTAAAACTCCACTCTTTCTTCTAATTTTTCCTTCTCTTTCACAGGGCTCCTAGAGCTCCAAGAGGAAGGAGCCAGTGGAGATCTCCAGTTTGAGCTCTCTCCACACATAATGTTTGACTGTGGGTCTCTGCATCTTCTCTCATTAGCTGCCAGCGGGGGCTTCTCTTATTACAAATGACCTAGGCATGTGTATGAATACAGCAAAATATCATTGGTGATCATTCTACTACATGTTTCCCTAACCTATGTCTCTGAGCTATGCAGTCTCTGGTTCCTAGTCATTTGGACTATGACAAGCATGAGCTCTCTTTCCTGGTGGAGGCCTCAAATTTTACCAATCACTGGTTAGCCATTCCCACACCTTCTGCCTCTCGATAGCCTTATCACAGGCATCTTACAGGCAAGATAAATTTAGGCTGAAGGTTTTGTAGCATTGATGTCCCAGAACCAGATCTTGAATATTTGCCTGGTTATAGAGATGGATTGTTTTAACTCAATATCTTCCTTTACTAGAGATCCTCATTAGAATCCTACTAATTACCCTTGTAGAATTCTGGAAGCTTTCACTGCAATAGGTTTACTCATCACTTCCCAGATATCCCCCAGTTCCATTTAGCTTGCCTTCTATTCTCTTCCTTCATATCTTTCCAAACCACTACCTCATTGGTCCTGTTCCCAACCCCACCTGCCCACAGTCCACCCACAAAATGTATTCCATTTCCTCTTCCCATGGAGATCCATGCATCCACATAGAGCCTTTCTTGTTACTTAACCTGAGTCTGTGGATTGAAGCAGGATGATACTTGACATATAAATTAATTTCCACTTATATGTGTGTACATATCAGTTTATCTTTCTTCATATGGGTTGCCTCACTCAGCATAATATTTTTCTAGTTATATAAACTTGCCTGAGTTTTTCATAATGTCTCTTTTTTCGGAGCTGGGGACCGAACCCAGGGCCTTGCGCTTGCTAAGCAAGCGCCCTACCACTGAGTCAAATCCCCAACCCCAATAATATCTTTTTTTAACAGCTGAATAATATTCAATTGAAAAAATATAGTCCATTATCTTTATTAATTCTTCAGCTGAACATCTTGATTTTTTTCGAGTGTGTGGCTATTATGAATAAGGAGCGATGTACATGGTTGATCAAGTGTCCTTGTTATATAATAAAGCATTCTTTGGGTATATGCCCAAAAGTGATATGGCTGGGTCTTAAGGTAGGTCAATTCTCAGTTTTTGAAGGAATTGCCATATTATTTTCCACAGTAGCTTTACAAATTTGTTCTCATACCAGTAACGGTGGAGTGTTCACCTTGCTCCAAATTCTCACTGCTATGTGCTATCTCTTGTGTTTTTGATTGTAGTCCTTCTGACAGGTATAAGATGGTATCCCGATGTCACTTTAGTTAGTATTATCCTGGTGGCTAAATATGTTGAAAATTCTTTAACTGCTTCCTAACTACTTTCCTGTTTTCCTCTTTTGAGAATCTTCTCTGGCTCTGTGCTCTGCCTTTTACTTGGAATAATTGGCTGCTCAATATCTAGTTTCTTGTCATATTTATATATTTTGAATATTACTACTCTATCAGATTAGGAGTTGGTGAAGATTGTTTTCCATTCTGTACACTGGTTTGTCATTTTGACAGTATCCTTTGCCTCACAGAAAACTCAGTTTCAAGAGTTCCCACTTACAAATTGTCAGTATTATTGCCAGTGCTAGCTATAGGTGTTCTTTTTAAAATGTCATCTCCTGTGTCAATTTTTTCAAGGCAATTCCCCTCTTTTATCCTTTGTTGGATTCAGAGTACCTAGTTTTATGTTGCAGTTTTTGGTCAATTTTGCTTTATTTTCTACAGTGTGATAAATATCACTCAATTTGCATTCATCTATATGCAGACATCTAGTTAGACCAACACAATGTTTTGGAAATGCTTTCATTTTTCATTGTGTATTTCTGGATTATATTATAAAAATCTTTTATCCTTAGACGTGTGGTTTTATCTGTGGTCCTTCGATTTGATTCTATTGATCAACAAATATGTTTCTTTGCCAATGCCACAAAATAGTTTCTTGCCATACCTCTGCAGTACACCTTGAAATCAGGGATGCTGGTACCTCCAGAAATAATTTTATTTTTCAAGAATGTTTTAGATATCTAGGGATTTTTGTTTTTCTACAACAGATTATATTTGCCCTTTCAAGGTCTATAAAGAATTGAAATTGTGTTGGAATTTAGATGGGCATTGCATTTAATCTCTTGAGTGCTTTTGGTAGTGTGATCAGGTTTACTATCTTGATGCCACTTATCCATGTTCATGGGATATTATTCCATGTTCTGATAGGATCTTCAATTTATTTCTCCAAAGGCTTGAAATTTTTATCATATAAGTCTTTCCTTTAGTTGGTTAGAATTTCTCCAAGTTATTTTGTACTATTTGTGGATATTGTCGATGATGTTGCTTACTCTGATTTTTTTCTCAGTCCATTTGTACTTTGTATGTGGGGGAGATACAGGTTTTTTTTTCTTTTTTCTTTAATCTTGTATCCAATCACTTTGCTCACAGTGTTTATCGTCTGTGGAAATTCCCTGCTAGGATTTTTGGGGTCACTTATGTATATCATTATCTGCAAATAGTGATTCTTTCAATTATTCTTCTTTTTAAGAAATATCCCTTAAATTTCCTTTGGTGGTCTTATTGCTCTTGCTAGAATATCAAATACTATACTAAATAAATGTGGAGAGAATTACAGCCTTATTTTTTCCTTATTTTATTGTAAATGTTTTAAATCACTCGCCATTTAATTTGATGTTGGCTATATGCAGTAAAATGCCTTTATTAAATAGAAGTGTCTCTTGAGTCTCTCTCTCTGTCTCTCTCTGTCTCTCTCTGTCTCTCTTTGTCTCTCTCTGTCTCTCTCTTTTTCTTTCTGCCCAGTCAGTTTAAATTTTAAGTATATTTTCTTTGAAGACTTTTCCATCTTTAACCCTAATTTGGGATCTGTCATTGGATATGAATTAGATTTCATGGAAGTAGTAGAAGCATGAGTACTTTTTTCTTATTCAATCTATTTATCTTTTCTCCTCATTGTTATTTTTTGAACATAAATATTGAGGTGTATTATTAAATGGCATTTAATAATTATGTCATTTTTGTTAGTTTGCTTTTAATTATTATAGCAAAATTTTGTTATTTTGATTTCTGGCATTCTTTATTGTTCTCTCTGCCATGTTGGATATTTTATCCCATTCTATAGAACTAACTACTCTTTCATGTATCTTTTCAGAACTTGTACAGTGATCATGATTTTGTTCAATCTCATTTATGATGAAAAATTTGACTTAACTTTCATTATGACTGAAAGTTTTACTGTATTGTATAGTTTAAGGGAGCACTGATACTGTTTTTTTAACTCATTGAATATCAGCCCAATCCCTGGTGATTTCTAGTATCTACTGAAAGAATCTTGGGCTATTCTGAAGGACCACTCTTTGAATATTACTTGAGCTTTTTCATTTGCAGCATCGTATGTCTCTTCTTTGTTCATTATATTAATCATCACTATTGTTTTATAACATGGAAATCTTCTTTTGTGGTATGACACATTGGACATTCTGAAAAATTAAATAGACATAACACACATATAAAAATTCCAATCAAAAGCTAAATGAAAACACAGCCTTCTCTGCAGCTTATGAAATTTTCTCCAAAATACCACATATTAGGATAAAAGCAAGCCTCTAAAATACAGGAAAACTGAAATTACATCTTGCACTTTACCAGACTACCAGGGACAATATCAAAATATAAACATCCACAGAAAGAAAAGAAAAGAAAGGAAAGAAAGAACAAAAGAAAGAAAGAAAGAAGGAAAGAAAGAAAGGCAAATCTGTGGAAGCTAAGTAGCAAAAATCTAAACCAAAATTGACTGAAGGAAGAAATAAAGAAGGAAACTGAAATTCCTAGAATGGAATGAAACTAAAATCACAATACATCAGAATCTCAAAATCTATGGCACACAATGAAAGCTTTTATAAGAGGAATTATTTTGGCACTTGAATCCAAATCAAAAAGGTTTGGAGATCAAAAATTAATAATTTTATGAGATACCTGAAAGCCTAAAGTATATAAGAACAATCAATAGTCATAAAGGTAAGTGGGAAGAGTTCATTAAAATCTGGACAGAAATCTATGAACAAGAACTAAAATATCAACACAGAGAATGAAAAAAAAACAATAGTAATAATGATAAAAATTTAGCCAAGGTAACAAAAGAAGAGAGAATCCATATTCAAGATGGAAGCAAGATGTTACAATAGACATTGAGAACATTCAGGGAATCATAAACATATGTTTAAAATATATATATATATATATATATCCTCTAAATTGGAAATTTTTAAAGAAATAAATGCATCTTAAGATATACATATGACTTACCAATAGAAAATATGAATGGAGGTAATAATTCAAGTAGACCTATAGAATTGAAAAAGATCCAAATATCAATTTAAAAATCCCCTGCCAAAAAGGCTCAAGTTTGAGATAGTCAGTGCACATTTCTATCAGTCCTTCAAGGATCTAGTAACACTAATATGTATTTAATAATTATAAAAAACTGGAAAAGAAAGAACATTTTCTTTGGAAAATGGTATTACCCTGATTTCAGAAACAGACAAAAAAATCCTATCAAAAAATAAAATAAAACAAAGGAAAATTGTAGGACAACCTATTTTGAACATAGACACAAATAAATGTATGAAAACTTAATCCAATAACATGCTAAAATGGCTAAGCACTGTGACCATGTTGGCCTCATTGAAAAGATGCAGGACTGATTCAACACCTTTAAATCAATTAATGTAACCTAATAAACAGACTAAAGTACAGGGAAAAAACTGATCACCTGATTGAATCGATTAAAGCCCTCTCACAAAATCCAGCATCATTTCATGATAAACATCTAGAAGTAAATGATGAAACAAAGAGTCTACCTCAATTTTATAAAAAAACAATTGTTTTAAGAACCAATAGACAACATCATAATACAGAGAAAAACACAGTATACATCTCTGAAGTTTTGAACAAGACAAGGTTACCCATTCTCACCTCTTCTCTTCAACGTAGATTTAGAATTGCTAATGAGGGAATAAAACAGGTGAAGTAGTAAAGAGAGCATAGATAAGAAAAGAAGAACTAAACTGATCTTTACTTGTAGGTGTTATGATAAATTACACAATCTTACAGAGTGTTTAAGAACTCTAATAAAGCTGATGCAGAATTACAACAGAAACCTGTGAGCCTTCCAATGTACAAATAATAAACAGAGAAAGAAATAAAAAAGCTCTCAAAATAGCTCTCAATAAAATCTTTCTGAATGAACAAACCTAGAAAAAGAAATAAAGTATTAATAAAGAACATAAAGAAATAAGGAATAAGACATAGATAAATTTTACCTAAAATTACAGATATTAAAAGTATCTACTAATACTGAGCTCATTAATCAGTAGCATTAATTATGGTGAAAATGTGTAGGATTGTGAGTTTCTTGTCTACTTAGACACAGGACACAGCTGCTTGAGGAAAGGGACAAGGCTCTGAGGCTGCGGAAGCCCAGTCTGAAACATAGAAAATCTGGACATGGTTCCAGTCTCCTTGGCCTACAACAAAGACAGGTCAGTGGAGTTCTCAGACCCTTGGACACACAGGCACTGCTGGGAGTAGCAGAAGAGCAGAGAACAGAGTGGGGGCCCTCGGGATGTGTATGGCCATGGGCCAGGAGAGAAACAGGGAGCTCCTGCTAGTTCCATTGGGAAGAGTACTTGGCTTGATGAGCAGCAGGTTTGGTGGAAGTTTTGGCTGGTCATTCAGAGAGGCCTTGTATAGGAGATTAGACTGCAACTCAATAGCTGAAGACCTTTTCCATGGTTCCCCATGGCAGATCTCAATGAAAACAGGCAATCCATGGTTCTGAATTGTTTATTGTCATGGCAGAAGACTGATATGTAAAAAAAAACCCACTTTTCAAGGTGGGCCTAGGATTAAATATCTTTTCCAGGGAGAAATATCTGGGAAGAAAAGCTTATCTGAGAAGGCCTCCAATCATCTAAGTTGCTAACTTGCAGAGAGACCTCTGTCTTGAGCCTACATGAGTTGTGGTCATATCTCTTTTATATGAGAAGCATGTATGTCATGTTTATTCTAAGTCAGGAGTCATTTATGGGAATGGGAATCATCTAAGCCTGAGGATTATGTCCACCAGGTTTCTCAGTCTTGAACATCTCTACTTTACCAAATGTGTTGGCATGAATTTACAGCCCATAAACTGTACATCCTACCAAATCAATCTCCACATTCAAGGCAACTCTCATCAAAACATGAATAGCTAACTTTACAGAAATTGATATATGTTTATTTTTCCAATGAAAACACAAAAGTCCCCAAATAGACAAATACAATCCTGAACAAAACAAAAAATTAGAGATTTCAAGCCCAGATTTCATGTTATATTTCAGGGCTACAATAACAAAAACAGTATAGATGTGATTGAAAACAGACTCATAAGCAAAGGAGGAGAACTGAGAACACCTACAATCATATAAAGGAACACTGATAGAAACACTATATGTTTGTCAAAGAAAGCAATAGTACATATTGGTCAAAACACAGAAACCTGGGAACAGAAAAGATGGCTCAGTGGTTAAGAGCAACGACTCCTCCTCCTGGGTAGTGAATTCAATTCACAGCAACCACATGGTGTCTCAGGACCATCAGAAGTGTTATCTGATGTCCTTTTTTGTTGTCTCTGAAAACAGCTACCAGTACTCACATACATAAAGTAAATAAAGCTTTTTAAGAAAAAAATATAAAAAGAAAGACAACTTTAAAAATACTGACCATACTGAATAGTTACAGGTAGAATGATGAAACTATGTTTATATCTTTCCTCTCATACAAATTCAAGGTCAATGTATCAAGGACCACAACATAACACCCAAACATATAGGTTAAAATTGTTGCTCTTGATTACATCCTAAAATTTGATGGTAAGACGCTATTATTTGAGAAAGCATACACTTGAAAAAAAGTATGAAGAAAACTCCAACAGGAATGGACCAGAAAGCTTGATCCTTGCAGGTTGCCTTTTACAATTCCAGAAGGTGCTATGCAAACTGCCAGAGGAAAAAGGTAATAACCAAGCACATGCAACTATGAACTATTTAAACTACAACAGTACGTGCCATCTTAACAGGAACACTTAGTTGGTATTAACAGGATAACCCAGATTAATCTGAAAAGACTGATTCTTCATTGAAGGTTTTCTTCCTTAAGGTACTCTGGAGGGGAAATTCCACATAATTTTCTTAATGACTGATGAGTAAGGAGTGCAGCTACTGTGCATGGTGCCTTTGGAAAAATAGTTGTGTTCTATATTAAAAATCAGATTGAGTAATTCATAAGCAGCAAGTCATGAAGATTTGCTCCATCATGGTCCCTGTTTGTTCCTATCTCCCAGCTCCTACCTTAATTTCCTGCCATGGTTTCCTGTGATTTTGGACCTGTCAAGAAACAGTCAATGAAATGACTAAAAATAAGATGCTACTATTTTCATAGATGGTCATTGCCACAGTGACCCATAACAAAGTATGAAAAATTAGAAACAAAAGAGTGTTCTTGACTGAATGTAACATAACGATCATACTCTCTCCCTTCCAGGGATCATTGTATAAGAAAAAAAAAGATACAATATATGTAAGAACTAGAGGTGATGTGAAACTATATGGAAACATCCAGACATAGCAAGGAAGCTCCATTTAGGAACATACCACAATTGTGTCAGCATGTACTACATCTATATCAGCCCAGACCAGAAAAAAATCTCAGTAAGCAGAAGGCAGATGAGCAAACAAGCTCATATACAGCTACAGAGTGAGTGGCAATTGTATGCAATCAAAGAGGATAACTCAACTTTCTTTAAGGATGTGTACTTCAAAGGCTGACTACATTTCAGCAGATGGTCATGCATCCAAGAATGCTTGAACAATACAAATTCATCATAAAGAGTTATATTTAAGGAAAAAGAGTTAGATGGGCAGACACTAAGATATACCTTAGGAGAGTTAGCAAAGATGAGTGTATGAACATATGAGTTTGTCAAAATTCTAGATTATTAGAAAACTTTAAAAATCCTCTCACTCTGAATCTGATAGACAATAAGAAAGAGAAAACACTTGACTTCATTATCATGGAGAGAATTTCCCAAATTAGACCATGAAAGTATAGATATTAAGACCAAAAATTAAAGGACTTGTGTAATGCTACACAATTTTACTCCCTGTATTTTAGAGGTAGAGCCACAGGAATTTCTGTAAGTTGAGGCCATGTTTCACGAAAGAGCAATTTCAAGAATAGCTAAGTGTAGGAAGAGATACACTGTCAAAAAAGACAGATATTTAAAAGAACTCCATGGAAGAAAGAAACAATGCAAAATAGAAAGAAAGGGATGGAAGGAGGGAGGAAAAAGGAAGCAAGCGAGAAGGAAGAAAGAGAAGAGGAGAGCAAAGTAAAACAAAGGAGGGAGGAAGGGACATGCCAAGAAGAACAAAAATTAAGATATTGAACTGCAGAAAATTAAGATTAGTATATAAAAATTGAGACCTTCATAGAGAAAAGAGGGGATCTACTACACATTTGAGAGAGGGATAAGGAATGGAGTATGTAAATAACTCCACAAATTTTATCATCAAATTAAAACTTATTTAAGATAGAATATTGTCCCAGTCAAAATATTAAGTTACAAAAATAATGAAGGGTGACATTTGAATGTGAGTTTGGGAAAAGGGGAAAACATGATCACTGCTGATAGTACTGTAAATTAATCCAGCACTTGAATTTATTCTTTGATAACTGTTCCTTCAATTAACATCTCAATTAAACAGTTTGGGAATTATCTTTACTGGACTTTTTTTCTGTGTTGGATACTCTGATATAATTCTTTGTCCAATGAAGACTTTGCAACATACTTTCTTTTCAGCTGGTGTTATCTCCTCTCTACACCTTCAATCTCAACTCCACAAAACATGTTTCCATTGAAGTGAGTACAAAGTCAGTCTTGTTTTGTTTCCTGGGGCTTTTAAGTTCTTAAATATGAAAAGATGTCTGGACACGTTGCCCATTTTTACATGTATGCATTTGATGTTTTGCGTTGATTTCATCATAGGATGAGAAAATAGGGACAAACATCAATTTCCTGTCTGCTACTTTCTAGTTACACCAGCATCTCATGGAAATACGTTTTTGCATGGAAGCCCATTTTGCTTTTTTATTTCTTTCTTACACAATAAATCACAAATGCTAGTTTTGCTCTGTATTCCAATTTATCCTATTAGTCTAGGAGTAACACCAATTATATCTTTTCCATGTATATATTTGGAAACCCATTTTTTGCTAGATAGTAGAATAGCTTAACCCTCTGGTTTCTTTGATATTTACACTTAAATTACCCTTTCAATCCTTTTTCCATGATGTAGTTTTTATTATGGATATTATTATTGAAGGTGGAGCTTACATAGATGCACATGTTTGTGCTAGTGGACATACATAGGTATGTGCCAGGATGTGGATGACAACAGTCAACCTAAGTGAAGAGAGTCACATTCTGGGTGCATGGTCTCTTTTTTTTTTTTTTTCCGGTTCTTTTTTTCGGAGCTGGGGACCGAACCCAGGGCCTTGCGCTTCCTAGGTAAGCGCTCTACCACTGAGCTAAATCCCCAGCCCCAATGGTCTCTTATTGTTAGAGCATTTACTGTCATGCCTAAAAAGACAGGACAGAATGTTTTTGGGATCCACTTATCTTCAGAACTCACAAACTGGAAATTAAAGTGTTTACCACTGTGCCCTATGAGATACATGACTATGATGGATTACACAAACGTCCACATACTGGAGTAGCAAGCATTTTCCTCTCACACAAGCTCTCCCAAAAGCCATTGTGTTTGCACTTTTAGATGAAAATGGTGAAATACATTTAAGATTTTGTACTCCTAACTGTCTCACAGCTTTAGTTTTCCTGTTTAATTCTTCCAAATATCTCTCAATTTTCGTACTTCTTTTGTTAATATGATACATATCTTAGTAAGTAGCTTTTGCTGATTTTAGATTATTACTGTTCAGTGAGATAAAGGTTAGATTACCAAATACTTGGGGTTCCTGTCAATCATTATATACATATAGATGCCATGATTTTCTCATGAGATTTAGTTGCAATTTATTTCCATTTCCACATATCCTTCTATCACGAAGAATATAACATTGCATTTTTGGCATATGGAAGTAGGTCAACATGAGATTGAACTTGAACACACATATCAAGCAAATTTTATATCATACTACCCTAATGAAACTAACATATATGGATATTATATTTTACTTGTAAAATGTCATAATATTTCTCTGTGTTTATAAACTTGCTTGTTAAAAAGTACATGTTGTCTTCTTCTCTACTGACGAATAGTAAGTGAATAAGAGAGAAAACCAGAAGATACTGAGTTTATATCTGCAGATTTAAAATAGTGGGCATTGTATTGCAAATATGTAAACCTGCTGATGTTTTGGTGAAATGAGGAAAAGGCAGGAAAATCTCCAGCATTACATGAACTACAAAAGACCTGGCATTAAGTGGTAGATGGTGATGATGCCCATCCATAAATGTTTTCAGTGTAACACAATTTTGTATATATGCACATTCATGCATAAATATACACACAGAGACACACATGCCATGTAGATACATGTACACATATTACACAACTACATACATAAAAATGAATTCTTAAATGGTAACTGTTTTCAGACAAGTTGAATGATATAGATGTTTGTAAATTAAACAGTGTTTTCATAAGTAGTGGCTTAATCAAGAAACATTTGACTTTTGGGGTTGTGCGGATTGAAGTTAAATCAGGAGGTTGGAAGTCCTTCCCCTAACTCATGAACAAGAATTGGTCACATGTACAAGGCAAATGAATTAACCTCATTTGGTTATTAGGTGGTCTCATTCAGGGATTTACAACATCCTAAAAAATTAAACATAAAAGATTTTAGTCTTTTGGAAGCTTAATATAGTAGAATCTTCTTTAATAATGGATAGATGACAGAAAGATAGATTGATCGATCAATCGATACATACATACATGCATAAATACATACATACATATAAAACATACATACATATATGCATGCTTTGATAGGTATATATTTCTTGCCACCAGATGAAACTTACAGTTCTAGAAATATATATAATGCGTCATAGACAAAATGGGTCCTATGGAAACATTGAAAAAAACCCAGGAAATGGATAAAGCTTTTGGTTGCTTTACACAAAATTAAGGTAAGGCCCTTTGCTGAATACAAAACTGACAAAACTTATTGAACATGAAGTAGATGAGATAGTATCTACCTAGAGTCATTAATTCTATGGATGAACAGCCATGGTACTAGAAGGTACTCTGCCTGCTATGAAAGGAAAAAATCAACTCAGCTTAGAATCCTGTGATCAACAATGGTTTTGTGCCTGCAAGATACAAATCTGCAACAGTGAAACAGTGGCACAAAGCTTGTGACACTAACCAACCAATGTTTGAGTGGATTTACATCCACGCCTCCATGTGATGGAAACCCACTCTGTTTGTGTTGTCAGGAACCTAAAACTAAACAGGCAGTGGACCTAGGGGGAACAAAATATTATCGTTTGGCTAAATGAATGTCAAAAAAGATAACTCCTTAGAATATTCTGTTATATTCATAGATCAGTGTCGCGCTCTGCAATCATCAGAGAAGTCCTGTATAGCAGTAGCATACTCAGTTCTAAATGAGATGTATCCATACAACCTATACAGGGCTCAGGAAATGCTACAGAAGAGAAGGATGGAAAATGGGAAGAGCCCGAGAATGTGAAGGAGACCTAGAAAACTAGTCCTTCTAAACATAGCTAAATTGACAGACATGTGAACTCTCAGAGACTGTGGAAGTATGCAGAAGTTACATACCTGGCTCTGAAAGGTAGACATTCAGTGTTTAGAGGTGCAATGTACACAAGCCCCAATATTTAATTAGGAAGGAATTTGCAAGCTGTCATAAAATTCCATCCCTTGCTCAACTGAAAATACAAAAATTAGTTGTTTCCAAATGAGTCTTCTTGGATACACAAACTATTTTAAGGCAAGGACTCATGCTCAGCAGTAGTTAGAAAACAAAATAAACTCAGTGGCACATTGGAGGACAATTTTTAACCTATACATGACACTTGTGTCTATAATATGGTTTTCTTGTTGTTTTGTTTCTATGGTTTTCTATTTATGAAAACATGTGAGTCTCTGTCACTATGTAAAATTGCATCTCTGTTCATTGAACTTTTTTTTACATTCTTTGTGTGTGTGTGTGTGTGTATGTGTGTGTGTGTGTGTGCTTGTGTGTGTGTGTGTGAATGTTGTCTTATTGTGTCTTATTGGTTTTATTTTTATGTATTATTATTTTAGGTGCTTTTTTCTGTTCGAGAAACAGAGCAAAAGAATGGGTGTGGATTTTTGTGGTATGTGATGTAGGTAGGACCTTTAAAAAGGTGGTGGATAAGACACTTTAATGAGAATAAAATGTATAAAAACAAAATATTTTCAATAAAAAATAGGAAAAGGGTAAAGAATACTCTTGTTCTAACCCCAGCAAGTACTGAAAAGATGTTTAAACATGGGATTTTGGAAATATATACAGTCAAACTGTAAAAGCCATTGCACTAAACTTGCACATATGTTATGTGGTATGAGTCTTCATTCTAATTACTATTCTACCTTATATACAGGATTAAGTTGAAGAACTACCAATGTATTTTGGCTATGATGTTTGCCATTGAGGAGATCAACAACAATCCCTATCTTTTACCCAACACATCCCTAGGATTTGAGGTCAATAATATCTCACAAGGTCAAAGGTACACTCTAGCCAATGTTTTTCGCTCACTTTCAACATCTGCATGTGTTGACCTTAACTACAGAAATGCACACGAGAGCAATTTTGCTGCTGTACTTACAGGACCATCATGGGCAATATCTGAATACATAGGGACACTTCTGGATCTTTACAAATTTCCACAGGTGAGAGAATGTGACAGGATATAATATAAAATCAGTTCTTCTTGGTGATATTTTAAGAAGCTGTGAAGGAAAAAAGGGAAACTTAAATCACTCTTCATGGAGATGAAAATGAGTCATGCAGTTAATGGTACATTTGTATCTCTGTAGCTTAGTATTAATAAAAGGGGAAAGGTAGAGTAGACAAAATACATTTTCAAAAGTAAGAATTTTCTATACTTTTTTTTGAAAACCCATAAAAATTGCAAGTTTGACTTTGAAAGTAGGATTTGACCCGAAAGCTTCAAACCACAGTTGTACTATTGAGGTGAATTTTATGACAATGTTCTTCTTAACTACTTTTTCTATAGCTTACTTTTGGACCTTTTGATAGTCTCCAGAGTGAACAAAGACGGTTTTCTTCACTGTACCAAGTGGCTCCCAAGGACACATTTTTGACACTTGGCATTGTATCTTTGATGCTTCATTTCCACTGGATCTGGGTGGGGTTATTCATCATAGATGATGACAAAGGTGCCCAGACACTGTCAGATTTGAGAAGTGAGATGGATAAAAACGGAGTCTGCACAGCATTTGTAGAAATGATCGTAGTCACCAGAGGTTCATTTTTTACCAAATCCTGGAAAAATCAGGTGCAGATCCTGGAATCATCATCAAATGTGATTATTATTCATGGGGACTCTGATTCTCTATTAAGCTTAATAGTAAATATTAAGCAGAAGTTACTCACATGGAAAGTGTGGGTACTGATCTCACAGTGGGATGTTTCTAAATTTGATGATTATTTCATGGTAGACTCATTGCATGGAGCTCTTATTTTTTCACACCATCGTGAGGATATTCCCAATTTTACAGATTTTATGCAGAAGTCCAACCCTTCCAAGTACCCGGAAGACACTTATCTTCATGTATTGTGGCACATTTTCTTCAACTGCTCATTTGTTAACACGGATTGTAAAATTGTGCACAACTGTTTGCCTAATGCCTCCCTGGGGTTCTTGCCTGGGAACATATTTGACATGGCCATGAGTGAAGAGAGTTACAATGTGTACAATGCTGTGTATGCTGTGGCCCACAGTCTGCATGAGATGATTCTCAACCAAGTGCAATTTCAAACTCATGAAAAAGGAAAAAAGATGGTATTCTTCCCTTGGCAGGTAATGTCACTTCAGTTTTATTGTGACATGAGCAATGTGTTACTCTCAGCATTTATAAGCCCACTTCTACTAGGCAATATATATTATAGTATATTTTATCAAAATTCTGCAAGACACTTTGAGAAAAAATTTTAAAATAAATATACAGCTCCATTATAAAGAGCCATGCAATATTTTCACAGTAATATAAAAAGTCCATTTAATCCACAGACTTCACACTACAGAAAACACACATGTCTAAAATGCCTATGAATTATAAGTGATCACTCATAAAATCTTTAATTTATAATGTGATACTCTATATAATTAAATTTTGTTTATGACTATACTTTCAATGAAGCTGAAAGTTTTCTCCATGAAGTTACAATTTAGTGTAGCTTTGTTCTAAGTATTTTATTGAAAGAGATTGGGATATTTTAGAAGATAATGATGCATCCATTGTCTTTGGCTATCACATGTTAGATGTGATTGATATCTATATTAAAGGTTATTTTCACACAAGGGATTAAAACATCTGGAGATATTTCCTGACATACCTTCACTTTTACCTCTTTAGAGTTTATGTAATAGAAGCACATACATCTCTTTTAGCTTCACCCTTATCTAAGGAAAACACTATTCAATCAGGATGAAGTCAATGAGGTTCTGGATTGGAAAAGGAAATCACATGTAGAGTATGACATTCTCAACTTTTGGAATTTCCCTAAAGGTCTTGGGCTAAATGTGAAAGTAGGAACATTTTCTCCAAGTGCTCCAAAGAACCAGAAATTGTCCATATCTTCTAACATGATACAGTGGGCCACAGGACCGGCAGAGGTGGGTTGCATCTTACTTATGTGTTTTAAACCTCAAAATCATGTTTCTGAGTGTTAGGAGTCTTCATTCAGGGCCTATTCATAGGCACAGAATGCCCACTAATATAGAGAATTTTCTTAACATTTAATTTTGGAAAATAGACTATTTTCAATTACCTTCTTCAAATATCATGAATACTGAATTTGTCAGGGTGATTTCCATCAGTATCTCAGATCTTTGACAGAAGGTATATTGTGATTCTCACTTAGAATTTTTTATTCATTGGCCAGTTGGCCTTTTACTTCCAGGCTGCAGTCAGCACAGAAGATCATAATGGGACTATATAACTGGGTTGCTTGTTTGTTTTGCTGTTGCAAAAATGCTACCTAATAATACGGTAGGAATTTGTTGCTCACAGGTTAGGAGCCAGGTTCTTAGGTGACAGAGGCAGTTGTTCACATTGCATTAATAGTCAGGATGCAGAAACTGCTGAGAGCTGCTGTTCACATCATTTCCTGCATTTCTTTATTCATTGACCATGATCATCAGGTATTAGAGTTGCCATTAATACACCAAGTAAACTAATCTTAAAAAGTATTTTCCAATTATTCTCATGGATATATTTCCACAGTGATTCAAAAACCCATCACACTGACATGATGTACACTTATCCTGGAAACATTTTTTTGTTTGTATCCAAGAGTAAAGAGGCAGTAGATTTGTTGTCATATCAAAACATGATACCAAGGTCATAAATGTTTACTTCTATTCCTCACCATATAATCTTCGAACAAGTTTCTAACAAATTCATATTATTGCAGAAAGTCATTGACCACATGGTTCTGTAAATGAATCATCCCACTAGAAAAAACAATCCAACTATCTATATTTAGATAAATTGACATAAACAAATTAATGGCTCTACTTTCAAAACTACTCTATTGGTGATTCCGTAAAGTCCTGACCATTTGCTATCATACATTACATTTTCAGATTCCTCAGTCTGTATGCAGTGAGAGCTGTCATCCTGGATTCAGGAAAATGCACAAAGAAGGCATAGTTGCCTGTTGCTTTGACTGCACCCCTTGTCCAGAGAATGAGATTTCCAATGAGACAGGTACATATCAGTCATGCAGAAGATATTCATTTCTGTCGACATCTGTAATTTCTAAGAAAACAGAAAATGCCTATATGTGAACTTCAATCAGTTCATTTATGCAAAGATAATTCTGCTCCTTACAGAGGTCTGAAAATTACAAGTTACAACTCATTTTCCCACGGAAATAGCAAACTCTTCCCATTGAAATTCCTACCTGCTTTCTGTTCTTGAACAATTGTGGTTGATACTAGCTGCGGAAAGCCACTTTATTCTTACCAGATTACCCTGTTTTTACCAAGTATTTTGTCTTACTTTCTTCCCTACTGATATGACTAAGCAATGTGAGCAAGCAAGTTATAACTGATGGTCTTTAATTGTCATGTGTTTAGTGTCTGGGAAGGAAGTATAGAGGCAAGTGAAAATTTGAATGACAAGGACCATGTATGCTCTCTTGGTGGAATGATTAGGAGGTATAGCCATGTTCAAAGAGGACTGTCACTGAGGGTAGGTTTGGAGGTATCTAGAGCCCCACCTCATTTACATTTAGCATTCACTCTCCCTCTCTACTACTCTCTCTCTCACCTTCTCTCTCCTCCTTCACCTCTACCTCTCCCCTCAGTGGCAGGTTTCACATATGTTTTTTCGAGACCCCTTCCTTGTAGTTTTCCATGTTCTCCATCTGAAAATCTGACTTTGGAAGTGAATTGCTTTCTTCTATATGTTGCCTTGGTCATAATGTCTCTTCTTTGCAATGGCAAATTAACTAAGACAGCATAACAAGCAGAGTTGAGAGTTCACATGCTGATCCATAAGTAGGAGTCAGAGAAGACACTCTGAATGAAAAGATCCTTAAGGACCTTCAATAGCAACATACGTCTACCAAAAGAGCTGCATCTCTTACTCCTGTCCAGAAAGTCCCACCAACAAGGAACAAAAGCATAAAAATCTTTATGTCATGCTGGACATTCTCATTGTAACCACGACGTTTTGCTTCCTGTTATCCATGTTTTTGTTAGAAAATCATTCTTTTACTTTGATTTTATAAAACTCTATGTATTAAACAACACATCCTGAAAATAGACTCCCCTCCTCCCAGTCAACAATCCTAGCCTCCCAACTCAAACAAATCAACCTTTCTTCAAGTCACTTCAGAAAAAGGACAGAGATGTCAACTGAATATGCCATGCAAAAATGCTATTAGATGAGGCATAAGCCCTCATTTCAAGTCTGGACAAGGCAACACAAAAGGAAAAATAGGTCCTACAAGTATGTAAAAGTACCATTCACAATCTAATTTCACTATTAAGAATTTCATTTAAGATGCCATCATTGGATGGATCCTGTTTTCATGTCGTCATTTAGTCTGTGTATTTTGATTGGAAAATTGAAGTCATTAACACTGATAGATGATAATAAGCAATGAATGTTACTTCCTGCTGTTTTTTTTTTTTTTTTGGTTCTTTTTTTTTTTTTTTTTTTTCGGAGCTGGGGACCGAACCCAGGGCCTTGCGCTTCCTAGGCAAGCGCTCTACTACTGAGCTAAATCCTCAACCCCTTCCTGCTGTTTTAAATGATGGTCCTGTTGTTGTTGTTGTTTTGTTGTTGTTGTTGTTTTTGATGTTTTTGATTGTGGTGTTGGTGTTGGTAGTGGTGATTGTGTGTGCGTGTGCGTGTGTGTGTGTGTGTGTGTGTGTGTGTACATTCTTTTGCTTTTGTTGGTGTGAAATTATTTACTGCTTTTGTATTTGCAGGTGCAGTTAATCTTGAGTTGAAATTTTCCTTGTAGTACTTTCTATAGGAGTGGACTTGTAGATAGATTACATTTAAATTTGATTTGTCATGAAATAGCTTGTTTTCACCATATATGGTGATTGGGAGTTTTACTGGGCTGGCATCTGTTGTGTCTAGACTCTCCAAGCCCCTATGGCTTTTAGAATCTCCACTGAAATTCTTTATTTCTTCTGTTTTCTTGAGTGTACTTAGCCTCCTTTGTATTATATTTTTCTTTTAGTATCTTCTATAGGGCTGGGTTGTTGAAAAAATATTTTTTTTATGTTTTGTCATGGAATATTTTCTTTGATCCATGTGCAGTAATTTAAAGTTTTGCTGGCTGATATCTGTGCTCTCTTAGAGGCTGCAAGACATCTGTCCAGGTTCTTCTGGCTTTTAGCCTCTCCATTAAGAACTGAGGAATGAATTTTATAGGTCAGCTTTTCTATTTTGCTTGAACTTTTTCCTTTGCAGCTTAAAAAATTCTTTTTTGGTTCTGTACATTTAGTGGCTTTGACTATTACCTGGATTGGAAACTTTGTATTCTTGTCCAATAGACTTCATGTTCTCTAAACTTCTTGGACCTTTATAATCTTCTAGAGGTTGGGATATTCTTCTTCTGTAAGTTTGGTAAATATGTTTTTGAGCTTGGAATCATTTTCTTTTATACCTATTATTCTGAGTTTTGATTTTTTTTTTGTATTGCTCATATATACCTAATTTTTTATTTTATTTTTCTTGGATATTTTATGTATTTACATTTCAATTGTTATTACATTTTCCTCTTGTCCCATTTTCCCTGCCCTCCTCCTGCTTTTATGTGTGTGCTTCAAATCCCACTCTCTCACTCCAACCTCAATGCCCTGGCATTACTCTACATTGGAGAAACAAGCATTCACAGGACCAAGGGCCTCTCATCCCATTGATGTCAGACAATGTCATCCTAGGTAACTTATGTGGCTGGAGTCATGGATCCCTCCATATCTACTCATTGATTGGTAGTTTGTGCCCTGGTAGCTTTGGTGAGTTCTGGTATGTTAATATTGTTCTTCTTCCTATGGTGTTGCAAACCCCTTCAGCTCCTTCAGTCTTTTCTTTAAGTCCTCCATTGGGATCATCTTGTTCAGTCCAATGGTTAGTTGCAAACATTCTAACCTCTATCAGTAGGGTTCTGGCAGAGCCTCACATGAGACTCTCATATCTGATTCCTGTCAAAAAGGACTTCTTGGCATCTGCAATAGTGACTGGGTTTTGAGGCTACATATGTAATGGATCCCCAGTGATGCAGTCTCTGGATGATCCTTTCTTCATTCTCTGCTCCACTTTTTGTCATTATATTTCCTCCCATGAGTATTTTGTTCTTCTTTCTAGAAAGGAATGAAGCATCCACACTTTTGTTTTCCTTCTTCTTGGGCTTTATATAATCTGTGAATTTTTTATTTGTTATTCCAAGCTTTTGGAATAATATCCCGTTATCAGGCAGTGCATACCATATGTGTTCTTTTGTGATTGGGTTACCTCACTCAGGAGAATTCTATTTTTAGCTCTAATCACCATTTTTAAATAGGGTAATTTAGTTCTCTGAAGTCTACGTTTTTGAGTCCTTGCAAATATTGGATACTAACCCTCTACTAAGTGTAGAATTGGTAAACATCTTTTCCCAGTCTGCTGGTTGCCATTTCTTTTGTTAGCAGTGTCCTTTGTCTTCCAGAAACTTTGCAATTTTATGAGGATTGCATATCCACACTTGTCAATTTTTCATCCTAGAGCATAAGTAAGCTATTGGTGTTCTGTTGAGCAAATTTTCATCTGTGTCCATGTGTTCCAGGCATTCTGTACTTTCCATTTTAGTAGATTCAATGTATTTAGTTTTATGTGGAGGTCCTTGATCAACCTGAACTTGAGCTTTGTACAGGGAGATAAGAATGGATCAATTTACATTCCTGCACAAGCTAATTGCCAGTTGAAATAGTACCATTTGTTAAAGTGCTGTCTTTTTTCGACTGGATGGTTTTAGCTCCTTTGTCTAAGAAGTAGTGGCCATAGGTGCATGATTTCATTTCTGGGTCTTCAATTCTATTCAATCATTCTACATGTCTATCTCATAATGAATACCGTGCAGTTTTTTTCACTATGGTTCTGTAGTATGGCTTGTAGTTAGTGATGGTGATTGCTCCAGATGTTCTTTTATCATTGAGGATAGTTTTCACTATCCTGGATATTTTACAATTCCAAACGAATTTGAGAATTTTTCTTTCTAACTCTGGAATAATTGAGTTGGAATTTTGGTGAGGATTTCACTGAATATGAACATTGCTTTCAGTGAGTTGTCCATTTTTATTGTATTAATTCTGTCAATCCATGAACGTGGGAGATGTTCACATCTTTTGGGATCTTCTTCTAAACTTTCTTCATACACTTGAAGTTCTCTTACAGGTCTTTCACTTGTTTGGTTAAAGACACCAAAAGGTATTTTATTAATTTGTGACTATTGTAAAGGGTATCATTTTCCTTCTTTCTTTCTCAGCCCATTTATCCTTGGAGAAGTGGAAGGTTACTGATTTGTTTGAGTTAATTTTAAATCCAGCCACTTTGCTGAAGTTGATCAGTTGTAGGAGTACTCTGGTTTAATTTTTGGAGTAACTTAAGTATACAACCATATCCTTTCCAATTTTTATCCCTCTGACCTCCTTTTTTAGTCTGATTGCTATTGCTAGAACTTTAGGTTAATATATTGAATAAATAGGGGGAGAGTGGGCATCCTTGTCTAGCCCATGTTTTTAGTAGGATTGTTTCAAGTTTCTCTCCATTTAGCTTGATGTTGGCTACTGGTTTGCTGCATATTGCTTTTGCTATGTTTCGGTATGTTCCTGGAACTCCTGATCTTCCAGGACTTTTATCATGAAGGGGTGTTGAATTTTGACAAATGCTTTCTCATGAGCATCTAATGAAATGATCATGTAGGGTTTTTATTTTACTTTGTTTATATAGTGTTTACATTGTTTGATTTCCTTATAGTATATTGAACCATCCCTTCATCCTTGGGATGAAGCCTTCTTGATCATTATGGATGATCATTTTCATATATTCTTTGGATTCAGTTTGCAAGAATTTTTTGAATAATTTGGCATCAATATTCATAAGGTAAATTGGTCTGAAGTTCTCTTTCTTTCTTGAATCTTTTTATCATTTACATATAATTTTAAATGTGACTTCAAAGAATGAATTGGTTAGTATTCGTTCTGTTTTTCTTTTGTGGAATGATTTAAAGAGTATTAGTATTAGGTCTTCTATGAAGATCTGAGAGAATTCTGCACTAAACCTATCTGGCCTTGTGCTTTTATTGGTTGGGAGACTTTTAATAACTGTTTCTATTTCTTTCAGAGTTATGGGACTATTCAGATGGTTTATATGACCCTGATTAACTTTGGTACCTGATACCCAACTAGAAAATTGTCAACTACATCCAGAATTTCCAGTTTGGTTGAGTATTTTGTGGTAGGATCTGATGATTTTTTTTTTAAAAAAAATCCTCAGTTACTGTTGTTCTGTCTCCCTTTTCTTTTCTGATTTTGTTAATTGGGATACTGTCTCTATGCCCTCCGGTTAGTGTGGCTAATAGTTAATTTATCTTGCTGATTGTTTCAAACAACCATTTCTGTGATTTGTTGATTGTTTGAATACTTCGTTTTGTTTATACTTGATTGATTTCAGCCCTACGATTATTTCTTGCCATCCATGCCTCTTGGGTGTATTTTCTTCTTGTTGTTTTAGAGCTTTCAGGTATGTGCTCAAGCTGTTAGTGTATGCTCTCTCCAATTTCTTTTTGGAGGCACTCAGAACTATGAGTTTTCCTTTTAGCACTGCTTTTATTGTGTCCCATAAGTTTGGGAATATTGTGCTTTTACTTTCATTAAATTCTAAAATGTCTTTAATTTCTTTCTTTATTTCTTCCTTGACCAAGTTATCGTTGAGTAGAATGCTGTTCACCTTCAATATTTATGTAGACTTTCTGTCATGTATTTGTATTGAAGACCACAGATATTTCATGGTGATCTGATAGGATGCACTGGATTATTTCTATCATCTTGTATCTGTTCAGGCCCATTTTGTGACTGATTGTGTGACTAATTTTGTAGAAGGTACCATGAGGTGATGAGAAGATGATATATGCTTTTGTTTTAGGGTGAAATATTCTGTAGATATCTGTTAAATCCATTTAGTTCAAAGTTTCTATTAGTTCACTGTCTCTATTTAGTTTCTGTTTCCATGATCTGTCCATTGATGACAGTGGGGTGCTAAAGTCTCCCACTACTATTGTGTGAGGTGTAATATGTGCTTTGAGTATTAGTAAAGTTTCTTTAATGAATGTGGGTGTCCTTGCATTTGGAATATAGATATTCAGGATTGACAGTTCATTTTAGTAGATTTTTCCTTTGACAATTATGTAGTGACATGCCTTATCTGTTTTGATAAATGTTGGTTGAAAATTGATTTTATTTGATATTAGAATGGCTATTCCAGTTTTCTCGGGACGATTGGCTCGGAAATATTTTTCAGTCTTTTACTCTGAGGAAGTGTCTCTCTTTGTTACTGAGGTGTGCTTCCTGTATGCAGCAAAATGCTGGGTCCTGTTTACATGTTAGTCTATGTCTTTTATTGAGGAACTGAGTCAATTGATGTTGAGAGATATGAGGGACCAATGATTATTGTTTCCCATTATTTTTCTTTTTGGATTTATGTTTGTGTGGCTATACACATGTTTACATTGCAAAATAAGATTCAGAGTTATAAGGTACAATGCCTAATCTTGCATTACCAAACTTACATTAGCATGAGGCCCTAAATTCATTTTCCATCTCCCTTCTCCCAAACACTTGCAAGCAAGGCTGCCTTGCTCAGAAGCAGTTCTCTCTTTCTAGTTCCAAAAGGCAGCATTTTATGAGTTTATGCAGGAGAATCTACAACATGGATTGTTTATTATGCCTACTTTTAACTTTCTAAGTCCACTGCTAAACACCTAGAAGGATTAGAATTTCAGATGAGGACATCAAATTTTCCCCCAATATACATAGTAGTGCTGTAATCATACACATGTAAATATATAGTAATGTTGAAATCATACACACTTAACTAGTTAGATCTCAAAGTGTCTTCTGGTGAGAATATTCTGGTCTCTGACTTTTCTTCCCTTTGAGTTTTTCTCCTGTTTCTTGTGACACAGGCATCTGTCACTTAGATAATAAACTTTCACAACTCTTCTGCAGGCAGCCTTGCTATGAACCAACAGAGTATACTGAATGTGTGAGGATACAAACTACTTTTGTCATACATTGGCAACCTCTTTAATACCTAGAGACTAGATATTATAGGGCTCGTTTGTTCAGTATGGAGAATATAGACTGTATAGCAGTTACATGAGATGCACCAAATATACAAACTGATGGGTAAGCTAGAAATGTCTAGCACATTAATGGAATCTTTTTACAGTTTCTTCCCTCCCATCTCTTCAATGCAATGAACAAGTACAGACAGTACACTGTTTTCAGTGGTGGGTTAACAATTCAATTCTATTTCTTTCTTTCTTTTTTATTTTTTAAAAAATAAAGACATTTATTTCGAAAATAGTTTGAGAAGCAATGGAGCCTGTAAAGCTCTGGTATTTCTTCCTTTTTTTAAAAAAAATTCTTCCATTTTCATTAAATTTGACATTTCTTATTTACATTTCAAATGTTATTCCCTTTCCCGGTTTCGAGGCCAATATTCCCATACCCCTCCTCCTCCCCTTACACCTGACCCCGTTACCATCCACCCAATAATCTTCTAAACCAGAAGTCCAGCCTTCGCAGGACCAAGGGTTTCCCCTTCCACAGGTGCTCCAACAAGGCTATTCACTGCTACCTATGTAGTTGGAGCCCAGGGTCAGTCCATGTATAGTCTTTGGGTAGTGGCTTAGTACCTGGAAACTCTGGTTGGTTGGCTTTCTTGTTCTTATGGGGTCACAAGCCCCTTCAGCTCTTTCAGTCCTTTCTTTAATTCCTCTAATAGGGGTCCTGTTCTCAGTTCAGTGGTTTGTTGCTGACATTCGCCTCTGCATTTGACATCTTCTGTTTCTCTCAGGAGAGATCTATATCCGGTTCCTGTCAGTATGCACATCTTAGTTCATCCATCTTATCTAGTTTTGGTGATTGTATTTGTATGGGCCACATGTGGGACAAGCTCTGAATGGGACAGACTCTGCTCTAAACGTGGCCTCCTTATGCCCTCCTATGGATATTTTTGTTCCCCTTTAAAAGAAGGAATGAAGCATCCGCATTTTGGCCTTCCTTCTTGAGATTGATTCAGTCTGTGCATCTTGGGTATTTTGAGCATTTGGGCTAATATCCACTTATCAATTAGTGCATATCATGTGTATTTTTCTGTGATTGGGTTACCATTATATAGTTTAATCCATTTGCCTATGAATTTCATGAAGTCATTGGTTTTGATAGCTGAGTAGTACACCACTGTGTAGATGTACCACGTTTTCTGTATCCATTCCTCTGTTGAAGTACATTTGGGATCTTTCTATCTTCTGGCTATCATAAATAAGTCTGCTATGAAAATAGTGGAACATGTGTCTTTGTTGTATTTTAGAACATCTTTTGGGTATATGCCCAGGAGAGGTATATCTGGATCCTTAGGTAGTTCAATGTCCAATTTTCTGAGGAACTTCCAGACTGAATTCCATAGTGATTGCACCAGTTGGAAATCCCACCAAAAATGGAGGAGTATTACTCTTTCTCCACATCCTCGCCAGCATCTGCTGTTCCTGAGTTTTTAATCTTATCTATTCTGACTGCTGTGAGGTGGAGTCAAAGGGTTGTTTTGATTTGCAATTCCCTGATGACAAATGATGTTGAACATTTCTTTAGATGCTTCTCAGCCATTCCATGTTCCTCAGTTGTGAATTCTTTGGTTATCTCTGTATACAATTTTCAATAGGGTCATTTGGCTCTCTGGAGTCTAACTTCATGATTTCTTTGTACATTTTTGATATTAGCCCGCTATCAGTTGTAGGATTGGTAAAGACCTTTTCCCAATCTGTTGGTTGCTGTTTTGTCCTAATGACAGTTTCCTTTGCTTTACAAAAGATTTGCAGCTTTATGAGATCCCATTTGTCAATTCTTGATCTTACAGTATAAACCATTGGTGTTCTCTTCAGGAAATTTTCTCCACTGCCCATGTGTTTGAGATTCTTCCCCA
This sequence comes from Rattus norvegicus, assembly GCF_021556685.1. Classification (NCBI taxonomy): domain Eukaryota; kingdom Metazoa; phylum Chordata; class Mammalia; order Rodentia; family Muridae; genus Rattus; species Rattus norvegicus. The sequence goes on from NC_141534.1 coordinate 75,036,113, forward strand.
CTCTTTCTTCTACTAGTTTGAGTGTGTCTGGGTGATGTGGAGGTCCTTGATCCACTTGGACTTAAGTTTTGTACAGGGTGATAAGAATGGATCAGTTTGCATTGTTCTACATGCTGACCACCAGTTGAACCAGCACCATTTGTTGAAAATTCTATCTTTTTTCCATTGGATCATGTTGGCTCCTTTGTCAAAAAGCAAGGGACCATAGACGTGTGAGTTCATTTATAGGTCTTCAATTCTATTCCATGGGTCAATCTGCTTGTCTCTGTACAAATACCATACAGTTTTTTTTGTTTTTATTTGTTTTTGTTATTTCAGATGAATTTGCACATTGCTCTTCTTAACTCTATGAAGAATTGGATTAGAATTTAATGGGGATTGCATTGCATCTATAGATTGCTTTTGGTTAAATGGCCATTTTTACTACATGAATCCAGCCAATCCATGAGCATGGGAGATCTTTCCATTTTCTGAGATCTTCTTCAATTTCTTTCTTCAGAGACTTGAAGTTCTTATCATAAAGATCTTTCACTTGCTTGGTTAAAGTCATATACCAAGGTGTTTTATATTACTTGTGACTAATAAGAATGGTGCCGTTTCCCTAATTTCTTTTTCAGCCTGTTTGTCTTTTGTGTAGAGGAAAGATACTGATGTGTTTGAGTTAATTTTATACCCAGTGACTTTGCTGAAGTTGTTTATCAGGCTTAGTAGTTATCTGGTGGAACTTTTGGGGTCATTTAATTATACTATCATATCATCTGTAAATAGTGATATTTTGACTTCTTCCTTTCCAGTTTGTATCAATTTGATCTCCTTTTGTTGTCTGATTGCTCTGGCTAGGACTTCAATAACTGATAAGGATTCCCTACTTATTCAATATAAGTTATTGAATAAGTAGGGAGAGAGTAGGCAGCCTTGTCTAGTCCCTGATTTCAGTGGGATTGCTTCAAGTTTTTTCTCCATTTTAATTTAACCGTAGCTACTGGTTTGCTCTATATGGCTTTTAATGTGTTCCGGTATGGGTCTTGAATTACTGTTCTTTACAGGACTTTTATCATGAAGTGGATTTGAAAGTTGCCAAATGCTTTATCAGGATCAAAAGAAATGATCACGTGTTTTTATCTTTCAGTTTGTTTATACAGTGTATAATGTTTATGGTTTTCCATATATTGAACCATTCCTGCATACCTGGGATAAAGCCTACTTGATTATGATGGATGATTGTTTTGATGTGTTCTTAGATTCTGTTTGCAAAGATTTTATTGAGTATTTTTGCATCAATACTCATAAGGGAAAATGGTCTGAAGTTCTCTTTCTTTGTGAGATTTTTGTGTGGTTTAGGTATAAGCTTAATTGAGGCTTCATAGAAGGAATTTAGTAGTGCTCCATCTCTTAATTTTGTGGCATAGTATGAACAGTATTGGTATGTGGTCTTCTGTGAAGGTCGGATAGAATTCTGCACTAAACCCATCTGGTCCTTTAGGTTGGGAGACGTTTAATGACTGATTCTATTTCTTTAGGAGTTATGGGGTTGTTTACATGGTTTTTCTGTTTCTGATTTAACTTTGTTTCCTGGTATTTGTCTAGAAAATTGTCCATTTCCTCCAGATTTTCGAGTTTTGTTGAATATAGGCTTTCGTAGTAGGATCTGATGATTTTTTTGAATTTCCACTGATCTGATGTTATCTCTCCCTTTTCATTTCTGCTTTTGTTAATTTGGACACACTCTCTGTGGCCTCTGTTCATCTGGCTAAGGATTATTCTTTTTGTTGATTTTCTCAAAGAACCAGCTTTTGGTTCTGTTGATTCTTTGTATAGTCCTTTTTGTTTCTACTTGGTTGATTCCAGCCCTGTGTTTGATTATTTCCTGCCTTCTACTCCTTTTGGATATATTTGTTTCTTTTTGTTCTAGAGCATTTAGAAGTGTTTTCAAGATGCTGATGTATGCTCTCTCCTGTTTCTTTCTGCAGGTACTCAGAACTATGAGTTTTCCTCTTAGTACTGCTTTCATTGTGTCCTCTAAGTTTGGGTATTTTGCACCTCCATTTTCATTAAATTCTAAGAAGTCTTTAATTTCTTTCTTTATTTCTTCCTTAACCAAGTTTTCATTAAGTAGAGCATAGTTCAACTTCCATGTATATGTGGACATTCTTTCCTTATTGTTTTTATTGAGGACCAGCATTAGTCAATGATGGTCTGATAGGATGCATGGGATTAATTCTCTATTTCTGTATCTGTTGAGGCCTGTTTTGTGAACAATTATATGGTCAATTTTGGAAAATGTTCGGTGAGGTGGTGAGAAGAAGGTATATCCTTTTTTGAATATGGAATGTTCTATAAATCTCCATTAAGTCCATTTGGTTCCTAACTTCTGTTAGTCTCTCTATTTCTCTAATTTCTGTTTCCATGATCTGTCCATTGATGAGAGTGGGATGTTGAAATTTCCTACTATGATTGTGTGAGGTGCAATGTGTGCTTTGAACTTTAGTAAGGTTACTTTTATGTATGTAGGTGCCCATGTATTTGGAGCAGAGATATTTAGGATTGAGAGTTCATCTTGGTGGGTTTTTCCTTTGGTGAATATGAAGTGTCCTTCCTTATCTTTTTTGATGAGTTTTGGTTGGAAGTTGATTTTCCTCGATATTATTATTGCTACTCAAGCTTGCTTCTTCAGACCATTTGATTGGAAAGTGTTTTTCCAGGCTTTTATTCTGAGGTATGTTCTGTCTTTCTCTCTGAGTTGTGTCTCCTGTAGGCAGGAAAATGCTGGGTCCTCTTTATGTATCCAGTCTATTAATCTATGTCTTTTTATTGGGGAATTGAGTCTGTTGATGTTGAGAGATATTAAGGAAGAGTGATTGTTGTTTCCTGATATTTTCATCTTTGGAGGTGAGATTATGGTTTTGTGATTCTCTTCTTTTGGTTGTGTTTCAAAAAGATTACTTTCTTGCTTTTTCTAGGGTGTAGCTTGGCTCCATTTGTTGGGTGTTGCCATTTATTATCTTTTGTTGTGCTAGATTTGAAGAAAGATATTATGTAATTTTGGTTTTGTCATGGAATATCTTGGTTTCTCCATCTATGTCAATTGAGAGTTTTGCTGGATACAGTAACTTGGGCTGGCATTTGTGTTCTCTTAGGCTTTGCATGGCATCTGTCCAGAATCTTCTGGCTTTCATAGTCTCTGGGGAGCAGTCTGGTGTAATTCTGATAGGTCTGCCTTTATATGTTACTTGACCTTTTTTCCTTACTGCTTTTAATATTCTCTCTTTGTTTTGTGCATTTGCTGTTTTGACAACTATGTGATGGGAGGAGTTTCTTTTCTGGTCCATCTATTTGGAGTTCTGTAGGCTTCTTGTATGTTTATGGGCATCTCTTTCTTTAGGTTAGGGAAGTTTTCTTCTATGATTTTGTTGAAGATATTTACTGGCCCTTTAATTTGGGTATCCTTTTGCCCTTCCATACCTATTATCGTTAGGTTTCATCTTCTCATTCTGTCCTGGATTTCCTGTATGATTTGGGCTGGCAGATTTTTCTGTTTTACATTGTCCTTGACAGTTGTGTCACTTTTTTCTATGGTACCTTCTACTCTTGAGATTCTCTCTTCTATCTCTTGTATTCTGTTGTTGATGCTCACATCTATGACTCCTGATTGTTTCCCTAGGTTTTCTGTCTCCAGGGTTGTCTCCCTTTGTGCTTTCTTTACTGTTTCTATTTCAACTCTTAACTCCTGGATGTTATTTTTACATTTCCTTCTCCTGTTTGTTTGATTTTTCCAGTAGTTCTTTACAAAAATTTTGTGTTTCCTCTTTAAGGGTTTCTAGTTGTTTACTTGTGTTGTCCTGTATTTCCTTCTGGGATTATTTATGACCTTCTTAAAGTCCTCCATCATTATGATAATATGTGACTTTAAGTCTAGATCTTGCTTATCCAGTGTGTTTGGATATCGAGTGTTTACTTTGGTGGAAGAAATGGGCTCTGATGATTCCAAGTAGTCTTGGTTTCTCTTGCTTGGGTTCCTGCACTTGCTTCTCACCATCAGGTTGTCTCTGGTGTTAGCTTGTCTTTTTGTGTCTGATAGTGGCCTCCTGTGGGCCTGTGTGTCAGCACTCCTGGAGACCTGGTTTCCTGTTTGCTTTCAGTCAATTATGAGAACAGACTGTTCTGCTATCAGACCTGTAGTCACTCCTGGCGGCTGGCTTTCAACTCTCCTTGTGGGCAGGAACTAGAAGGTTCCTGCTCCTACCTCTCCTAGGTCCCTGTGCACCAGGGGCACAGATAGCACAAGGTGTTTTCCTCTTGAGTTGGGAATGTGGGCGGAGAGTAGTCTCCTCTGGTTTCACAGGAGTGTCTGCACCTCTGTTGGTCTAACTCACCCCCCACCCATGGAATTTGGGTGCAGGGAGCGGTTTGAACATTTCAGTTCAGATTCAGGAGCAGATCTGGACTCTGGGGCTCCTCAGCTGACTACTCCTATATTCCGCTGTCCAGAGGCACTATGCAGTTTCCTACTGGGCCAGTCTGTCCTGCCCTGCAGTCTCAGGATTACCCACAATTCTGGGTGTTCAGCTCTCTCTCCCCTGGTATTTGGGAGCAGGGAGTTGTGGGCCTGTGTCAGAAAGTTTCGGGCCACAGCCAAAAACTGGAACTACCTGGTCCTAGAGAGAACGTCTGACTTTGTTTGTCCTGAGTTCACCAGGCAGGTCACTTGTAGCAGAAATGTTGGTCTTACCTTTGCTCTCAGGTATGTAGTCACTCCTGGCGGCTGGCTTTCAGCTCTCCATGAGGACAGCAACCAAAAGGCAACAATTCTATTTCTACATGCAGTAATTTTGTAGTTTTGAAAAACTATATACAGAAAATATTCTACTACTTGTACCTTTAAATGTATCAAGCACTTTCAAGTATCTAGAAAGAGTAGGTGTTTCATGTAAGAATTTATCTGCAATTCATATGGCATTGGTAAATAAAACTGTATGCATAGTAATTTATATTATTTGAGTATTCTCTAAATATAACTATTTGTGCTTCTACCCTCTTTCTTCTCCCTCCTCTTTGCCTTCAAACCAGTAGACAAGTATAAACATGTGTAAGTTTTAGAAACAGCTGAACAAATTCTTATTCTCAAGTCATTTACACAACAAAATATTCTATGATTTTTAACTGTGTACACTATGTTCTAATTTCACTATTTGTCATACTTTGGCAACCTCTTTAACATCTAAAGTCTGGATGTTTTAAATTTTAGAGTCTTGTCCATTATAGTCAGTATACATACAGCAAAACAAAATGCAAGTATATGGAAATGGCATCTGAAATGATCCCATACACACACTACTACATGAACACTGTCACTGCCTCCCAGCACCTCCTCCAAATCACTAAGCAAGTACAGATGTGGGGGGCATTATGACATGAGGATAAGATAAAATGCATATAGAATACAATAGAAGAGAGAAAGAGAGAGAGAGAGAGAGAGAGAGAGAGAGAGAGAGAGAGAGAGAGAGAGGTGTTCTCAACAGGACAAATCTGGCTCTGGACCAATTTCACCTCCTGCTAGGTCCTCAAAGCTACTGAACAAACATTGACATCTGTCACCCCTAGCTATTTCTTTGTTTTTGTTTTCTTAAAATACTTTCTTATTGAATATTTTATTATTTACATTTCATATGTTATTCACTTTCCCTCAAACAATTATCCACCCCTTCCTCCAGTCTTCCCTGATATTCTCCTATACTAGCAGGTGAAGTAATGGCAGGATCAAGGGTTTTGACTCCCTTTGGTGCCCAATATGGCCACACCGTGCTACTTATGAAGCTGGAGCCATGGGTCTGAACACATGTAGTCTTTGGATGGTGTTTTATTCCCAGGGAGCTCTGCTTGGTTGATATTGTTGTTCTTATGTTGTTCTTCAGCTCCTGCAATCCTTCCTCTAACTCCTCCAATGGGAACTCCATTCTCAGATCAATGGGTGGCTGCTACCATTTGCCTCAGTATTTGTCAGGCTCTTGCAGAGCCTCTCAGGAGACAGCTATATCAGGCTCCTGTCAGCATGCACTTTTTGGAATCATCTATGTTTGGTGACTGTATATATATATGGGCTAGATATTCAGGTGGGGAAAGATCTGAATGGCCAATCTTTCTGGATCTGCTCCAATCTATCTAACTATGTTTCCTCCTATTAATATTTTTTGCCCCTTCTCAGAAGGACCATCTGCACTTTGATCATACCTGTTCTTGAGTTTCATGTGCTCTGTGGTTTGTATCTTGGGTAATCACAGCTTTTGGGCTAATATTCACTTATCAGTGAGTGCATACTACAGGTGTTTTTGTTGTTGTTGCTGCTGCTATTGTTGTTGTTGTTGTTTTTATTTGTGATTCGGTTACCTGACATAGGATGGTATTTTCTAGTTCTATCCATTTGCCTAAGAATTTCATGTAGTCACTCTTTTTAATCACATTGTGTAGATGTACCATATTTTTCATATCCATTCCTATGTTGAAGGATATCTAGGTTTTTTCCTGCTTCTGGCTATTATCAATAAGACTGCAATGAATATAGTGGAGCATGAGTCTTTGTTCTATATTGGAACATAATTTGGGTATATGCCCAGGAGAGGTATAGCTGAGTCCTAGGTTGTACTGTATCCAATTTTCTGAGGAACCTCCAGTCTGATTTCTAGAGTGATTGTACTAGTTTTCAGTATCACCAGAAATGGAGGCATATACCTCTTTCTGCACATCCTTGCCAGCATCTATTGTCACCTGCATTTTTGATCTTAGCTATACTGACTGGTATGTGGTGGAATCTCAGGGTTGTTTTGATTTGCATTTTCCTGATGACTAAGGATATTACACATTTTTAAAGTAATTTTCAGCCATTATATATTCCTCAGTGGAGAATTCTTTGTTTAGGTCTTACCCAATTTTTCCATAGGGTTATTCGATTCTTTGGAATCTAACTTCTTGAGTTCTTTGTATATATTGGATATTAGCCCTTTATTTGGTAGAGTATTGGTAAAGATCTTTTCATAATTTGTTGGTTGTCATTTTGTCAAAATGATAGTGTCCTTTGCCTTACAGAATCCGTGCAATATTATGAGGTCCCGTTTCTTGGTTTTTGATCTTAGAGCATAAGCCATTAATTTTCACCAGTGCTCTTGTGTTCGAGGTTCTTTCCTAATTTTTCTTCTATTAGTTTGAGTGTATACAGTGTTACGTAGAGGCCCTTGATCCACTTGGAATGGACCTTTGCACAAGGTGCTAAGAATGGATCGATTTGTTTTCTTCTACATCCTCACCTTAACATGAAACAGTACCATTTGTTTAAAATGCTGCCTTTTTTCCACTGGATAGTTTTAGCTTCTTTGTCATAGATCAAATAATCATAGATGTACGGGTTCATTTCTGGGTCCTTAATTCTATTCCATTGATCTACATGCCTGTCTCTGTACCAATACCATACAGTTTTTATCACTATTGCTCTGCAATACAGCTTGTAGTCAGGGATGGTGATTTTGCTAGTTCAGTTCTTTTATTGTTAAGGATAGTTTTCACTATACTGTGTTATTTGTTCTTCCAAACGAATTTGTAAATTGCTTTCTATGATAAATTCATATGAAGAATTAATATGCTTGTTATAAAGAATTGAATTAGAATTTTGATGGGAATTGCATTGAATCTAGATTGCTTTTGACAAGTTGGTTGTTTTTACACTATTAATTCTGCTACTCCATGAGCATATGAAATTGTTCCATCTGGTAAAATCTTCAGTTTCTTTCTTCAAAGACTTGAAATCATCATGTAGATCTTTCAATGCTTGGTTAGAGTCCTGGTGAGGTGGTATTACTATTATTTTTTTTTAACTATTGTGAAGGGTGTCAATTCCAGAATTTGTTTCTCTGCCTATTTATCCTTTGAGTAGAGGAAGGCTACTGATTTGTTTGAGTTAATTTTATATCCAGTTTCATTGTTAAAGTTATTTATCAAGCTTAGTAGTTCTCTGGTGTAACTTTTGGTGTCACATGAGTATACTAGCATATCATGTGCAAATGGTGATATTTTGACTTCTTCCTTTCCAATTTGTATCCCTTTGACCTCCTTTTGTTATCTGATTGCTCTGACTAGGACTTTGAGCACTATATTGAATTAGTAGGGACAAAGTAGGCAGCCTTTTCTAGTCCCCCCTTTTAGAAGAATTGCTTCAAGTTTCTCTCCATTTAGATTGATATTGGCTACTCGTTTCCTATACATTGCTTTCAATACATTTAGGTATGGTACTTGTGTTCCTGATTGTTCCAAGACATTTAACATGAAGGAGTGTTAAACACATCTACTGTGTTGATCATGTGTTTTTTTTTCTTTGAGATTGATTACATATGGTGATTTGCATTGCTGGATTTCCCTATATTGAACTATCCCTGCATCCCTGGGATAAAGCCTACTTGATCATGATGGATGATCATTTTGGTCTATTCTTGGATTCAGTCTAAGAGAATCTTATTGAGTAATTTTGCATGGATATTCATAATGGAAATTGGTCTGGAGTTCTCTTCCTTTGTTAGTCTTTGAATATTCTATGTATAAGCATAACTCTGTCTACATAGAAGGAATTGAGTAGTGTTCCTTCTGTTTCTACCTTGTGGAATAGTTTGGAGAGTATTGGTATAAGGTCTTTTACGAAGGTCTGATAGAATTCTGCACTAAGATCACCTGGTCCTGAGGCTTTTTGTTTTAAAGAGTTTCAATAACTGCTTCTATTTTTTTTAGGGGTTATTGGACTGTCCAGATGTTTATCTATTCCTGATTTGACTTTGGTACCTGGTATTCGACTAGAAAGTTGTCCATTTCATGCAAATTTTCCAGTTGTGTTTGTATATACTTTTGTAGTAGATTGTAGTTTTTGAACTTCCTCAGTTTCTATTGTTATGTCTCCCTTTTCATTTCTTCTTTTGTTAATTTGGGTACTGTCTATGTGCCCTCTGGTTAGTCTGGCTAAGGGTTTATCGATCTTGTTGATTGTCTCAAAGAACCAGCTGATATTTTGTTATTTACTTGTTCATTTCTTTTGGTTTCTATTTGGTGGATTTCAGCCCTAAGTTTGATTATTTTATGCCATCTACTCCTCTTGGGTGTATTTGCTTCTTCTTCTAGAGCATTCAGGAGTGCTTCAAGCTGTTAGTGTATACTCTCTCCACTTTCTTTTGGCAGGTATTAAGAGGTATGAGTTTTCCTCTTATTACTGCATTCATTGTATCCCATAAGTTTATGTATGTTGTGCCTTCATTTTCATTAAATTCTAAACTGTTTTAATTTCTTTCTTTATTTCTTCCTTGACCTCATTATCATTGAGAAGAGCATTGTTCAACTTCCATTTGTATGTGGGCTTTCTGTTGTTTTGTTGTTATTGAAAACCAGTTTTAGTGCATGGTAATCTGATAGGATGCACCAGATAATTTCTATCATAATTTATCTGTAGAGGCATGTTTTGTGACTGATTATTTGGTCAATTTCAAGAAAGTACCATGAAGTGCTTCAAATAAGGTATATCCTTTTGTTTTATGATGAAATGTTTTATAGATATTTGTTCTATCCATTTTGTTCATAACTTGTTAGTTTCACTGTGTCTCTACTTACTTTCTGTTTCCATGATCTGTTCTTTGATGAGAATGAGGTCTTGAAATCTCCCATTATTATTGTGTGAGGCACAATGTGTGCTTTGAGCTTTAAGGAAGTGTCTTTTATGCATGTGAGTGCCCTTGCCATTGGAACATAGATGTTCAGGATTAATAGTTCACCTTGATTGATTATTTTCTTTCATGATCCTGAAGTGTCTCTCCCTATCTTTTGGGGTATCTTTTGGTTGAAAGTCGATTTTATTCAATATTGTAATGGTTACTCCAGCTTCTGTGACTACTGTCTCAATATTTTCTCTGGTACCTTCTGCACCTTAGATTCTCTCTTCTGTCTCTTGTATTCTTTTGGCAATACTTGCATCTATGACTCCTGATCTGTTTCCTGGGTTTTCTATCTCCAGGGTTCTCTCATTTTGTGATTTCTTTACTGTTTCTATTTCCATTTTCAGATCCTGGATGATTTTGTTTAACTTCTTCACCTCTTTGATTTTGTTTTCCTGTAATTCTTTAAGGGATTTTTTGTTTTATTATTTAAGGGCTTCTCCCTGTTTACCTGTGTTCCCTTGTATTATTTCTTTAAGGGAGTTATTCATGTCCTTCTTAAAGTCCTCTATCATCATGATGGATGTGATTTTAAATCCAAAACTCGCTTTGCCAGTGTGTTGTGGTATTCAAGGTTTTCTGTGGTGTGACAACTGGGTTTTTTTTTCTTTTCTTTTTTTCAGAGCTGGGGACCGAACTCAGGGTCTTGTGCTTGCTAGGCAAGTGCTCTACCACTGAGCTAAATCCCCAACTGACAAATGGGTTTTGATGATGTCAAATAGCCTTTTTTTTCTGTTGCTTATGTTCTTGCACTTGCTCTCATCATTCAGTTATCTCTGTTCTTTTCTGATCTTGCTTTTCTGTCTGTGGCTTGTCTCTCTGTATACCTCTGTAAGTATATCCAGACTCCTGGGAGTCTAGCTCTGTTCAGGAAGGATTTGGGTATGGAGAGCTATGGCACAGGTTCAGCTCCAGGCCTATTTTTGTTCTTATTTGAACTTTTTGTTATAGTTTGGCTTATAATTGTATTTTTTTAATAGTTTGTGTGCATGTGTGTGGGAAACGAGGTTTTTCTTTAATTTCTGCTTTATTTTGTTGGGATCCTTGTTCTCATTTAGAGAGAGGGGGGGGGGAACTGTCTGGTAATAGAAATGGGTAGGATCTAGTGGCAGTAACAAGAGGGCAAAGTCCTGGTAGGAATGTATTATATAGGGAATATTAAAATCGATGTCATGAAACAAAGAAAATTAAAATTATTTAAAATTAAACAATATATAGAAATACAGGTATTTTGTTAATATTTTGAAAATATGCAAAAAAACCTGTATGTGTACACTGTGGTTTGAGAATAAATTAACAAGTTATCAGGAACACTGTTCAAATGTTGTTCAATAAAAGCATAAGAACATATGTGCAATTCTGTATCTAGTATTATAATAGCTAGTATTATGTAGGGTTACTGTATAGGTAATGTCACTGGTGAAACATTTCTATGATCTAAGTTTCAGAACACTAATTCACTCAGGTTCCTTGAGACAAATAAGACATTCAGACTAACTATGTATATTATACAATTGGAACACATACAGGAGAACATGCTTATTTTATTAGGATTTCAAAGGACATGGTCTCTGTCACACTGAAGTCACATGCCCTCTTCAAACCCAACTCTGTTGCCATTGTAAGGAATGCTCACTGACAGGAAACTAGTGTGGCAGTTCCCAAGGAGGTCTGGCCAGAAACTGTACAATTCAATGGTTGCTTGGGGCCAACTATCAGACTGTGATCACCGAACCAAGTATGGGAGGTTGCAGAAGTATTGGAGGACGTGAGGGGGATTGCAACCCCATTGGAAGAACAACATAGTTTGGCCTAACCACCTTGTTCCCCATAGTCTAGACCTCTAACCAAGTAGTGTACCTGGAGTAATAGATGGCTCTAGATAAATATTTAGCAGAGGATGGCCTTGCCTCAGAGCAACAGGAGGGTCAGTGCTTTTTCCTGGGGAGGTTTGATTCAGCAACAGAGGGGGATGCTAGATCTGTGGGGCAGGTGAGTGTGGTTGAGTGGAGAACCACTCTCAGACAGGCAAAGGGGAGAGAGAAAGGACAGATGTGGGATAAGGGGATGGTGGAGGGGTAACTGAAAAGTGTGTATAGCACAGGATGGTGAGTTGGTGGAGGAATAACTGGGGAGTAGAATATCATTTGAGATGTAAATGAATGGAATGATTAATATTTTTAATTAAAAATAATGGTTCATATTAATAAAGATGCCTAGTCAGAGCCAAATTAGATTCATGCAATATATATTGCTCTAGTGACTTCTAATACAAATATGTCAGTATCATTAAAGGCAAGAATACAATACATGTAACAAGGGAAAGAAACATTTATTCTGTTTAATTCATATCAGCATACAGTAGAAGGAAAACTGAGTTTTGGAATATTCTCAGACATCAGAAACAAAGCAAGGTGGTTCTGATAGCAGTGCAGTGTGTGATAGATGGGAAATGGCTTAGAGTAAAGTGGGAAACCAGAGTATGCACTCATGATCATCTCTATTTCTGCCAGATATGGATCAGTGTGTAAAGTGTCCAGAAAGTCACTATGGAGACACAGACAAGATCCACTGCCTACAGAAAACTGTGACATTTCTGGCTTATGGTGACCCTTGGGGGAAGACACTTTGCTTCCTGTCCCTGGGCTTCTCCTCACTCACAGCTGCTGTTCTTGGAGTGTTTCTGAAGAACAGAGACACCCCCATTGTCAAAGCCAATAACCTGCCTCTCAGTTACACCCTGCTCATCACTCTGATGCTCTGTTTTCTCTGTCCATTGCTCTTCATTGGCCATCCCAGCACAGCCTCCTGTATCCTGCAACAAAACATTTTTGGGCTTCTCTTCACCATGGCTCTATCCACTGTGTTGGCTAAAAGTATCACTGTTGTTTTAGCCTTTAAGATCACTGCTGCAGGAAGAATTAGAAGATGGCTGCTGATATCAAGGGCCCCTAATTTCATTATTCCCTTATGCACCCTGCTCCAAGTTTTTCTTTCTGCAATTTGGCTGACAACCTCTCCTCCATTTGTTGATAAAGATGCTCACTCAGAACATGGGCACATTATCATCATTTGCAACAAAGGCTCAGCTATTGCTTTCCATTGCACCCTGGGATACCTGGGAGCACTGGCCCTAGCGAGCTACTTTATGGCTTTTTTGTCAAGAAATCTACCTGACACATTCAATGAAGCTAAGTTCCTGGCTTTCAGCATGCTGGTGTTCTGCAGTGTCTGGGTTACCTTCCTCCCTGTCTACCACAGCACCAAAGGGAAGGTCACGGTGGCTATGGAAGTCTTTTCTATCTTGGCTTCCAGTACATCTCTCCTAGGCATCATCTTTGTTCCCAAGTGCTACCTCATATTATTAAGGCCAGAAAGGAACTCACTGAATTATATCAGGGAAAAATCATATGCTAGGAGAAAAAAACCTTAACACCTAACTTCTGTGCTTCTTAAATTATGTAATGCCTTTGAATGCTCGTTAGTCTTCACTATCTGAACACTCACAAATAAACAGGTATTTGGACTTTTGATGCCAGGGGCTATTCTTTCTTTAAGTAGTCATCCTAAACTAATCTTTTTTTCATGTTGAAATATACGCTGTATTTTTTGTATTCCTCTTACATTCATTATTTCTTTAGTGTTATTGATTACGTTTGCAATGAAAATCTAATTTGTGAATTCTTCCACTTGGATCATTCACATACTTAATTAATTTCACAATGTGATTCCTCTATTAACTGTGTGCTGAAGAACAGAATCAAGTGATGTATGTAAAGTTTACTTTTTTAATCTTTTGTTATTTTGAAATTCAATACAGCAAATTTATGTCAATATATTATTTTCCTGCTGAAGTTGAGACATTTAAAAATATGTCATGTATTCCATACATATGTGTTTTATTCTGAAAAAATCTAATTCCCTTGTATTTGATGTAATCTATCTTCAATTTTATTTTATACCAGGTCACTGAAAATCAGCTACATTCAAAGTTATTGTGAACTTAGGACCTTATATTATAACCAACTGCCAAATGTCAACCACAAAACCCAATTTATTGTCAGTATATAAAACAGTCTTTGTATTATGACGATATCAAATGTGCAGACATAGCTACTCTCTCTGACTCTATTAAATTCTCTGATTCATTCTAAACATTCAAACAGCCTTTATCATCGGGAAACCAAATTGACAAAGGAAACAATATGTTTTTTTCAAGAAGGGTGTCAATGAGGCAGAGGCCTGCCTATCCTAGACTCACTGTGTAGATCAGGCTAGCCACAACCTCAGAGACCGACTTTCCTCTGTCTTCTAAGTCATGGCATGATTAAAAGCATGTACTACTACCCCTAGCCTATAATTTTCTTCTTAAGTGTGTATCTTTATAGCTTTGCTACCACTGTGATTCTAGATCTGAGGAATTTGTTTTTATTCATAGAATAATTTTAGAAAAATTGATATATTCTAGAAGAGTTGGTGAGATGGCTTAGTAGTTAAATCACTGGCTGCACTTCAAGTGTAGAAGGACATGATTCCCAACATAAAAATGGTTGGTTGCTTACAATAATCTGTAACACCAGTTTTAAATCACACAACAACTTCTAATATCTAAAAGCACCAGACATGAATGTGGTACAAAACACAAATGCAACCCAAACACATATATGTACACAATAAAAAAATTTTGGATGGGGTCATAGGCAGTGAAGACAGGCTTTTTCTGTGTGACTCTGGATGTTCTGAAACTCTCTCTGTAGACCAGGATGGTTTCCAACTCAAAGAGATCCACATTCCTTTGTCTCTCAACAGCTGGGAATAAAGGAATATGTCACCACATACACATCTGAAACAAATTTTAAAAGAAAAATAAAGATATGGAAATTTTCTCTGATAAATACATTAACTTAAACTTTATTGTCCATTATCTTCTTACTTTCTTTTCAGGTTTTGTTTTCTATAATATGTATTTTGTAGTTGTCTTGACTATATGTCTGTGCTCTGCGGACTTGTAAGTCAGAAGATTGTCTTATAGGAACTTCAAGTCTCTGAAGAAAGAAATTGAAGAAGATCTCAGAAGATGAAAAAACCTCCCATGATTCATGGATTGGCAGGATTAATATAGTAAAAATGCACATTTTGCCAAAAGCAATCTACAAATTTAATGCAATCCCCATCAAAATCCCAACTCAATTCTTCATAGAGTTAGAAACAGTAATTTGCAAATTCATTTGGAATAATAAAAAACCGAGGATAGCAAAAAACTATCTTCAATAATAAAAGAATTTCTGGGGGAATCACCATCCCTAACTTCAAGCAGTATTATAGAGCAATAGTGATAAAAACTATATGGTATTGCTACAGAGACAGGCAGCTAGATCAGCGTAAAAGAATTGAAGACCCAGAAATGAACCCACAGACCTATGCTCACTTCATCTTTGACAAAGGAGCTCAAACCATCCAATGGAGAAATGACAGCATTTTCAACAAATTGTGCTGGTTCAACTGGAGGTCAGCATGTACAGGAATGCAGACGGATCCATTCTTATTACCCTGTACAAAGGTTAAGTTCAAGTGGATCAAGGACCTCCACATCAAACCAGATACACTCAAACTAATAGAAGAAAAAGTGGGGAAGAGTCTTAATCACATAGGCACTGGAAAGAATTTCCTCAACAAAACACCAATGGCTTATACTCTAAGATATAGAATAAAGAAATGAGACATCATAAAGCTACAAAGCTTCTGTAAGGCAGAGGACACTGTCATTAGGACAAAATGGTAACCTACAGATTGAGAAAAGATTCTTACCAATTTTACTTCTGATAGAGGGATAATATCCAAATTATAGAAAAAAAATCAAGAAGTTTGATTTCAAAGAGCCAAATAATACTGTATAAAAATGAGGTACAGAGCTAAACAAATAATTCTCAGCTGAGGAATATAAAATGGCTGAGAACTACCCCAAGAAATATTTCTCATCCTTAGTCATCAACAAAATGCAAATTAAAACAACCCTGAGATTCCACCTCACACCAGTCAGAATGACTAACATAAAATACTCAGGCGACAGCAGATGCTGGCTAAGGATGTGGAGAAAGAAGAACATTCCTCCAGTGTTGCTGGGATTGCAAATTGTATAACCACTCTGGAAATCAGTCTGGAGGTTCCTCAGAAAATTGGTCATTCCACTACCTGAGGACTCAGCTATACCTCTCCTTGGCTTATACACAAAAGATGCTCCAACATGCAACAAAGACACATGCTCCACTATATTCATATCAGCCTTATTTATAATAGCCAGAAGCTGTAAAGAAACCAGATGCCCTTCAACAGAGAAATTAATACAGAAAATGTGGTATATTTGCACAGTGGAGTACTACTCAGCTATCAAAAGCAATGACTTCATGAATTTCATAGGCAAATTGACTGTACTAAAAAATATCATCCTGAGTAAGGTAACCCAATCACAGAAAAGCACACATGGTATGCACTCACTGATAAGTGAATAATAGTCCCAAAACTCGAATTATCCAAGATGCAATTCACAGAGCACATGAAGCTTGACAGGAAGGATTACCAAATTCTGATGTTTCACTACTTCTTAAAAGGGGGGAAATATTCATAGGAGGTGAAATGGAGGCAATATTTTGAGCAGAGACTGAAGGAACAGCCATTTAGTGCCTGCCCCAAACATGGTCCATATATATATATATATATATATATATATATATATATATATATATATATATATACACACACACACACACACACACACACACACAGCCCACCAAAACTATATAAGTTTGATGAAGCTAAGATGTGCATACTGACAGCAACAGGATATAGATTTCTCTTGACAGACACAGCCAGAGCATGTCAAATACAGCAGCGAATGCTAGCAACAAACCATTGAACTGAGCACTGGACCCCATTACAGGAATTAGAGAAAGGAAAAGGGTTGAAGAAGCTGAAGGGGCTTGCAACATCATAAGAACAACAACAATGCCATCCAACTAGAGCTCCCAGAGTCTAAATCATTACCCAAAGACTGTACATGTATTGACCCATGGCTCCAACTTCATACATTGCAGAGAATAGCCTTGTTAGGCACCAATTGAAAGAGAATCCCTTGTTCCTGCCAAGGTTTGACCCCCAGTGTAATGGAATATGGGAGGAGGGAATATGTGGATGGGGATTTTTTATAGAAAAAAATAGAGTGAGGGTATAAGTGTTTATGGATAGGAATTAATGTAACCGAATGAAATCCTGAACCCCCAGAGGACATACCATCAAAACCTATACTGCAGCAATTCAGAAATAACAAGTCAATGGATGGATTTCTAAAAGCAGGTTTTTTTTTCATCTTTATTAACTTGGGTGTTTCTTATTTACATTTTGATTGTTATTCCCTTTCCAGGTTTCCATTATTATTCCCTTTCCCAGTTTCATGGCCAACATCCCCCTAACCCCTTCCCCCTCCCCTTCTTTATGGGTTTTCTCCTCCCCATCTTGGAATGAGAATAACATTTAAATGTAAATAAAGAAATATCCAATAAAAGAAATGGAAGAATGTCTCAGATTCATTTGAAACTGGACTTACCCATGATTGCCAGCTGCCATGTCAGCACTGGGAATCAAATTCATGTCCTCTGTAACATCGTCCACTACTCTTAACTGCTGATCCATTTCCCCAGCAGGCCAAATATTGTATGACCATTTCAGTGCCATTGCTTGTCATGGATGTAGTCATGTATCATAAAATGCTTTTGACCCATACCTATACACCCACCAAACTAGGTAAGATGGATGAAGCAAAGAAGTTCAGGCTGACAGGAACCGGATGTAGATCTCTCCTGAGAGACACAGCCAGAATATGGCAAATACATAGGCGAATGCCAGCAACAAACCACTGAACTGAGAATGGGACACCCGCTGAAGGAATCAGAGAAAGGACTGAAAGAGCTTGAAGGGGCTTGAGACCCCATATAAACAACAATGCCAACCAACCAGAGCTTCCAGGGACTAAGCCACTACCCAAAGACTATACATGGACTGAGACTGGGTTCCAACCTCATAGGTAGCAATGAATAGCCTAGTAAGAGCATCAGTGGAAGGGTCTCTTGGTCCTGTCAAGACTGAACTCCCAGTGAACGTGATTGTTGGGGGGAGGGCGGTAATGGGGGGAAGATGGGGAGGAGAAAACCCATAAAGAAGGGGAGGGGCAAGGGGTTAGGGGGTTGTTGGCCATGAAACTGGGAAAGGGAATAATAATGGAAACCTGGAAAGGGAATAACAATCAAAATGTAAATAAGAAACACCCACGTTAATAAAGATGAAAAAAAAACCTGCTTTTAGAAATCCATCCATTGACTTGTTATTTCTGAATTGCTGCAGTATAGGTTTTGATGGTATGTCCTCTGGGGGTTCAGGATTTCATTCGGTTACATTAATTACTCTCTTTTTTTTTACCTCTAATCCCAATAGATTGCATCCATTAACACTTCCCTTTGGTTAATTTTGTTAAGACTTAGTTTATCTTAACTAGTTTTGAAAAAAAAAACAGCTTTCTTCACTTCTTCTACTCTTTATATTATTTTTAATAGTAGTTGTTTGTGTTAATTTATACATGCCAATACATAATATTTTTGTATTACAATTTGTGCCCATTTCTACAATGTCTTAAGATATACAGTTACTTCTTCTGGACCCGATTTTCTTTCTAACTTAGATGTTTGGAATTATAAATATACCATTCAGAGTGGCCTTTATTAGTTTACATTTGTGATTCCTTTAGAAAGAATTAAAAGAATTTTTCAGTTCAATTAATTTCTTCTCAAAGATTCTCAATAGTGTGCTGGTTATCTTTATATATCTTTGTTTTCTCTTTATCTCCTGTAATTTATTTCTGTCTTCATCTGTTTGCACTCCAGTAGAATACAAGAAGTTCTTTCAGATCCCTTCTATGTACTGAAACTTTCTCTCTGCCTTAATTTGAGACATGCTTTAGACCAAGCCCTATGGTCTGTTTTAAAGAACATACTTTCCAGGATGATATTTTCCAGTTCCAACCATTTGCTTATGAATTTCATAAACTCGTTGTTTTTGATAGCTGAGTAATATTCCATTGTGTAGATGTACCACATTTTCTGTATCCATTCCTCTGTTGAAGGGCATCTGGGTTCTTTCCAGTTTCTGGCTATTATAAATAAGGCTGCAATGAACATAGTGGAGCACGTGTCTCTTTTATATGTTGAGGCATCTTTTGGGCTCCTGAGAGACACAGCCAGAATACAGCAAATACAGAGGCGAATGCCAGCAGCAAACCACTGAACTGAGAATAGGACCCCCGTTGAAGGAATCAGAGAAAGAACTGGAAGAGCTTGAAGGGGCTCGAGACCCCATATGTACAACAATGTCAAGCAACCAGAGCTTCCAGGGACTAAGCCACTACCTAAAGACTATACATGGACTGACCCTGGACTCTGACCTCATAGGTAGCAATGAATATCCTAGTAAGAGCACCAGTGGAAGGGGAAGCCCTGGGTCCTGCTAAGACTGAACCCCCAGTGAACTAGACTATGGGGGGGAGGGCGGCAATGGGGGGAGGGTTGGGAAGGGAACACCCATAAGGAAGGGGAGGGGAGAGGGGGATGTTTGCCCGGAAACCGGGAAAGGGAATAACACTCGAAATGTATATAAGAAATACTCAAGTTAATAAAAAAAAAACATACTTTCCAGACTGTATGAGAAAAGTATCCTGAAGATATATATCATTTCAGTTACCTTTCCATTTAACTACAATTGAACTTTGTTTCCTTTTTGTCTGCATGACTCCTCTACTGGCAAGAGCATCAAAGAGAGTATCTGAACAACTCACAGACATTTCTAGGAAAGGGGTAGATATTTCCAGACAAAGTTAATGACCCTAAAGTTTTGGAGTGAAATCTGCACTGTACATCATCTTTCTTCCAGAAGTCCTGCATTGCTAACTGAAAGATCACTCAGAAACCCTAAAACTGTGGGGTAGAATATGAAAAATCATGTGGCATCTGGGTCAGAGAAGAAATCAAGCATCACTGACTGTGACGAGCCCACCAAAAGAGTCTGAAATTCAGAGATACTCACAAACACCTAAGCAGTATGCAGGATCTCTGGAGGTTGTATTCTCTGTCAGAAATTGCTAAGTATAATGTCTTTATCATTGGGAGACTGTGGAGCTCATCTTTGTGTTGGTGCTGGAGGTAGAGGTGGTATTTGGTTTTCAGAGTTTTTGGTTGTTTGTTTATTTTTCTGAAGAGAAGGTAAGGAGTGAAGAAGTGGATGTGAGAGTGAGGGGAGATGAATGGGAGAAAATCAGAGTAATGGGGAGCAGAAACTGTAGTAGGGATGTATTGCTAAAAAACAAAACTCTATTTTAGACAAATGAGGCTATACTAGAGTGACCAAAACTTTGGAGTAGTCACAGCCAACTACAACAAAAATTTGTGTCTGTACTCCTGGCAGACAAGCTATCTCCCAACAGGATCTACTTACACAGAGATATGGCATAGTTTCAGTTCTTGGTGCTGACAGAAACCTAAAGGCTCCTCCTCTTTTTTGTTTTTTTTTTTAACAATTTTTGTTGTTTTTACTTAAAGAGTTTAAGATGTGTTTAAAAAATTACACACCTGTCACTCAAAGGTCTTAAATATGCTGCACATGGTTGTCTCTAGACAAGGAAGAGGCATTTGTTATAAGTCAATCTTTTGAATAATATAGTTGTTATTTTACAATTTAGCAAATACTGATCATATTCTCTCTATTTTCCTCTTACACCCCTCTCCTCCAAAAAGTCCCCTCAACTACTTCCATGTCTTCTTCTGTTTCAGTTTGTGGGAATTCATTGTGACAGAGGGCTCATTGATTATCATTGTGTTGTCTGATTGGGAGGGGAGTTATTTATTTGAACAAAGGCAATATAGAAGTGGCTAGGGAATATAACAGGAAACAAACAATAATGATCGAGTTTTAAAGTGTCTTTTATTGAAATTCCTGACCTGAGAATATGGCTCTGAGAGTAAAAGGACTTGCATGTACCACATATGGACACATAATGCACACACAAAGTTCACAACTGTAGTGGTATGCAGATTAAAGCCTTAATGTCTGACTTTAAGTGAAATGTTTCAGCAAAGACTTTGCTATGTTTGGGTCAATCAACAAAGGCTGACAAATAATTTGGAGACTGTTTGAATGTTGAAAAAATGTTGTAAGTCTAGAGAATCTGTACTTGGTACTACATGAGAGCTTGCAGTTGCACCAAACTTGGTCCTAAGACACTCATGGCAAACCTGGAGGTCTAATGTTTGATTATGTCTAGCAGTGATCAAATGGGACTGCTCTCGTGAACAGCAAGTGCAAGACAACTTTGGTAGTGTGAACTTTTTCTGGCCCCTATTAACTTTGTATAATGTTTGGGTAAAGTAACTGGAGTGAGCTAGTATGCATCATCCTTTTTCCACAAAATTGAACCCTCTGATTCTTGGGGAAATGAAGGTTTAGCATCTTGGTAAGCTTCTCTCTCTGCTGCACCATCTGTGACCAACATTAATCAATACACCACTTATGACATTTTCCATAGCGTTTATCTCTCATTCTGTCTGTTCCAGTGTACCACATTATACTAAGCTGTCACAGTTCTTAGATATCTGCCAACTGTAATGACTTCATTCTCAATGGCCTCACAGATTCTGAGATGAAATACTTTGTTGGATGCTCCCCGATGGAAATTTTCTGCAGTTTCTCATGGATTCACTGGGAATATCTGGTTCAGGATGGGCAAGATGACCTATCTTTGTCACACAACACCACTTAAGAGTCTTCCTTGCCTCTGTTCTCCTGTATTACTTTAAGGGAACTTTTATGTCTTAGTTTAAGTCCTCTATCATTATCATGAGATGTGATTTAAATCCAAATCTTGCTTTCCTGTGTTTTTGTATATCCAGCATTCGCTTTGCTGGGAGAACTCTACTCTGATGATGCCAACTATGACTTGTTTCTGTTGCTTAAGTTCCTGTGCTTGTCTCTTGCCATCAGATTTACTCTGGTGTTAGCTTGTCTTGCTGTCTCTGACAAGTGGCTTGACCCTCTTTTATGCCTATGTTTCAGCAGTCTTGTAGACCCGTTTTTTTCCGAGAGTGATCTGAGTATAGAGTGTTGTGGAACCTGGTCAGCTCTGGCCACAGGTACAAACCAGAAGTGTCCTGTCCCAGCCTGCTCCTGGGTTTGTGTGTCCTGAGGGCTGCAGGTAACTGGCTCAGAGAGGAAGAGTTGGTCTTACCTCTGCTCTCACATGTATCTGTGTTCCAGGGGAATGGCTTTCAGCTTTGAATCCAAGGAGAGCCTGGAAGGATTTTTGTCCTTGGCTGCTGCTAGTTTCCTATGTCTAGAGGGTCTTAGGTGGGTTCCTCTGGGGCCAGGAATGTAAGCATAAATAATAATCTTCCCTGAGCTCTCAGGATTCTGCACACTTCTGAGAGTCTAGCTCTCTCAAACATGGGATTGGGGTATGGAGAGGATTGGGACCATGTCAGTTCTGGGCACCATGAAAACAGTTATAACAATAAAAGAATGATTGGGGAAATCACCATTCCTGACCTCAAGTTCTACTAGAGAACAATAGTGATAATAACTGCATGTTATTTCTACAGAGACAGACAGGTTAATTAATGGAATAGCATCAAAGACTAAGAAAGAAACCCACACATTTACAGACACTTGACCTTTAATCAAGAAGCCAAAAATATTCAATAGTAAAATGGAAGCACCTTCAATAAATGGTGCTAGTCTAACTGACTGCCTGTATGTAGCAAAATAAAAATAGACCCATATTTGTTATAATACCAATGCTCAAGTCCAAGTTGATCAAGGACCTCAACATAAAACCAGACACACTGTATCTAATAGAAGAGAAAGTGGGAATGAGCCTTGAACTCAATAGCACAGGGAAAAATTTCCTAAACACAACTAAATGGCTCATGCTCTGAGATCAATAATTGATAAATGTGACCTCATTACTGGGAAATCTTCTGTAAGGCAAAGGACATAGTCAATCAGACTAATCAGCAACCTACAAATTGGGAAAAGAAAAAAATTAAACTTCACTAATTCTAAATCCGATAGAGGACTAATATCCAAATTAAATAAAGAAGTCAATAAACTAGACAACAACAAAAACAAACAAGACAATCAAAAAATAGGGTATAGAACTAAATTGAGAATTCACAATAGAGAAATCTCAAATGACTGAGAAGTACCTAAAGAAATGTTCAAAGTCCTTAGTGATCAGAGAAATGAAAATCAAAATTACCTTGCCCAAGTCGAAATGGCTAAGATCAAAATCTCAGGTAAAAACACATGAGGATGTGGAGAAAGAGGAACACTCCTCCATTACTGGTGGGATTTCATACAGGTACAACTGCCCTGGAAATCAGTTTGGAGGTACCTCTAAAATTTGGAAATAGACCTACACAAAAGTCCCAGCAATACTCTTCTTGGGAATATACCCAAAAGATGCCCCACTATGCCACAGCAGGACGGGTTTCACTATGTTCATAATGGCTTTGTTTGTGACAGCCAGAATCTGGAGTCAACCTAGGTTTCCCATGACAGAAAAATGGATGCAGAAAGTTTGTTTCATTTATACAATGGAATACTACTCAGCTATGAAAAATGAGGACATCATTTGTTTTGCAGGAAAATGTATGGAACTAGAAAATATCATCCTTAGTGAGCTAACTCAGACCCAAAGGGACATCTATGGCATGTTCTCACTAATAAGTGGATAGTAGCCAAAAAGAACAAAAGAAAAATTACAGAATGCCCATAGTGCAGTCCACAGAACTCAAAAAATCAACAAGCTAAAGGGTCCAGATGAGGATGCCTCAGTCCCACATGGGAGGTGGGAGAGAGAAGACAACAACCTCAAAAGGGGGAGATCGAAGGGAGGGAAAGGATTTGGAGGTTGGGGAAGAGGGGAACATTATCTGGTATTGGAAAAGGACTGAAGACTTGTAGGCCAGCAGAGAAAATGAAAACAGGTGACCTTGAGAGGAAGGAGGTTGAGAGGACCCTCCAGAATGCATCAAAGTCCTGGGACGTGAGAGACACTCTGAACTCAAAGGGGGGGGGGGCAAACAAAAGACCCTATAGTGAGGATAATGAACTTGCTGAGCCCACTTTCAGCAGAAAGGGTATCAAATAACGGATGGAGTTGCTTTCAAACAGTCAAAATTCTGACCTATAATTCTTCTTGTCTGAAAGAAATGCAACGATGGAAATGGAGAAGAACCTAAGGACAAAAGGGCCAGCTCAAGGCCCAAAGTGGGATCCAGCTCCAGGAGAGGGCCCAAGACCTGACACCATGACTGAGGCTGTGGGGTGCTCATAAAAAGAGGTTTATCAAGACTGTTCTCCAAAATACCTAAAAAGCAGCTGAAAGAGTCAATAACAGATATGTGTACCCAACCAATGAACAGAAATTGCTGACATATCTGTTTGAATTGGTGAAAAGCTGGAGGAAGCTGAGGTGGAGGGCAACCCTGTAGGAAGACCAGCAGACTTAATTAACCTGGATCACGAGAACTCTCAAACCATGGATAACCAACCAAACAGCATTCATCTTTTGAGATGATGCCTCCAACACATATTCAGCAGAGGACTCCTGGGCTTGACTTCAAGTCAGAGATACACTTAACCCTAAAAAATTGGAGACCTTAGGACATTTAGAGGTCTGGTGGGGTAGGGGGAGTGGGAACGTTCTCATGGAGACCTGGGTGGGGGAAGATAGGAGGTATGGGATGTGGAACAATCAGAGGGTGGATAGGTAGGGAAATAAAATCTGGAGTGTAATAATAAATTAAATAAATAAATAAATAAATACCTAAATAAATTAATAAATAAATGATATGTGTATGTATGTGGATAAGTCTTTAAAAAGAATATATAAGATTCCTGGTTGCTGCCCCCACGGAGATCTCATAAGCAACACCCCACGAGCAAACTTGAGCCTCAGGACCACACTAAGACCAACTTTTCTGCTGCAAGCGACCTGACTGGTGGCCTCGGGACACACAGAGGCAAAATTCCTCTAGGACCGAACACTTCCAGTTTTTAGCAGGAGTCCCAATCTCGCGCTCCCTGCCTCCAGCTCACTGCTCCCAGACACCGAGGGAGAAAGAACTCACCACCCAGACAGGAGGGCACTCCTGAGACTGCAGAGCAGAAGAGACGACCAACACTGCCCACCCCTGCCCACATCCCTGGCCCAAGAGGAAACTGTATACAGCCTCTGGGTTCCCTTGGATAAGGGCACAGGAGCAGCAAATCCACTAAGTCTGAGACGCCGCTGGAACCTGAAGGGACCAACCAGATAAACAGTTCTCTGCACCCAAATCCTGTGGGAGGGAGAGCTAAACCTTCAGAGAGGCAGACACGCCTAGGAAACCAGAAGAGACTACACTTGGCCCACATCTCTGACTCCAGAGGAAAGCACCAAATGCCATCTGGAACCCTGGTGCACAGAAGCTCCAGGAAAGGGCAGCACAGATCTTCCGGGTTGCTGCCTCTGAGGAGAGCTCATAAGCAATACCCCAGGAGCAAACCTGAGCCTCGGGACCACAGGTAAGACAAACCTTCCTGCTCCAAGCGACCTGCTGGTGAATTCAAGACACAGGCCCACAGGAACAGCTGAAGACCTGTAGATAGGAAAAACTACACGCCCGAAAGCAGAACACTCTGTCCCCATGACTGGCTGAAAGAAAACAGGAAAACAGGTCTACAGCACTCCTAACACACAGGCTTATAGGACAGTCTAGCCACTGTCAGAAATAGAAGAACAAAGTAACACTAGAGATAATCTAATGGCGAGAGGCAAGAGCAGGAACCCAAGAAACAGAAAACAAGACTACATGGCATCATCGGAGCCCAATTCTCCCAACAAAGCAAACACAGAATATCCAAACACACCAGAAAAGCAAGATCTACTTTCAAAATCATATTTGATCATGATGCTGGAGGACTTCAAGAAAGACATGAAGAACTCCCTTAGAGAAACACAGGAAAACATAAATAAACAAGTAGAAGCATATAGAGAGGAACCACAAAAATCCCTGAAAGAATTCTAGGAAAACACAATCAAACAATTGAAGGAATTAAAAATGGAAATAGAAGCAATCAAGAAAGAACACAAGGAAACAACCCTGGATATAGAAAAACAAAGGAAGACACAAGGAGCCATAGATACAAGCATCACCAACAGAATACAAGAGATAGAAGAGAGAATCTCAGGAGCAGAAGATTCCATAGAAATCATCGACTCAACTGTCAAAGATAATGTAAAGCGGAAAAAGCTACTGGTCCAAAACATACAGGAAATCCAGGACTCAATGAGAAGATCAAACCTAAGGATAATAGGTATAGAAGAGAGTGAAGACTCCCAGCGCAAAGGACCAGTAAATATCTTCAACAAAATCATAGAAGAAAACTTCCCTAACCTAGAAAAAGAGATATCCATAGGCATACAAGAAGCCTACAGAACTCCAAATAGATTGGACCAGAAAAGAAACACCTCCGGACACATAATAGTCAAAGCACAAAATGCACAAAATAAAGAAAGAATATTAAAAGCAGTAAGGGAAAAAGGTCAAGTAACATATAAAGGCAGACCTATCAGAATCACACCAGACTTTTCACCAGAGACTATGAAAGCCAGAAGATCCTGGACTGATGTCATACAGACCCTAAGAGAACACAAATGCCAGCCCAGGTTACTGTATCCTGCAAAACTCTCAATTAACATAGATGGAGAAACCAAGATATTCCATGACAAAACCAAATTTACACAATGTCTTTCTACAAATCCATCACTACAAAGGATAATAAACGGTAAAGCCCAACATAAGGAGGAAAGGTACACCATAGAAAAAGCAAGAAACTAATCGTCTTGGCAAAAAAACAAAGAGAAGGAAATCACACAAACATAACATCACATCCAAATATGAATATAACAGGAAGGAATAATCACTATTCCTTAATATCTCTCAACATCAATGGACTCAACTCCCCAATAAAAAGGCATAGGTTAACAAACTGGATAGGCAATGAGGACCCTGCATTCTGCTGCCTATCGGAAACACACCTCATAGACAAAGACAGACACTATCTGAGAGTGAAAGGCTGGAAATCAACTTTCCAAGCAAATGGTCAGAAGAAGCAAGATGCAGTAGCCATTCTAATACCAAAAAAATCAATTTCAACTAAAAGTCATCATAAATATAAGGAAGGACACTTCATATTCATCAAAGGAAAAATCCACCAAGATGAACTCTCAATCCTAAATATCTATGCCCCAAATACAAGGGCACCTACATACGTAAAAGAAACCTTACTAAAGCTGAAAACACACATTGCACCTCACACAATAATAGTAGGAGATTTCAACACCCCACTCTCATCAATGGACAGATCATGGAAACAGAAATTAAACAGAGACGTAGACAGACTAAGAGAAGTCATGAACCAAATGGACTTAACAGATATTTATAGATCATTCTATCCTAAAGCAAAAGGATGTACCTTCTTTTCAGCTCCTCATGGTACTTTCTCCAAAATTGACCATATAATTGGTCAAAAAACGGGCCTCAACGGGTACAGAAAGATAGAAATAATCCCATAATTGCTATCAGACCACCACGGCCTAAAGCTGGTCTTCAATAACAATAAGGGAAGAATGACCACATATATGTGGAAGTTGAACAATGCTCTACTCAACGATAACCTGGTCAAGGAAGAAATAAAGAAAGAAATTAAAGACTTTTTAGAATTTATTGAAAATGAAGGTACAACATACCCAAACTTATGGGACACAATGAAAGCTGTGCTAAGAGGAAAACTCAGCACTGAGTGCCTACAGAAAGAAACAGGAAAGAGCATATGTCAGCAGCTTGACAGCATACCTAAAAGCTCTAGAACAAAAAGAAGCAAATACACCCAGGAGGAGTAGAAGGCAGGAAATAATCAAACTCAGAGCTGAAATCAACCAAGTAGAAACAAAAAGGACCATAGAAAGAATCAACAGAACCAAAAGTTGGTTCTTTGAGAAAATCAACAAGATAGATAAACCCTTAGCTAGACTAACGAGAGGACACAGAGAGTGCGTCCAAATTAACAAAATCAGAATTGAAAAGGGAGACATAACTACAGATTCAGAGGAAATTCAAAAAAATCATCAGATCTTACTATAAAAGCCTATATTCAACAAAACTTGAAAATCTACAGGAAATGGACAATTTCCTAAAACGGCAACCAACAGATTGGGAAAAGATCTTTACCAATCCTAAAACAGATATAAGTCTTATATCCAAAATATACAAAGAACTCAAGAAGTTAGACCGCAGGGAGACAAATAACCCTATTAAAAAATGGTGTTCAGAACTAAACAAAGAATTCACACCTGAGGAATGCTGAATGGCTGAGAAACACCTAAAGAAATGTTCAATATCTTTAGTCATAAGGGAAATGCAAATAAAAACAACCCTGAGATTTCACCTCACACCAGTGAGACTGGCTAAGATCAAAAACTCAGGTGAAAACAAATGCTGGAGAGGATGTGGAGAAAGAGGAACACTCCTCCATTGTTGGTGGGGTTGCAGACTGGTACAACCATTCTGGAAATCAGTCTGGACGTTCCTCAGAAAATTGGACATTGAACTACCTGAGGACCCAGCTATACCTCTCTTGGGCATATACCCAAAAGATGCCCCAACATATAAAAAAGACACGTGCTCCTCTATGTTCATAGCAGCCTCATTTATAATATCCAGAAGCTGGAAAGAACCCAGATGCCCTTCAACAGAGGAATGGATACAGAAAATGTGGTACATCTACACAATGGAATATTACTCAGCTATCAAAAACAATGCCTTTATGAAATTCATAGACAAGTATTTGGAACTGGAAAATATCATCCTGAGTGAGGTAACTCAATCACAGAAAAACACACATGGTATGCACTCATTGATAAGTGGCTATTAGCCCAAATTCTTGAATTATCCTAGATGCATAGAACACATGAAACTCAAGACGGATGATCAAAATGTGAACGCTTCACTCCTTCTTTAAAAGGGGAACAAGAATAACCTTGCCAGGGAATAGAGAGGCAAAGATTAAAATAGACACAGAAGGAACACCCATTCAGAGCCTGCCCCACATGTGACCCATATATATACAGCCACCCAATTAGACAAGATGGATGAAGCAAAGAAGTGTAGGCCGACAGGAGCCGGATGTAGATTGCTCCTGAGAGACACAGCCAGAATACAGCAAATACAGAGGCGAATGCCAGCAGCAAACCACTGAACTGAGAATGGGACCCCCGTTGAAGGAATCAGAGAAAGAACTAGAAGAACTTGAAGGGGCTTGAGACACCTTATGAACAACAATGCCAAGCAACCAGAGCTTCCAGGGACTAAGCCACTACCTAAAGACTATACATGGACAGACCCTGGACTCTGACCTCATAGGCAGCAATGAAAATCCTAGTAAGATCACCAGTGGAAGGGGAAGCCCTTGGTCCTGCTAAGACTGAACCCCCAGTGAACATGATTTTTGGGGGGAGGGCGGCAATGGGGGGAGGATGGGGAGGGGAACACCTATAAAGAAGGGGACGGGGAGGGATTAGGGGGATGTTTGCCTGGAAACCGGGAAAGGGAATAACATTCGAAATGTAAATAGGAAATCCTCAAGTTAATTTAAAAAAAGAAAAAAAAAGAATATATAAGCAATATATGTGTATATAACACATATTTCATATATTATATTAATATAGAAAACGCTTCATGCTTGTGTTCAAAAATAAGATTTCTGGGCAAATATTTTATCTTAGTTTTAAGTGTATGTTATGAAATAGTCAGAGTGACATCCTTTATAAGTTATGTGTAAATGTATATATTAATGTATGTATCAATAAAGTGCTTTGGGTAATTTGGGCTATATGAGAACCATTGTTTTTGTGTTTATCCTTTTGTTTTTCTTTTACCTCATATTAGCTAATAAAAGAGTTACTTATGAACTCCCTGTCTATAGAATACTTGATCCTACTGCTTACTAAAAATTTAAGATTATAATTTCCAAACTAGCTTATGTTGTAAATGCATCTACAAAACATACATTAAATGTTTTAAATAACTTTTGGTTGAAAGCCTATATCATCAGATATTAGGATGGCAATTCATGCTCATTTCTTTTGACCATTATCTTGATGTCTTTTTTGCTGCCTTTTACTCTGAGGTAGTGCCTGTCTTTGTTATTGAGGTGTATTTCTTGTTTGCAACAAAATGCTGAATCTTGTTTGTATGTTAAGTTTGTTAGCTTATGTCTTTTTATTGGGGAATTGAGTCCTTTCTTGTTGACATATAAAAAAGCCAGATGATTTTTAGTTCCTGTTATGGTTGTAGATGGCATTACGTGGTTCTCTCCTATTGGCTTTCTTTTGAGATGATGAAGATCTTGTTTTTCCTTTGGTTTAGGTACCCTCCTTGTGTGGAGTTCTTTTTGATTACTTTGTAGGGACATGGTGTGTTTACAGAGAGGAGCCTAGCATGACTGCCCTCTGAGAAACCCAAC
The DNA here is from genome assembly GCF_021556685.1 of Rattus norvegicus. Taxonomy (NCBI): domain Eukaryota; kingdom Metazoa; phylum Chordata; class Mammalia; order Rodentia; family Muridae; genus Rattus; species Rattus norvegicus. The sequence goes on from NC_141534.1 coordinate 75,066,508, forward strand.
AAACAGTTGGAATTGTCAAATGCCAATACTCACATGCTACTAATAGACAGAAGCTGGAGGCTCCTATGGTTCAAAAGGATAGGCTGGAAGAAGCTGAGGAGGGGGAAGACACTGTAGGAAGATAATCTGTCTCAACTAACCTTGACCATGGAGACTTCACAGAAACTGAGCCATCAACCAGGCAGCATACCTTAGCAGATAGGAGGCCCTTGACACATATACAGCAGAAGATGGCCTGATATGGCCTCAGTAAGAGAAGAGGCAACTGTTAGGAAACTAGATACCCTGGGGGAGTGAGTAGGTCTGATAATGTTTCGGGAGACATCTTCTTAGAGAAGGAGGAATGGGATGAGGAAAATTGGATGGCAGACCAGAAGGAGGAACATGATTGGACTTTAATAAAAGATTAAAGAATAACTGTAAAAATAAATGTTTACACACACACACATATTATATATACATATATACATACAAACACACATATATATATGTTTCTAAATATATGTGTATTACTGGATATATATGTATGTATATTGGGTATATACAAATATTTCCCAACATTATATGTATATATATATGTATTATGTATGTATTAGTTTCTCCTTCAAAGTTTCTGTGTGCAACTCTGGCTGTCCTAGAACTAGCTGTGTACATGAGGTAAGCCATCAACTCACAGATATCCACCTGCCTCTTACTCCTGGGTGCTAGCATTAAAGGAGTAGAACATCATCACAGCCTGGCTAAACTTTTCTATTGTTGTAATGGTTTCATGATAAATCTATAATTTCTATGAAGGCTGTGTTGTATGTGATAATAGAATTATGTGTATGCTGGCTCTTTATGCTAAGTTCCCTTTTTAGAGAAACAATACACCGAATATTGACTCTGCCAATAGTATCATAATTAGTTTACTCTATATTTAATGAGGAGGCCTGCTTTGGTTTGGAGAGTTGCCTCAGCACTAAAGAATACTGACTCATCTTAGAGAAGATCGCGATATGATCTCCTTGCCCACAGAGTGGCTCAGAACTGTCTCTATCTCCACTTCCAGGGGACTGGATGTTCTGCTCTCTGAAGCACTTCCAGCATGTGTTGCATTTACATATATCCAGTCAAAATGCACATACATATAAAATTAAAGTAATACAAAGATATTACTATATTAGGAAAGAGAAGCTGATATCTTACATTTAAAGTGTGATTACATTACGAAGATATACTCTTCCTAAGGACGCTGGACAGCCAGGTGCTCTAAGATGCCCAGGATCAGAGGTGAGGAGGCCACAAAAACTCTCCCAACACCAGGAGTAACTGAAACCCCTGGGCTCAAGAGACATAAGAATCCCAGCCCAGCCCAGCCCGTCACATGAATTTCTTCTGGTCTGAACCTGTGCCCTAAGCAGAGCTTTTGGTGCTTGTTATACAGCTACTCCTACAACAACCAGAGGGAAATGAAATCCCAGGTGCACTGAAACACCCAGTATCACAAGGGAGGCCACAACATCTGCCAGGACCTAGGGATGCAGACATCACCTCTGAGCCAGGAGCAGGGACTTCTTGTAGACTGAGCAAGTACCTTAAGCAATCCTGGGACACTGTCTTCACATCCATTCACAAAACACCCGGAGGAAACCCAATTGCCAAGTTCTCTAACAGGTCCAGGATCAGGGATACTCTGAAAGCCCAGGAAGACACGATCACAGGATCACAGAAGAAACTCAACTCCCAGGAGACTGGACAAAACCAGGAGTGCTGTACTTCTGACACACTCAAGGTAACTGTTGAGGCCACAGCATCTTTCCAAAATCCCAGCCTAATTGGATTCCACAGGAATCAGGGAAACTGCAACCACATCAATCAGAGATATGGGTTCCTTCCGGCTTTCACCTGTGCCTGGAGCAAACCCAGGGATCTGGTTTCCCCACCACACATGCAACACCCTGAGAAAAGTTGACTCCCTGGTCTCTGACACACCAGGATCTCAGGAGCTTAGCAGGAATTCTGGATCCCAGAGGGAGCTAGACTCCAAGGACTCTAACAAACCCAAGATCTCAAGATCACAGGATCCCAAAATGAGGATCACAGAGATAGCTGGATTCTTAAGAGTTCTGACACAACTAGGATCACCAGATGAACAGGCTGAGTCAGATATAGCAATGGCAGGTAGCACTAGAGATACACAGATGGCAACAGGCAAGGGCAACAAAAAATCAACAGAAAACAATTCTCCTTGGCATCATTAGAACCCAGTTCTCCTACTTCAGAAAGCCCTGCATACCGCATCACATGGGAAAAGTAAGTGTTGGATTTAAAATAACATCTCATCATGATGATACAGGACTTTAACAAGGACATAAATAACTCCCTAAAGAAATGAAAGAGAACACTGCTAAACAGATAGCAGCACTTAAAGAGGAAACAGAAAAATCCCTTAAAGTATTCCAGAAAAGTGCAGCCAAACAGGTGAAGGAATTGAACAAAACCATCGAGAATCTAAAAACAGAAATAGAAACAATTAAGAAATCACAAAGTGAGACAACCCTGGATATTGAACACCTAGGAAAAAGATCAGGAGTCATAGATGCAAGCACCACGAAGAAAATGCAAGAAATAGAAGAAAGAATCTTAGGTGCAGAAGATACCAGAGAAAACACTGAAACAACCATCAAAGAAAATGCAAAATGCAAAAAGTTCCTAAAGGAAAATATACAGGAAATCCAGGATACAATGAGAAGAAAAAACCTAAGAATAATAGGTATAGAAGAAAGCAAAGATTGTCAACATAAAGGGCCAGTAAATATCTTCAACAAAATTATCAGAGAAAACTTCTCTAAATGCAAAAAAGAGATGCACATGAAAATACAAGAAGTCTACAGAACAAAAAATAGACTGGACCAGAAAAGAAACTCCTTCCATCACATAACCATCAAAACCAAAAAAGAAAAAACTAAGAAAGAATATTAAAAGCAGCTAGGTAATATTATCAAGTAATGTATAAAGGCTGACCTATCATAATTACACCAGAATTCTTCTTAGAGACTATGAAAGCCAGAAGATTCTGGGCAGATATCATACAGACCCTAAGAGAAAACAGTTGCCAACCCAGAATAGTAAACACAACAAAACTCTCAATTATTATAGATGGAGCAAGTAAAATACTCCATGACAAAACAAAATTTACACAATATCTTTCCACAAATCCAGCCCTAAAAAGGATAAGAGATGGAAAACTCTAACCCAAGGAGGGAAATTTCATCTTAGAAAACACAAGAAATTAACCTTTTTTCAACAAACCCAAGAAAATAGCCACATAAAATAACACCACCACTAATAATTAAAAAATGACAGGAAGCAACAATCCCTATTTCTTAATATCTGTTAACATCAATGGACTGAATTCCTCAATTAAAAAACAGAGAATAACTGAGGAAACTGAGGAAACATACCTCAGTTTCAAGACAGACACTAGCTCAGAGTAAAAGGTTGAAAAAAAATCCAAGCAAATGGTCCCAAGAGACAAACTGGAATAGCCATTCCAATATCAAATAAAATCGACTCTTAACCAAAAATTTCACAAAACATAAGGAAGGAAATTTCATAATCATCAAAAAAAAAAACCTATCAAGATGAACTCTCCATTTGGAACATCTATTCTAAAATGCAATGGCAGCAACATTCATGAAAGAAACCAACGCTGAAAGCACACAATAATAGTTGGAGACTTCAACACTCTGCTTTCATCAATGGACAGATCATGGAAACAGAAAATAAACAAAGCACAGTGGAAAAAAACAGAAGTTATGAACCAAATGCACTTAAGAGATGACTATAAAATATTTCATCTTATACCTTCTTCTCAGCACCTCATGGTATCTTCTCCAAAACTAATGACATAATCAGTCACAAAACAGGGCACAACAAATACAAGAGGATTAAAGTAATCCCACGCATACTATTAGATCACAATGGAATAAAGAGTGTCTTCAACAACAGCCACAGCCACAGCAACAGCAACAACAACAGCAACAACAACAACAACATCCAAAAAAGCCAACATACACATAGAAACTAACCAACACTCTACTGAATGATGACTTGTTCAAGGAAAAAATAAAGAAAGAAAATAAAGATTTAAGAGAATTTAATGGAAATGAAGGCACAACGTAACAAAATTTATGGAATACACTAAAAGCTGTGCTAAGAGGAAAACCATACCAAAAGAAACTGGAGAAAATATACACTAGTCGCTTCACAGCACAACTAAAATCCCTAGAACAAATAGAAGCAAGTAAACCCAAGAAGGGTTTACAGCAGGAAACATTCAAACTCAGGGATGAAACCAATCAAGTAATCAAGTAGAAACAAAAAGAACTATACGAAGAATCAATAAAACCAGGAGCTGGATATTTGAGAAAATAAACAAGATAAATAAACCCTTATCTAGACTAACCAGAGGGCACAGAGACAGTATCAAACTGAACAAAATCAAAAATGAAAAGGCAAATATAACAACAGAAACTGAGGAAATTCAAAATATTATCAGATCTTACTACAAAAGTCTAAATTCAACCACACTAGAAAAGTTTGAGGACGTGGACAATTTTCTAGACTGATATCAGGTACCAAAGTTAAATCAGGATCAGATAAACCATCTAAACAAACCCATAATCCCTAAAGAAATAGAAGCAGTTACTGAACAATCACAGGACCAGATGGGTTTCATAGAGTTAAAAATATTAATTTGCAAATTCATTTGGAATAACAACAACAAAAAAAACAGGATACTGAAAAATATCCTCAACAATAAAAGAATTTCTGAGGGAATCACTATCCCTTACCTCAATTTATATTGCAGAGTTATAGTTATAGAAACTGTCTGGTATTGGTACAGAGATGGGATGGTATGTCAACTTAATAGAATTTAATACCAAGAAATGAACCTACACATCTATCATCATTTGGTCTTTGAAAGAGAAGCTAAAACCATCCAGTGGAAAAAAGATAGCAGTTTCAACAAATTTTGTTGGTTCAACTGGAGTTTATCATGTAGAAAAGTGCAAATTGATTCATGTTTATTGCTCAATACACTTTGTTCAAGACAAAATGGATCAATGACCTCTACACAAAACCAGATACTCTAAAACTTATAGGAAAAATAGTTGGGAAGAGTCTCGAACATATGGGCACTAAGGAAAATTTCCTAAACAGAACACCAATGGCTTATGTATCTAAGACCAAGAATCACAAATACAACTTCATAAAATTGAAAAGTTTCTGTAAGTCAAAGGACATCGTCATCAGGACAAAACTGCACCCAAAAGATTGGGAATAAGTTTTTAGCAATCAGACATCTGATAGAGGGCTAATATCCAATATATGAAAAGAACTCAAGAAGTTAGACTGCAAGGAGTCAAATAACCCTATTAAAAATGGTGTACACAGCTAAACAAAGAATTCTCAGCTGAGGAATCTTGAAGGGCTGAGAACTACCTAAAGAAATGTTCAACATCCTTAGTCATCAGGGAAATGCAAATCAAAACAAACCTTAGATTCCACCTCAAACCAGTCAGAATGGCAAAGATAAAAAACTCAGGTGACAACAAATGCTGGCGAGGATGCAGAGAAAGGAATACTTTTCCATTGTTGGTGGGATTGCAAGCTGTTACAACCATTCTGTAAATCAATCTGGAAGTTCCTCAGAAAATTGGACATAGTACTACCTGAGGACCCAGCTATACCACTCCTGGGCATATGTAAAATGATGCTCCAACATATAACAAGGACATATACTCTAATTTGTTCATAACAGCCTTATTTATAATAGCCAGAAGATGGAAAGAACACAGATGTCCTTCAACAGAGAAATGGAACCCAAAATGTGGTTCATCTACAAAATAGAGTATTACTCAATTATCAAAACAATGACTTCATGAAATTCATAGGCAAATGGATGGAACTAGAAAATATCATCCTTAGTGAGAAAACCCAATCACAAAAAACCACACATGGTGTGCACTCACTGATAAGTGAATATTAGCCATAAACTAGAATTTCCAAAGATACAATCCACAAGAAACTGACTACATGAATCACAATAAGAAGGACAACCCAAGTGTGGATGCTTCATTTCTTCTTAAAGGGGGGTGGGGGATATTCATAGGTGGAGATATGGAGACAAAATTTGGAGCAGTGATTGAAGGAATGACCCTTCAGAGCCTGACCTACCTGTGGATCCTGCCCATTTACTTACAGCCACCAAACTCAGACAACATTGCTGATGCCAAGAAGTGCATGCTGACAGGAGCCATATATAGATGTCTCCTTAGAGGCTCTACTAGTTCATGACAAATATAGAGGTGAATGCTAGCACCAATTATTAGACAAAGAACGGTTTACCATTTGGAGGAGTTAGAGAAAGGATTGAAGGAGGTGAAGGGGATGGCAACCAAATACCAATCATCCAGAGCTCCCTGTGACTAAACCACAATCCAAAGAAGACACATACAGATTCATGGCTCCACGTCCATTGGCAACAGAGGATGGCCTTGTTGGGCATCATTGGGAGGAGATACCCTTCATCCTGTGAAGGCTTATAGCTGCAGTGTATGTAAATGCCAGGCTGGAATGCAGGAGAAAGTTTGTGGGCAGTTAGAGGACCACCAATGTGGAGTCAGCGGGTGGTGAGATGGAATAGCAGGTTCTGAAGGGGAAAACATTAAGGGAGTTATTTGAAATGTAAATAAGGAAAATATCCGGTAGAAAATGAAAAAAAAAATCTTTAAACTGCTTTTGGCTCTGCAAGCAACATTTTCATATTGACTATTTGCAGAGATCATTTTCATAATTATTAGACATTGATATAATTAAAATATATGTAATTTATAAATGAAACAATTGGGGTAATTTCAATAATTATAATTTAAACTGTATTCAGGAAATAATTCAGTCAGCGATTTCTTCTTTGCTTCTTTTTAAAGAGTTATATCTTTTACTTTTTGAGATTATAACTACATACTTTATTTATTTTCTTTCTCCCTGTAAATCTTCCCATATACCCCTTCTTGCTCTGTTTCTTCATTAAGTGCTGTTACATAGGTATGTGTGTATGTAATCAAAGTGAATGCATCAGTGATGAACTCCAAGTCACCAATAATGAATCAGTGTCAAGGAAAAACTAAAAGCCCCTCCCCTTAGAGTCTCCCAGAAGAGAGTCTACATTTTATTCTCTCTTTCATGCTTCTTGTGCCTACTGTGCTTTGTCTGTTGTTGTGAGACACAATCTGTGATGGCCTAAAGGGAATCTGTCCATGTCTGTCTCTCTGTGTGTGTGGGTCTATGTCCTCTATCCATAACAGGACACAGGGAGCATGAAGTAGGGAATTAACAATTTAGCATTCTTAGTTAAATAACTCCGAGGGAAATGTTTTCATGTCTTTCATTGACTCAATCATCATCAATGCATCATCAATGACATGGGGTTAATCACTGCTATGTTTAATCCATGCACATATGCAGAATCTTTTCACTGATGATATCTATTTTTTGCATCCTGAGGGAAAAAAACAAAATTACGACAATGTGAAAGAAGTAGCACTGTCATCTGAAAGATATCAATGGGTTCAGAACGTGTGCTTTCAAGGACAGATCTTACCTTGAGGTTTGTATTTCTGTGCTCTTACCTCCTTGCTTAGCTGAGATGCCTTGAAACCTGTGATTATCATGACAGCACAGTTTGATCATCAGAATTACACCAGAGAAATATGTTTCTCGTTATAACCAAGAAAAATCTTTCTTCACTAGGATGTCTAAAGGATTTCTGAAGTTTTTTTTTTTCCAACCGCCTATGACGGCATGCATGGGTATACATAGAGAATTGTAGAAAAAAAAAATCAGGAGACCATCTAAGAAAAATGACTAAACAGTATAGAATATGTACTACCTATATTTTGATTTTTTTTTCAGGAAAATCCATACTGTTTTCCAAACTGGCTGTTCTTGTTTATGCTCCCAAAAGCAGTATATAATAGAGTTCTTTTCCTCACATTCATGCCAAGATTTTTCATTTATCCTGAGGATAGCCATGGTGACTGGGGTGAGATGGAAACTTAGAGGATATTTAATCTGCATCTCTCGATACCTATGTATGCAGGATTTTTGTCAAATGACTTGAGAATTACCTCAGGTAGCTTCAAAGTCTACCCAGTAGAAATGAGTGTATAAGCACAACAGTTTCCTTAGCTTTAAAGATCTCTAGGCAACTACATTGTAAACTCTAAAAGAAAGGGACAAATACCTGATTAATACCATACACAAAAATTACACTAACATGAAATTAGTGAACAGATAATTAACAGAAACACTGAAGCAGTATTAAATGCACTTCTATTCACACACACACACACACACACACACACACACACACAAAGTATTCCTCGATGTCAAATGCAAGCCATGTCCCTAGACTCTTCATGAAGTCTGTGTTATCTGATTCCAAACCAGATACAATAAAAATTATTATGGTCATTTTATTTTATTGTTATTTTTCCTTTTGATAAGCCTTGATTAGTACACACTCTCATCCCCAACTCTCTACAAAACTGCACTATTCTTCTAATTCTCCAGTTCTCTTTATCTATCTTTCCATCTATATATTTATGTGTCCTTTTTACCATCCCCCTCTCTCTGACATGCTCATTTCCATTTATTTTGCTTTTGATATACCAGTGCTATCCAGGGCCATCTGTGTGGCTGAGTTGGAAGCTATTTGTTGGAGCCTTGTGGACTCAGCAGAGCAGACGTAATAAAGACAATTCCTTTTCTCCTAAAAATTTATTCACATGTACAGTTGTGAAGCAAAGGGTGGTGACCCTGACAGTCTCCCTCCCCTTTCCAGGCTAATGGCAGCTAGAATTTTCTTCATCGAGGTCAGATCTTATAATTATTGCTCCTCTTGTTTACTTATTAAAATAGTTGTAAGGAGTCTGGAGAATGGCATGTCATGGTTCTTCTCTTTCTTCCCTTGTTAATTTCTTTCCACCTCGTCTTCCTCACTGTTCCTACTCCATAGATGTGATGGTGTAAGAGACTTAAGGGTGAAAGACCTGTGCCACATACATTGCTTATTTTCTGCATCTGAGACAAAAGGTACCCTCTGCATGTATCGCTGATATTTTTGCTTTGTTTTATAGCTTTGACTGTCCTAAAATTGGCTCTGAAACCAGGCTGTAATTGAACTGTGATTCCTGCCTTCTTCTGCCTCCCACCTGATGGGATTGTACATATGCAGTAAAACCACACAGGCACTACTGTAGTTTTTTTAAAGAAATGTTTAGTCCAACCATAAGAATTCACCAGTCATGATGACTATCATCAAAAATTCAATGGACAGCATATGCTGATGAGGATGTAGAGAAAGAGGAATGCTCTTCTGTTGCTGGCATTGCAAACTGGTATAACCACTTTGAAAATAAATTTGGCACTTCCTCAGAAGACTGGATATAGTTCTTTTTTTATTGGATAATTTCTTCACTTACATTTCAAAGTGAAGACCACTATATCACTCTTGGATATATACCAAAAACAAGCACCACCATACCACAAGGAGACGTGCTCCACTATGCTCAGAGCAACTTTGTTCCTAGTTGCCAGAAAATGGAAACAATCCATATGTCACTCAACCAAAGAAAGGATACTAAAAATGTGGTTCATTTACAATATTGAACACAATTCAACGATTATAAACAAAACATCATGAATTCTACAGGCAAATGGATGGAACTAGAAAATATCCTGGGTGAGGTAACCCATATACAAAAGATATTCATGGTCCACACTCACTGAGAGGTAGATATTAGACATAAGGTACAGAATACCCATGATACACCTCACAGACACAAAGAAGTTAACAGAATTAAGGTACAAGCAGGATTATTGAGTCCAAATTTGAAGGAGAAAAAAAAATGTCATCAAGCACAGAGACGGGAGAGCTAGATAGGAGAGGGGATACAGGGGAATGAGGAGATAGGATCAACTGTGGGAAAATACATGAGAGAGGTCTAGGGGGAAGGAAAATGAATGGAAATCTGCAGTTGTTTGGGGTGATGGGAAGTTCATGATTAGAAATACTGACCCCTACAAACCTTCTGCCAACTCTACTACAGAATTCTCTAAGCTCCGCCTAACAGCTGTGGGTCTCTATATCTCTTTCCGTTAGTTGATAGATAAAGTCTCTCTCATGAAAAGTGGAGAAGTATAGTAAAATATCATTAGGAACCATTTCATTGTCCCCTTTTCCCTGTATTCTCTCCTAGGTCTCTGAGCTATTCATTGTTGAATGCAATTAAAAAAAAAAACAAAAACAAAAACAAAAAAACATGGTAATGCCTTGGAACCAGAACTCCTGAGTTTCGTTGGCCCATTACAGTTCATTTTTCTGCCTCCTGGCTTAGCTTTGTCAAGCAGACATCAATGACCAGGCTTCTTTTAACTACCTACTTTTGTTCCTGGAGGGATTGAGTTAAAAGCACCACCAGAGACCTTTGAATCTTAAGATGAAAAACACACTCAATTTCATTACTTTAGAACTTGCAAGCTAGCACAATTGCTGAGCACAGAATTCCTGCCTCTAAATTTATCAACTAGGGTGGATCAGCCAGTCTTTTTTTTTTTTATTTTTATTTTTTTCGGAGCTGGGGACTGAACCCAGGGCCTTGCGCTTGCTAGGCAAGTGCTCTACTGCTGAGCTAAATCCCCAACCCCCCATCAGCCAGTCTTGAAAGGCAGCCTTCACTATCCTCTGTTGGCAGAGTCAGCTTGTTCTGGTTTCTGAGATCTAACGCGACTGTTTATTGCCTCTCCTTCCAAAATCTGGCCCAAAAGTTCATTTTCTTTCCCTGTGTCTCTTTTTCTCTTTCCTTCCTGGGAACCTGAAGTCCCACCTGTCCATTCTACCCAGAAGTTGACATTCAGCCTCCTTTTTTTTGTCCAAATCAAGAACCAATTAAGGATCTAGACCTTAATATCACTACCTCCTCCTACAATCTAGTCTCTGTTTTCCTGAACTTCCTGGCAGTTTCAGGGACAAGAACCTTCTCATGGCATAGGTCTGAGTCTAGACCAGTCATTGGTTGGTCATTCTCTCGATTTTTGGACTATGTTTACCCCAGCATTTCTTTTAGGCAAGACAAATTGTAAGTCTGAAGTTTTGGGGCTGGGTGGATGTCCCTATCCCTCCACTGGAGGTCTTGCCTACCTATAGGTGAGGTCAAGTTCAGGCTCTGTATCCTCTGTTGTTAAGAGTCTTAAGTAGGGTCACCCTGTAGATTCCTGGGAGTTTCAATTGCATTAAGATTCTTGCTCATCTCTGAACTATCATCTTACCTATGACAGGATTCCATTTGGTTTTCTCAGTAATCTCTTGCCCCATCCTCATTCCTACTGTGTGCCTCCCCACCTACATTACAACTGGTGATGCCTATTTTCACAGTGAGATTCATATGTCTACCTTGAGCCTTCCTTGGTACTTACTTTCTCTGGTAATGTGGATTATAGCATGGTTATCCTATGCTCCACAGCTAGTATCTACTTATAAATGAGCATATAACATTCATATCTTTCAGAGTCTGGGTTAACCTCATTCAGGATGATATTTTTTTTATTCCAGCTATGAGAATTTTATTTCCATTCATGATTTTCTTCGAATGAGCAATTTAGCTTCTCTAACCAGTCTTCAAGCTCTGATCTTCAGTATCCTACCTAATCTATTTGAGTTACTGCATTTTTCACATGTTGTCTCATTTCAGTTTTGGATTTTTATTTGATTTTATTTATTGCATTACGTTTTCTTTTTCTTTCTTTCTTTTTTAAAAACTTTCTATCCTAGCAATGTGGCAATCATTAGGGTAAATCTCAAGAATGTAAGAAGATACAGAGAGTACCTGCTCTTTCAGAAGACCTGTATTCATTTCCTAGGACCCAAAGAGCAGTTCACAACCATCAGTAGCTCTAGTATTAGGGCATCTGTCACCCTTTACTGACCTATGTAGGCATCAATCATGTATGGTTTCCACATATATTCAAACTGGCAAAATATTGATGCACTTAAAATATAACAACTAAATACATTGATTAAAGAAAGAAAATACAGAATGGACATCAATTCTGATCTGTTGCAGTCCAAGTAATTTTATATCTGAGAACAAAACATGTGCATTTAAAAATGCAAATTCTATTTTTTTACACTTCAAAGGAGAGACTATTCCCATTCTGTGCTTACTTAACTTGTGAAAAGACATGTGCTTTTTGAATGGTCTAGAAAATGTCACAGGTTGAAACTGTGATACTTTAGTGAAAAACAAATTAATATTTTTTTCTTTTGTTTTCCCAATTTCCTGTCCATAACCTCCCTATACCATTCCTTCTACCCCTTCTTCTTTGACGGTGTTTTCCCTCCCAACCACCATCCCCCTTCCTGCCTACCAACCTGAATTTCCCCTTCAGTGTGTGTGTGGTGGGGGTCAATCCTTGGTGGAACCAAGGGCTTCTCCTCCCATTTGTACCCAACATATTGATCCTATGCTACATATGCAGCTAGAGCCAAGGGTCTGTCCATGTGTACACTTTGGATGGTGGTTTAGTCCCTGGGAGCTCTGGTTGGTTGTTACTTTTGTTTTTATGGAGTTGCAAACTCTGTCAGCTCCATCAATCTTTTCTCTAACTCCTCCAATGGGGACACCATTCTCAGTTCAATGGTTGCTGCTAGCCTTCGCTTATTTATTTGTCATGCTTTGGCAGAGCCTCTCAGGAGACAAGCATAACAGGTTCCTGTCAGCATGTACTTCTTTCCATCAGTAATATTGTCAGGTTTGGGTGGCTGTTTGTATATGGGCTGGGACCCCAGGTGAAGAAGGGTCCGAATGAACATTGCTTCAGTCTCTGCTCCAAACTTTATATCTCCTCCTATGAATATTTTGTTCCCCCTTTTAAGAAGGACTCACCAGTGGAAGGGGAAGCCCTGGGTCCTGCTAAGACTGAACCCCCAGTGAACTGGACTATGGGGGGAGGGGGGCATTGGGGGGAGGGTTGGGAGGGGAACACCCATAAGGAAGGGGAGGGGGGAGGGGGATGTTTGCCCGGAAACCGGGAAAGGGAATAACACTTGAAATGTATATAAGAAATACTCAAGTTAATAAAAAAAAAAAAAAAAGGACTCACTTGGGTCATCCTTCTTATTGAGCTTCATGTGGTCTGTGAATTGTTATCTTGTGTAATTCAAGCTTTTGGGCTATTATCTACTTATCAATGAGTGCATTCAGTTTTCATATTCTACATTGTTCTCACTTCTTCAGGCATTGCTAGTGTTCTCATTGCTAGTGTCCATTGTTCATTTTGCTCCTATGTGCTTTGAGTTCATTCACAAGCTTTACGTACTTTGAACATTTTGAACACAACTCTGGTTCTCTAGCTCTGTATCATGGACAACATTTCAGTTACTAATAGTAGGGGAACTGCTACAGTTTTCGATTTCAGTAAACAGAATTTTGAATTAGTCTTTTAAGAGGCTCTACCAGACCCCAGAATGACAAACATGACTCTGGCAGGTCTTTGTCTTTCACATTTCCTGTGTCTTCTTAAAAAAACCATCAAATTACGTTCTTAAAGTTAGCCATCCAGGCCCATTCCCTTATTGGCTCATTTACTACTCCTGAGGATGACTTGCAATGTCCAGCTATCAAAATATTAATGTATAGCAATAGAAAACCTTAGGTTCACCTAATAGACATGCCAATCAAAACAACCAGAATATCCTAGCTCATTCTAACAGAGACGTCCCTGTTTTTTGTTTGTTTGTTTGTTTTTGTTTGGTTTTTTTTTCTGTTGAAAAATTACATCTGTAAGGTCTTGTGCTTCTGTTTTTTGGCCTGAGTCCGAAATCAACCACTTTAATTTTCTGTCCTGCTCGATAAAGGATCTCTCTGTGAAAATTTGTGTTTTGTGGTTTGCAGCTATTATAGGATCTGGGAATGAGCACCTACTGTGTGTAGGTCTCTTCAATTTTAATGCTGTGTTTTGGGACTAGGACAAAAACAAATCCAAAATTACAGAATTTGTTCTCTTTCAATGTATGTTTTTGCCCAGAAGGTTGTTAATACATGACCCAAAATTACATGAGGTAATATTTATCTGAAAAGTTCAGTACCCTGTGTAGTAGGCAGATACCAGTGTGCAGCATATAACAAAACTCAGTTTTGGTCCATGCTGGGCCAAAGCACATGGGGATTCTCTGAAGAGAAGATCCAAGGAAGCCTGAAATACAGAGCAGTTTGGGAGGCAGACTGAGGTAGAGAGGAGGTGGCTTGTTTTCAGGGTGCAGGGAATTTGCTGTATAAGAAGGATAAATCAGAAAAAGATGGACTTGGACAATTAATTAAGAAAAGGAAAGCATCTAGTATGGGTTTACAGGAGCCAAATGAGTGGAACCTAGTTGTATTGTATTGGGCCAGAAATAAGCTCTAAGTAGTCAGATCAAAATGATAGGAAAATCCACTGTTCACTGTGGAACCAAAGGAAGGGAAGAACATGGTTCAGAATCCAAGGAAGATAAAGAGGCATTTTTTATGACTTTAAACCTTGCAGTTGTCATATTTGTCATGGCATGTGTCCTGGCAAGGTCATCAATCAGGAGTTGTAATCATGAGCTGCAGTGTCAGGAACCCTCAACTCAGTGGCCCCGGATTCTCCCAGGTCAAAAGATCTGCAGGCCTGGGAAACATACAGAAAAGGAGAAGTGGTGTGCTCTGCAGCTGCTCATAAGGATACCTGTCAAAAATTCTCTCAAGGATATCTTACAATTATTAGCAATTTGATACCCTATGAAATTAGGACTAGTGTGATTATTATTTTCTGTTATGGTTGCCAGAATGGTTTCATATAATTATTTGATAGAGGATTTGCAGTAGCTGCTGTCTGCAAACAGTTCTTCTTGCTATTATAGCCATTCAAACACCACTGAAAAATAAATTCATTTAAAATCTTTTAACTATCCTGTTCTAAAACAAACCTATTCAAGAGGGTGTTCTTTGCCCCTGATGCTATATTGTGCTTTCTTCCAGGAGTCTAGCTTGGCTGTCCTCAGATAAGCTGTATCAAACAGTCAAGTGAGACAGATGTGGATACTCACAGCCAACCAGTGTACTGTGGTCAGGGACTCTAAGGTAGAGTTACAGGAAGGATTAAAGGACCTGAAGGGGTGACAACCCCATAGGAAGACCAACAGTGTCAACTAACCTGGACCTCTGGGAACTCCCAGACACTAAGCCACCAACCAATAAGCATACACAGGCTAGTCTGAGCACCCAAGCCTTTTATGTAGCAGAGGATGGCCTTTCAGTACTCAAGGGGAAAGGATGTGCCTAATCATGTAGAGACTTGATGTCCCAAGGAAGGAAGATAGTTGGAGAGGGACCTGTTTTCAGATATGAAGAGGAAAGGGAAAAGAGAGAACAACTCTGAGAAGTGGACTGGGAGAGGAACAACATTCTGAAAGTCAATAAATAAAAGCATTTATTAATTTTTAATAGAAAAAATAAACATACTACCAAAAATGATTTCAAGTACTACAGTAAATATGTATGTATATATAGAACTGAATCTTTGCTCTGATAATGATTTTAGTGGAAACACTTTTTTATCTTAGTGGGTTGTTTACTTTGGGATTGATGTAAATGTTTTTATTATATTAATGTATGTCCATTGCATCCCAAGATTATCTTCAACTTTTGTCAGAAAGGGGTGTTTGATTTTATGACAGGACTTTTCAGCATCTAATGAAAGTATCATATGGTTTGTGTCTTGCTGCCTGTTTTTATGGTCAAATATATTTACTGATGTATACATGTTAAACATCACTGCTACAATGAGAATAATCCTATTTTATCATTTTGAATAATACTTCACATATGCTCTTGGATTGAGCATGAAAAAAATTTTACTTAGATTTTCATCTCAATCATAATAGAAATTGGCCTACAATTTTTTTGGTGGATGTGGGTCTTGTATGGTCTAGGTATGGTGTAATTGTGTCTTTCTACACTATTTGTTTCTATTTTCTGAAATTATTTCAGGAATTTTTCATTCAGTAATGATTACTAAGTATCCATGACTTTGTTTCTTTCTTTTGTTATTATCCAACTTTAATCTGTCCTAGTAAAATAAGAATGAGTGTGTTATTTCAGTTTTCATATATCTCTTGAGACTCTCTTTTTGTTCAACTATGTAGTCATTTTTGGAGAAAGTTCCATGAGCTACTGAGAAAAGGCATATAAGTTTTTGTTTTGGTAAAGTATTCTGTAAATACATAATAGTTTCATTTTATTTCTGACTTTATTTAATGTGAACATTCTGTACAGAGTTTTTGTTGAAAAACCTGTCTATTTGTGATAATGGAATATTAAATTAGCCATTATCATTATGTGTCAATATGTGGTTTTTATCTGTTGCGTATGTTTCTTTTATAAACTTGACTGCTCTTGTGTGTGTTGCATAAGTATTTAAAAGTACAATTTCCTCTTGGAGAAATTTTCTTCTTATGAGTATGTAGTATCCTTTCCTATTTCTTTTAATAACTTTGTGTTCAATATCTGTTTTGTCATAAACCAATATGGGTACATATGTTTGCATTAATGTTTCATTTGCTTTGAATGTATTCTGCTATCATTTACCTTGAAGTAATATCTATCTTTGTTAACGTGTGTTATGCAGATTGATCATGAAATATTAATTTTTTCTATTCCATTATGTTTGTACTTTTTATCGATGAATTGAGGCAAATAATATCAGAATGAATCAATGGACAGTGTTTGTAGTTTCCAGTGATTTTGTTGTTATGGTGTAGGCTCTTACCACACATTTATGATATGATCGTACATATCTTGTGGAATTTATTCTTTGGTTTGGTTTATATTTGGATTCTTTTGGATGCTTGGTTGTTTTGTTTTTGTTTTGGTTATGTTTTATTTTTAAATGTTGGATTGTTTCTTAGTTGATTGTTTTTGTTTTGTTTTTTTCATAACAGGGTTTCTCTGAGTAGATCAGACTGACCTTGATCTCACTGTGTAGACCAAACTGTCATCAAACTCACAGAGATTAGCCTGACTAAAGATCTCAAATACTATAATTAAAGGCATGTCCCACCCACCTACACAATTTTGTGTTTTTTTAGGTGTGTTTACCTCTTCAAACTAAAGTTTTACTCCTGCCAGCATCTGGAGTCATGAAATCAAACAATCCTTCAGTTTGTTTTCATCATGAAAAATTTAACTTTCTCCATCAACTGTTATTGAAAGTTCTGCTGAGTGTATACTTCAGGTGGCACCTATGTTCTCTTTAAACTTGCAGAACATCCATCCAGGTCCGTCTAGGTTTTATTCCCACTGAGAAGTCCCATGTTCCTTGTAACTTCATATTCACCTTTTTTTATGCTTTTTAAAAAAAATTACATATTTTTGAGCCTATTAAAAAACAAAATAATATAGAATAAAAGAAAAACTGTATGTAGACAAGAAAATTCAGTAGAAGTTTAGAGGAGCACCAAAAGAAGGCAAAGGAGTCAGAGACCCACCCATGTAGTGTCAGATATGAGTTTCATCTTGTTTAGTGAGACTTTAAGTCAATTCATTCACTGTTTGCATATTCCTGAGAGGTTAGTTCCACTGCTGGCCCAGCATATTTTTTAGGCAGGACACATTGTAAATCAAAGGTTTTGAGGCTGGGTTGATATCTTAGTTTGGGTTTTACTGCTGTGAACAATCACCATGACCAACACAACTCTTATTTAAACAACAACAACAACAGCAGCAGCAACAACAAAAACAAAAACAAAAACAAAAACAAAAACAAAAACATTTAATTAGGGATGCCTTACAGTTTCAAAGGTCCAGTCCATTATTCAAGGCAGGGGTATGGCAGCTTCCAGGCAGGCATGTTCCAACAGGAGCTGAAATTTCTATATCTTGATCAAAAGCAAAAAGTGAAGACTAGACTCTGGGCAGCTAGAAAGAGTGTCTTAAAGCCCACATCCACAGGGACACATCTACTCCAAGGCTACATCTTCAAATAGTATTACTACTAAGGCCAAACATAGTCAAACCACTTCACTTGGTATTTATATTTTCCTCTTGGTATTTTTCAGAGTATATTTCCATACCAAAGTCACTAGAATAAGGGGGTGAAGGTTTTATGCTGGCATCACTTCAGCTTCTTCATGTCCAATGAATTAATGTGGATGTTGTCATCAACAATGGCGTCTTGTAATCAATTTGTGGACAATAGATTTATTGTCTTGCCAACAAACTCAACTGTTTATGGCTTTCCATAGGACACTTTTGTTAAGAAATCAATTGAATATAAGACATTCTTGCCACTGGAAGCTACATTTGGTGACAGTAGTTGGTCAGTTGTATCTCTATTTCACTTATTATTGAAACATTCATTAGGATTGCCTTAATATGTATAAGGAAGTTTCCACTGCACTAGGGTTACTCCTGGTCCCTGAAATGCCCCTGTGTCTTCTTCCATTCACGCTCTCAACTACATTTCCTCTCTCCGATCCCATGTGATCCTCCCATTCTGATCCCTTCACATTCATTGATCCAAGGCCTCCTATAAAATCTATTTAATTTCCCCATCTCAGGGAGATCTACTCCCAGGCCCCAGGCCCATGATCTATGCTTAACCACACATATTATAAAATATACAGTGCACAGATGGTATATAATAATTAATTATTTAGCATATATGTGAATTTGTACCATAACTTTCTCTCTGGGCAATCCCTTCTTTAGATTGGGGAAATTTTATCTTATAAATTTGTTGAAAATATTCTCTATCCCTTGGATTTGGGTTTATTCTAATTCTTTATTTCTACTTTCTTTAGATTTATTCCTTTTCTGTGATCGTAGATTCCTAGGCATTTTGTGTATAGATATTTCAGATTGATAATTCTTTCTGATATCTGGAAGGAAATACCAATAAGGATTTATCCAATAAAAGAAAATAAATTGTAGAGGCAGAAGAAGGGAATTCTGGAAGGAGAGAACTCAGAGTACGGGTTAGAGAAGGCACAGATCATGTCAATTCCCAACTTCAAGGTAGCCAGAGGTCTTCCTGACACCAAAGCTTCTTACTACTTCTGGTCTAGGTCTGAAGATGTCTTGTTTCTCCAATAGGAACTTCACTCTTCATCTGACACCTCTTGACTTCCTTCTGTCACTAAAAGGCCCAGGGATTTACTATGATCTCTCTTTAAGGTCAGGTCCTACAGATCATGATGAACGCAAACTTACTATGTGTTTGAAGTTAACCTAGTATGGCTGATCCCATCTTTGACCTGTCGAGCTTGGCTACTAAAGGGATGTACTGATGTGTTTGAATTACTTTAGTTTTTTGGGTTTGGGGTATTTTGTAAGCTGAGTAGCCATATTTCCCAGGCTTTCATATATCAGTTTTATCAATTTTGCCCCTGCATCAGCCTTCTAAGGAGCTGGAACTACAAGTGCTCACCACAGTGTCAGCTTTTGTGTTTCTGAGGTATGTTTCATTTTTTTCTGTTTTATTTTCTAAAGAATGAACTTTTACTTAATACTTTTATTATATGTGTGGGATTCCTAACATATGTGTTTCCAAAGAGCACAGAATTTGACATCTGATCCAGTGTAACAGATAATAAGATCTAAGAAAGTTGTAAGCCATCATATGAATGCCAATCCTTGACTAAGAGTCAAAGGTGAAATAAAATGTTATCAGGTTCTACCCTAGTATTGAAAGAGTTGAAGGAGCTTGCAACCCCATATAAACAACAATGCCAATCAACCAGAACTTCCAGGGACTAAACCACTACCAAAAGACTATACATGGACTGACCCAGGGCTCCAACTGCATATGTAGCAGAGACTATCCTTGCTGGGGCACCAGTGGAAGGGAAAGCCCTTGGACTTGCCAAGGTTGAACCCCCAGTGCAGGGGAATATGGGGGAGGGCAATAGGGGGCACACCCATATGGGGGAGGGGGAGGGAAGGGGATGAGGACTTATGGACAGAAAACCGGGAAGGGGAATAACCTTTGAAATATAAATAAAGAAATATATAATCAAAAATTAAAAAAAGAAAGAAAATTTCACTGGAAACCCTGATTGTGAGGTAGACAAAAATGCACTTTTTCTCTGCTAATGTGATTGTAAACTAGTGAGGAAATTAAGAAAATAAACATTGATGTGATTAATATGCTAAAAGTAAAACCAGATGAACCATTTCTTACCCTAAAACATGAGATTATCAGAGCTAAATATTTCCTTTTATATTTTTTATATAATATCTATTTATAATATCTGAAAAATGAACTCACACAAGGTATCCATCACTATACAAATGGATGTTGAAAATATGATGATGAAAATAATATATACTGAAATTTGTTCAGATAAAGAAAATATTCAAATTCAAAGAAAATGAATGACACTACAAAATACTATTTTTAAATGAAGGAAGAGAGGATTAGGAAAACAAAATCAACCTATACACCCTCATATATGGATTTTTACCTTTAACTTGTATATGAGCATGCCTTCTTGGAAAGACTAAGGTCAGATAACAGGAAAACTTATAGCATACCATGAGGGAGAACATTGTTTCCAGCAAAATTTTACTATGTATTTAAGAAGATAGAAATAATCCCATGCATCCAATGTGATAACCACGGACTAAGGTTGGTCTTCAATAACAACAACAAAAATGACAGAAAGTCCACATATATATGGAAGCTAAACATTGCTCTACTCAATAATTATATGGTCAAAGAATAAATAAAGACATTGAAGACATTTAAGAATTTAATTAAAATGAAAGCACATCATACCCAGATTATGGGACACAATAAAAGCAGTGCTTAGATGAAAACACATGGCTTTGAGTGCCTCCAAAAAGAAACAGAATAGAGAATACATTAGCATCTTGACAGCATACCTAGAAGCTCTAGAACAAAAAGAAGCAAATACACACAAGAGGAGTAGAAGGCAGGACATAATCAAACACAGGGCTGAAATAAACTAAGTAGAACTGAAAGGGATCACACAAAAATCAACAAAACCAGGAGATGGTTCTTTTAGAAAATCAACAACACAACTAAAACTTTGCCAGACTAACCATAGAGCACAGAGAGTGTATTCAAATTAACAAAATCAGAAATGAAAAGGGATATATAACAACAGTATCTGACGAACTTAAAAAAAATAATCATCAAAACCTACTACAAAACCTATATTCACCAAAACTGAAAAATGTGGAGGAAATGGACAATTTTTAGACAAATAACAAGTATCAAAGTTAAACCAGGGTCAGATAAATAATCTAAAGAACTCCATAAGTCCTAAAGGAATAGGAGCAGTTATTAAAATCTCCCAAGCAAAAAGAGTCCAGGATCAGATGGGATTGGTGCTGAATTCTATCAGATGATCATAGAAGACTTCTTACCAATACTATCCAAATTATTCCACAAAAGAGAAACAGATGGAGCCCTACCAAATTCCTTCTATGAAACCACAATTACTCTTACCCCACACAGAGCCAGCAAAGAAATAGAACGTCAGACCAATTTCCCTTATGAATATCTATGCAAAAACACTCAATAAAATTCTTGCAAACTGAATCGAAGACCATATAAAAATGATCATCCATCATGATCAATTAGGCTTCATCCTAGGGATACAGGGATGATTCAATAGATGGAAATCCACCTAGGTAATCCATTTTATAAACAAACTCAAAGGGGGGAAAATAGCATGATCATTTCATTAACTGCTGAGAATTCATTTGACAAAATTCAACACCCATTCATGATAAAAGTCCTGAAAATATAAGGAATTCAAGGCACAAATCTAAATATATTAAAAGGAATAAACTGCAAACCAGTAGCTACCATTGTACTAAATGGTGAGAATCTTGAAGCATTCCCACTAAAACCAGAAACTAGACAAGGCTGCCCACTCTCTACCTACTTATATATTATAGTACTTGAAATCCTAGCCAGAGCAGTCAGACAATGAAAGGAGGTCAATGGGATACAAATTGGAAAGCAATAAGTCAAAATATCACTATTTGCAGATAATATGATAGTGTATTTAAGTGATTCCAAAAGTTCCACCAGAGAAATACTTAACCTGATAAACAACTTCAGCAAAGTGTTGGGGTACAAAATTAACTCAAACAAGTGAGTGATCTTCCTCTAATCTGAGAAAGAAACTAGGAAAATGACACCCTTCACAAGAGTCCCAAATAACATAAAATAACTTTGTGGTGACTTTAACCAAACAAGTGAAACCTCTGTATGACAAGAACTTCAAGTCTCTGAAGAAAGAAATTGAGGAAGATCTCAGAAGATGGAAAGAACTTCCATGCTCATATATTGGCAGGATTAGTATGGTAAAGTTGGCCATTTTGTCAAAAGCAATCTAAAGATTCAATGCAATCCCCATCACAATTCATACTAAATTCTTTATAGAGATAGAAAAAGCAATTTGTAAATTCATTTGGAATAAAAAAAATCCAGGATAGCGAAAACTATACTCAACAATAAAAGAACTTCTCAGGGAATCATCATCCCTGACCTCAAGCAGTATTACAGAACAATAGTGATAAAAACTGTATGGTACTGGTACAGATAAAGGCAGATAGATCAGTGGAATAGAATTGAAGACACAGAAATGAACCCACGAACCAATGGCCCCTTGATCTTTGAGAAGGAGTTAAGACCATCCAGTGAATAAAAAACATTTTTCAATATATGTTGCCGGTTCAACTGGAGATCAGCATGTAGAAGAATGCAAATTGATCCATTCTTATTGCCCTGTACAAAGTTTAAGTCCAAGTGGAAAAAGAACCTCCACATGTAACCAGATGTGCCCAAACTAATAGAAGTAAAAGTGGGAAAGAATCTTGATCACATGGTCACTTGGGTAAATTTCTTGAACTAAACTCCAGTGGCTTATGCTCTAAGATCAAGAATCAAAAAATGGTACCTCATAAAACTACAAAGCTTTGTAAGGCAAAGGACACTGTCCTTAAGACAAATTGGCAACCAACGGATTATGAAAAGATATTAACCAATCCTAAATCTGATAGAGGGCTAATATCCAAAATATAGATGGAACTCGAGAATTAAAACTCCAGAGCACCAAATAACCCTATTAAAATGGGGTACAGAGCTAAACAAAGAATTCTCCTCTGAAGAATATGGAATGATTGAGAAGTACCTAAAAAGATGTTCAACATCCTTATTCATCAGTGAAATGCAAATCAAAAGAATCCTGAGATTCTACCTCATTGCAGTCAGAATGGCTAACATCAAAATGTCAGCTGATAACAGATGCTGGTAAGAATGTGGAGAAAGAGGAACACTCCTTCTTTGTTGGTGGGATGGCAAACTACTACAACTACTCTGGAAATTATTCTGAAGGTATCTAAGAAAGCTATACCTCTCCTGGGCATATACTCAAAAGGTGCTCCAACATAAAAAAAAAGGCACATACTGCCCTATGTTCCTAGTAGCCTTATTTATAATAGCCAAAACCTGGAAAGAACCTAGATGCCCTTCAGCAGAAGAATGCATACAGAAAATATGGTACATCTACACAATGGAGTACTGCTTAGCTATCAATGTCCTCATGAATTCCATAGGCAAATGCATTGAACTAGAAGATATTATCCCATCACAGAAAAACATACATGGTTTGTACTCACTGTTATGTGGATATTAGCCCAAAAGCTAGAATTACCCATGATAATTACCACAGACCCCATGAAACTCAAGAAGGGCAAGCAAAGTGCTTATGCTTTACTGCTTCTTAAAATGGGGAACAAAAATATTCATAGAAGGGGATATGGAGGCAAAGTTTGGAGAAGAAGACACTTAAAGAACAGCCATTAAGAGCCTGCCCACATGGATATACAGCCCACGTACACATACACGCACACACACACACACACACACACACACACACACACACACACACAGCCACCAAAACTATATATGATTAATGAAGATAAGAAGTGCATGCTGATAGGAGCCTGATATAGGTATCTCCTGAGAGGCACAGCCAGAACATGTTAAGTACAGAGGCAAATCCTAGCAGCAAACCATTGAACTGTGAATGGGATGTTTGTTGGAGGAATTAGAGAAAGGATTCAAAGAGCTGAAGGGTCTTGCAATACCATAAGAACAACAATGGAAAACAACCAGTGTTTCATGGGACTGAAAGTCTACTCAAAGAGTATACATGGACTGACCCATGGCTCCAGCTCCACATGTAGCAGAGGATGGCCTTGTTGGGCATCAATGGCAGTAAATGCCCTTGGTACTGCCATGTCTGGACCCCCATTGTAGGGAAAAGTCCGGGGTGGGTGGAAAAGGGGTGAATTGGGAGGAAAACACTGTTATAGAAGAAGCGGGGAATGGTACAGGGGGCTTATGTCTGAGAAATTGGTAAAGGGAGTTACACTTGAAATATAAATAAAAAATATGCAAGAAAAGAAAAAAAGGAAAAGAAGAAGTGTAAATAACAAATATTCAATAAAAAAAGAAAAAAGAAAAAATGAGATGAAAATTAGATCAAAGAGCCAATGAGCTGGCCTCTGGTGAAAGCACTGTAACCTACCCAGCTTGACGACACTGGTTGGTGAGCCAGAAATAAAGAAAGTAAGGAGGAAAAAAAGAAAGAATGAATGAAAGGAAGAAAGGAAGGAAGGAAAGAATGAAGGAAAGAAGGAAGGAAGGAAGGAAGGAAGAAAATATCATCCTGACTGAAGTAACCCAGTCACAAAGGAATTCGCATGCCATGCCTGCACTGCTAAGTGAATAATAGCCTAAAACCTCAGACTAAAACCTCAGAATAAATAAGAAAACATTCACAGACCATATGAAGCCCAAGAAGGAAGAAAACAAAAAAAAATGTTAATGCTTCATTCCTTCTTAGAAAGGAGAACTAAATATTCACAGGCAGAAATACAGAGACAGAGTTGAGAAGGGACTGAAGAAATTGTCATCCAGAGACTGCCCTCCCTGGTGATCCATCCCATATGCCCCCAACAAACCAAGTCACTAATGCCAAGAAGTGCTTGCAGACAGGAGCCAGATTTGGGTATGTCCTGAGAGGCTTTGCCAGAGCCCTACTGATATAGATTAGAATGGTTGCAGCTAATCATTGGACTGAACAGGGTTACCCCAATGGAGAAATTGGAGAAAAGTCTGAAAGAGCTGAAAGGGTTTGTAACATCAAAGGAAGAACAAATATATCAACCAACCAAACCCCACCAGAGCTCCCAGGGACTAAAACACAAATCAATGAGTAAACATGGAGGGTGCCATGACTCCAGCCACATATGTTGCAGAGGATGGTATTGTACAGCATCAATGGGAGGAAAAGACCGTGATGCTGTGAAGACTTGTTTACCCAATGTAGGGTAATGCCAGGGTGTTGAGTTAGGAGCGGGTAGGTATGGGAGCATCCTCATAGAAGAAGGGGGACAGGAGGTGTTTTGGGAGAGGGGGAAAAGAATATAATATTTGAAATGTAGGTACATAAAGTGTTCAAGGAAAATAAAATTAAAAAAAGAACAGCATCATCTGGCTGAACCACCCATTGGTCCTAGGAACTAGACTAACAGCCAAAGAGTGTACAGAGAGGCATACGTAGAGGGATTGGTAGGGTAGGGGGTTATGGACATCATTTGAGATGTTAATGAATGGAATTGTTAATAAAAATATTAACAAAGTAAAAAAGAATAAAATATAAGAAATTAAAATCTTATACAGATAATAAAAATCAAAATCTGAACAGGGGTGATATTTAATTTAAAGTATTAACAAAATTTTATAAAATATTAAAAAGAAAAAGAATAGGGTCAAGGATAGCCACTCAAATAAGATCATCCTTAGCTATGAGGGAAATTCTGATCAAGAGAACTTTGATACTTCATTTTTCCTCAAACAAAGTGGAAAATATTAGCCAAAAACCTGACAACAAATGTTTGGAATAGTGTAATCTTATTCAAGCTATGGAGTCCCCAGAGAGTGGACATATGGTAGGAGGAAAGGCTTCTACACCCAAACATTGAGAAAGAGTAGGGCAGGAAGGATATTGAAACTCACCTGTGTCCTAGCCCAGTAACATTGTTTTATTCCTATCAAAGTTTAGCCATTATTTACACAATAATTTACACCCTGTGCTGTATTTAGCTCTTATGGTAGGCATTTGAATTAGCATAGATCATGGCTACAGTGCCCCATACGTTCAAATCACTGGCTTCAGTCATCTCTCTGCTTTTTTAGAAATAGTACTTCTCTTATGACAGCATTACTCAGTATCTGTAAGAGATGAAAAATTAGATGTTTTTGTAAGGTATTATATTTCTTAAAGATACTACATTCTCAGGTATGAATTATCAGTGGGTCGATCCAATGTTCTAGGACAAAGGTGTATCAAGAAAATATCTATTCAGAGATTCGTGCAATACAATAATATCACATTATGTTTAGATTCATACAAGAAACTTGATTTCTGTATTGACATGAAGTTGATCATTTGAAAGTTAAACTGTAGAACCATTAGTTTCACTACAAAGAGACAGAAACTGTTTAGAAAGGGGCCTGGACATAATTTTGGCATACAAACATCTTTTGAAAAAAAAATCTGTGACTTGTGGAGACCCAGGAAAGCAAAACAAAGATTGAGTCTCTTCAGTTCTACAAAGCATGGTGTCTACCACTGAGACTTGCTCAGGACATATATAGCCTTTTCTGGTACAATTTCTGTATCATTTACCACGGCATCATCTGATGTACATGTTTGTATTATCATAAATGGCTTTCCCATAACTAGTCTCTTGGGTCATATTTGTGGTTGAATTCACTAAGGCTTTTATGCCTTGTGTCTGGATCTCTGTTGTCTTGAATGGAATCATACTGCCTGTGGCTAGAGAAGTTTTTTTTTTTAATCCATATTGTTATTCTGAAAGCAAGCCCTCAGAATAAAAGCCTGTGGGGAGAAAGTAATGGGCAAATACACTGGGCAGTGAAGAGTCTTATCAAAAAGAACGTGGGGTGGTTCAAGTGATAATTTCATTCACAATAAAATTCTAAGCAATCATGCACACATAAGCCATGCATATGTGTGCTGGACATTATAGAGTTCATCTTATGCTCACAGAAGGGAAGATACTTTGCTAATATGCTGTTCTCTTGGACTTTTATCTCTTGCTTTCTGCAGATTCCAATTCTTGTGTGCTCCTACACAAGCAGCGAGTGCTTAGTCAGGATGAATTACCGTATACGTGGTGAAGGAAATGTGGTGATTGTCGGATATTTCCCTGCTTTTGCTGTCTACCCGCTCAACAAAACAACTGACTGGAGGATGTCTGAAGTCAACAGAGATGTTATGGTTGAGTAAGTCCCTTACCATTTATTCATTTTCAAGACTTGGCATTGACATACCCTAGGGGAAGTACAGATTTAAGCTTCATTAATCTTAATTTTTATCCTAGTGAGAAATATGCTTTCTTCCATTCCTAGATCTTTTTTGCAGTCCTGTCTTTTTAATGACTCATCTGGTACTTTCATAGGACAATGAGTTTGTGGTTTAATCACTTTCTTTCCAGAGCAGTCACTGGAAATTTCCCCCATATTCTCAGTCATGCCTATAACTCCTCAGAGTTTGGATTGTTCCCATGTTAGCTCTGCAGGAGAAAGAACATAAAATAAAAAGTTAGAGTATTTGAGAGTATTCTAGAAATCTAGTTGTGCTCAGTAGGATAGTGCCACTGTTATTAGTGAACAACTATTTCCTTGTGTGAGGGTATATTGACAATGTCTGTGTTTGCTGCTGACAATTTGGGAGTAGGAAGATAAAGATTAGAAGTTGAGACCGACTGTCTGTTTCAAAAATACCTACATCGGCCACAGATTATTTTATCTAACTTTTAATATTTGTCTTATGAGATAGCTTACCATGTTTACTTGTTTGCTGCACACACACACACACACACACACACACACAAACACACACACACAGAAATACATATACATATATATGCATATTATATATAATGTGTATTTGTGGTCATGAATGTATTTCTCTGCACATAAAGACTTTAATTGGAGCACCTGAAAAATGTTTCTAGGCATTTAGAAGATGCAAGATTAGAATCAGACAAATCTGCTTGAGTTTCTTAGGTCCTGCTAAAGAGAAAAAAATGCATATTTGTGTTTAAAGAAAGAGAAGTGTATTTTGTCACAGACAACCATGTTTATTGGTGTAGGTAGCCACACAATAACTCTAAGTGAGAAGTGCAGCTTGCACTCAAGTCTGAACTCAAAAATGGAGTATGGAAACATAGTTTCAGGACTTAGTTTGGGGAAAACAAGTGGAAATTAACCAAAAAGAAACATAGGACTCAAGTGGGTTATTGTTAGTGTGGCATTACTGTGTCTGCTGAAATGTGACTCTGAAGCCAAGCCATTAATTCAGCAGTAAAAGAAGAATATGTTCACGTGTACAAGGTTACTTAAAATTAAGGATATTGTAATAGGTATAGCTCTAACAAGGCAACATGGGAAATTTAGAAATTGATGCCTGAACATAATATTCTATGGGAATGTCTATTGATTCAAGAGATCCTTGCTTACTTCAAGGAAGATTAAAAGGCTGTATGGTCTTCTAGACATTTTCACCTGGTATACTAATATGGAATATGTTCTGGTTGACAGTAGATGCTCTCTTTGTTTCTCTACTTCTCCTTGGCTTCCCAATATGAAAATGTGAGGCACCACTCACTCTACATCATCCTGAATGCCTCTTCAGGTGGTACCACGCAGTCCCATCCCTGCAAACTTCACACTTGTAATTATATAAGCCATCTCTGGCTGGCTTGTTTAATATGTTCCAGGAGAGAGTGCTGAATAATGTGATTTAATACCTTATGATGTCAGAAATAATATTAAAGAGAACTTAAAATTATAAATACTATAAAAATAACATGTCTGATATAGGCATCATATTTATTTTTCACATAGTATTTTTCATTGAGATTGGGGTATATGCAAACATATACCCTTCAAGGTTTAAAAGTGTTTAAAAAATTCAATAAAATCTTTTACATAGGAATAAAATACCCCATGTATTACTTGAAAGAGAAATAGTTCTTTCTAAAGTAAATTTCTTCCTGTTATAACTGTAGCAGCATTAAGTATAATTGTCTTAATTATCATAAATACAAAAGACCAAATGTTGTGGGGCTAGCCTTATTTTCTATGACTCTAATTTTCTTGTTCAAATTTTGTAATTGGGTTGCATTTTATATTTTTACTTTCTTGGCCAAATTAGGAAGATAGGAAATGAATATTTGATATATTCTGAAAATAAATAATATGATCATTATCAGAATAAAGCAGATTAAATTACAGTGTAGAAAGATTATAGAATCCTTTATGCATGAGGGTTAATTTACCTGCTAAATAATAATGACAGTTTCTTTCACCATGTATGTGACTTCTATTCCTTCAAACTAACTTAAAAAAAACAAGTTAATTTTTACCAGTTATGTATGCATATTTGTATCAGTAACTTGAAATGGTTTAGGAAATAGAATGTGAATTTTCAAATTGTACTTTTTTTCTACTTTTCTGTGGCAAATTTTCATTTTTTGTATTTTGCAATATAAAGTACCTAAATATCTCCTTTTTGGTTATTTGAACATATTGTTGCAATGTATGGTTTACTTTAAGTACTTTTGCTATTTCATGTGGAAGATATAAAATAACATGAACTTTTATTTGTCAAACCTATATTTATCAGGTTTCAAAACTCTAGTCTTCAGGTATGGAACAACTTTCCAGTTTACTGTAAAACTGTTTGCACTAATTTACATTCCACATTGCTATAGTTATGTCAGTAATATGAATGCACATTCCTTTATCATCATGACAGCATTAGCATCCTATGAGACTGTACGATGGTTAAATTATGAAAGTAATGTATCTACATTTAAAATTAGTCAGATTAATTATGCAACTGATTGCAAACCATGTGCTCTCAAAACCAACTGTCTTGCTGGGAATCATGCTGGTGCATGCCTTTAATCTGAGCATTTGTGAGTCATAGATGGGTGGACCTATGTTTTCAAGGCAAGCTTTATATACACAGGCTTGTGGAACACCCGAACAATTATATTGAGTACTCTATTGCAATTATGTTTTTTGGTTCTTTTAAGAGCCAGAGAAATTTTGTAAGCAGAACTAGTAAAAAGAGGTTTTGGTTGAAAAATCATATATAGTACCATTTTGGGCAAGATATAAACATCCCTAGAGTTTCCCACACTATTGTTTCATGATGCCAAGAATAAGGAAATATTCTTATCTATGTACTCACACTTGGACAGAGAACCATTGTCCATTGTGTGTGTGTGTGTGTGTCTGTCTGTGTGTGTGTGTGTGTGTGTGTGTGTGTGTGTGTGTGTGTGTGAGAGAGAGAGAGAGAGAGAGAGAGAGAGAGAGAGAGAAGTGTGGAGAATATATAGAGAAAGAAAAACAGACAGAAAGAGAGAAAGACAGACAGACATAAAATGTCCTTATTCACTTTATCTCGTCTCTATAAATGTAAAAAAATCTTTTAAAACTACATCTTGTGGGATAAAATGACCTCAAATTTTTGATCTTCAAAATTCAACATTTGGTAGAGAATGAAGGGTTCTGGGAAAGATAAGTATCTTTTAAAAACATTTTGAAAATGTGTTTTATGTAGATGGGTCATTGAAGGATACAGTACATAGCAGACATCAATATATTGTGTAAACGTCATTTATCTAGAGTGTTACAAGGCACAAGTGATGTTAAATGTAGTAATAGAAATGACTGATGATGTCATTTTTTAATTGTTCTTTTATAATATTTTTATTAGATATATTTCTTTACTTTCATTTCAAATATTATTCCCCTTCCTGGTTTCCTGTCCATAAGCCCTAATCCCCTGCCCTACCCCTTCCCCATATGTGTATTCCCCCCATACATCCACCTTATTGCCCTCCCCCATATTCCTCTCAACTGGGAGTCCAACCTTGCCAGGACCAAGGGCTTCCCCTTCCACTGGTGCTCCAATAAGACATTTCTCTGCTACATATGCAGTGGGAGCCCTGGGTCAGTCCATGTATAGTCTTTAGGTAGTGGTTTAGTTTCTGGAAGCTCTGGTTAGTTGACCTTGTTTTTATGGGGTTGGAAGGTCACTCAACCCTTTCAATACTTCATGTAATTCTCCCCAGGTGGTCCTGTTCTCAGTTCAGTGGTTTGATATTAGCATTGACCTCTGTATCGGACATGCTCTGGATGTGTCTCTCAGCAGAGATCTATATCCGGTTCCGTTCAGCATGCGTTTTTTAGCTTCATCAATCTCATCTAGTTTTGGTTGCTGTATATATATATATGGGTAATATGTGGGCCAGGCTCTGACTGGCCATTCCTTCAGTTGCTGCTCTAAACTTTTCTTCAATATTCCCTCCAATGGATATTTGTTTCCCCTTTTAAGAATGAGTGGGAGCATCTGCATTTTGGTCATCTATCTTCTTGAACTTCCTATGGTCTGTTGATTGCATCTTGGGGAATTCAAACTTTTGGGCTAATATCCACTTATCAGTGAGTGCATGCCAAGTGTGTTTTTCTGTGGTTGAATCACCTCACTCAGGATATTAACTAGTTCATTTTACTTGCCTATGAATTTCAGGAAGTCATTGTGTTTGATAGCTGAGTAGTATACCATTGTGTAGATGTATCAAAAGTTTTAATCCATTCCTCTGTTCAAGGGCATCTGGGTACTTTCCAGTTTCTGGCTATTATAAATAAGGCTGCTATGAACATAGTTGAGCATGTGTCTTTGTTGTATGTTCGAGCATCTTTTGGTGTGTGCCCAGGAGGGGTATAGCTGGGTCCTCAGGTAGCAGAATGCTCAATTTTCTGAGGAACCTCCAGGCTGATTTCCAGAGTGGTTGTACCAGTTTGCAATCCCAAGACAATGGAGGAGTGTTCCTCTTTCTCCACTTCCTCGTCAGCGTCTGCTGTCACCTGAGATTTTTATCTTAGTCATTCTGGTTGTTGTGAGATGGAATGTCAGGGTTGTTTTAATTTGCATTTCCCTGATGACTAAGGATGTTGAACATTTCTTTAGTTGCTTCTCAGCCATTTGATATTCCTAAGCTGCAAATGTTTTGTTTAGCTGTGTACCCCATTTTAATATGGTTATTTGGCTCTCTGGAGTCTAACTGCTTGAGTTCTCTGTATATTTTGGATATTAGTCCTCTATCAGATGTAGGATTGGTAAAGATCTTTTCCCAATCTGTTGGTTGTTGTTTTGTCCTAATGACAGTGTCTTTTGCCTTACAGAATCTTTACAGTTTTATGAGGTACCATTTGTCAATTCTTGATCTGAGAGGATAAGCCATTAGTGTTTTGTTCAGGAAATTTTGCCCAGTGCTCATGTATTCAAGACTCTTCCCCACTTTTTCTTTTATTAGTTTGAGAATATCTGGTTTGATGTGGAGATCCTTGATCCACTTGGACTTAAGCTTTGTACAGGGTGATAAGAATGGATCAATTTTAATTCTTCTACATACTGACCTCCAGTTGAACCAGCATCAATTGTTGAAAATGCTATCTTTCTTCATTGGATGGTTTTAGCTCCTTTGTCAAAGATCAAGTGACCATAGGTGTGTGGGTTTATTTCTGGGTCTTCAATTCTATTCCACTGATCTAGCTGCCGGTATCTGTACCAATGACATACAGATTTTATGAATATTGCTCTGTAATACTGCTTGAAGTCAGGGATGGTGATTCCCCAAGAAGTTCTTTTATTGTTGAGTATGATTTTCACTATCCTGCGTATTTTTGTTATTCCAAATAAATTTTCAAATTGCTTTTTCTATCTCTATAAAGAATTTAGTAGGAATTTTGATGGGGATTGCATAGAATCTTTAGATTTCTTTTGGCAAAATGGCCATCTTTACTATACTATCCTGCCAATCCATGAGCATGGAAGATCTTTTCATCTTCTGTTCCTCAATTTCTTTCTTCAGAGACTTGAAGTTCTTGTCATACAGATCTTTCACATGCTTGGTTAAAGTCACACAAAGTTTTTTTATATTATTGGGGACTTGTGAAGGGTGTCATTTCCCTAATTTCTTTCTCAGAGTAGAGGAAGACTACACCAATTGAGTAATTTTATACCCCAACACTTTGCTGAAGTTGTTTATCAGGTAAAGTGTTTCTCTGGTGGAACTTTTGGGATCACTTAAGTACACTATCATATCATCTGCAAATAGTGGTATTTTGACTTCTTCCCTTCCAAGTCCAATTTGTTTCCCTTTGACCTCCTTTCCTTGTCTGATTGGTCTGGCTAGGACTTTGTGTACTATATTGAATAAGTAGTGAGTGAATGGACAGCCTTGTCTAGTCCCTGATTTTAGTGGGATTGCTTCAAGTTTCTCTCCATTTCGTTTGATGTTACCTACTGGTTTACTGTATATTACTTTTACTACATTTAGTTATGGGTCTTGAATTCCTGATATTTCCAGGACTTTTATCATGAAGGGGTGTTGAATTTTTTCAAATGCTTTCTCAGCACCTAATGAAATGATCATATTGGCCTTATCTTTGAGTTTGTTTATATAGTGGATTACGTTGATAGATTTTTATATATTAAACCATCCCTGCATACCTGGGATGAAATCTACTTGGTCATGATGGATGATTGTTTTGATTTATTCTTGGATTCGGTTTGTAAGAATTTTATTGAGTATTTTTGCGTCAATATTCATAAGGGAAATTGGTCTGAAGTTCTCTTTCTTCATCGGGTCTTTGTGTGGTCTAGGTATAAGAGCAATTGTGGCTTCATAGAAGGAATTTGGTAGTGCTCTGTCTGTTTCTATTTTCTGGAATAATTTGGACAGTATTGTTATAAAGTCTTCTATGAAAGTCTGATAGAATTCTGCACTAAACTCATCTGATCCTGGGCTCTGATGTTGTAATTTAACATCACAATTTCTCTACTTAGTTTACTGCCATGTAAAATATCTATTGCAGTAAGTGGGTAATGAAATGTCTCACCATGTTGTGCCATGGTTAATCTGTTCTTTGCAATCTACTACTGTTTCATTAGTGAAGTTGGTTACTCCTGTGTTGGAGATGTGCATGTTTAAAATTGTAATACTCTGTTGTTGATTTTTTCTTTAATGTATGTAAGGTATGTTTAATTTGGCCCTCTAAATAGTTTGGTTTGATGTCTATTCTTTTACATCTTGGGATAGCTATGCCTGCTTGGATTCTTTTTGTTAATGTTTTCATTTCTGATTCATTCTTACCATTTCCAATTCATTCATTTTCTGCCTTTCACTAATGCCAGCCTCACCCTACAACCTTCTCCCCTTTATTTGTGCCACCATTTGTTTGAAAAAGTGCAAGCCTCTTGGGAATACCACCCAAACACAGGCAGCATAACATGACAAATTAAGACTGGGCATAAACCCACAGATGAAGGGTGAGTGAGTTAACCCAGTAGGAAGAAAATTGACTGAAAAGCAAACAAAAGAATCAATGACATTCAGGCTCCCACTTTCTAAATCTCACAAAATCACCAATCTAACAACCATGCCATATATGATGAGGACCTAGCCCTGCTTATTTTATTCTGTGGGCTGTGTTCTCCTATTTTCCAAAACCCTACTTGCTCTTCCTGTTTTTCCTCCACTTTCATAGGGCTCCCAGATCTCCAAGAGGAAGCATCCAGTGGAGATCTTCAGTTTGAGCTCTCTGCACACCTAATGTTTTACTGTGTTTTTCTGCATCTGCTCTAGTGATAGCTGTCAATGGGGAACTCTCTTATCACAATTTTCCTAGGCACAGATATTAATACAAAAAATGTCATTGGGTATCATTCTATTAATTATTTCCCTAACCAATGTCTCTGAGCTATGCAATCTCTGGTTCCTGGTCATCTGAACAGTTACAAGCATGAGCTCTCTTTTCTCGTGGAGGCGTCAAATTTGACCAATTATTGGTTAGCCTCTCCCACAACTTCGGCCCCTCTATTGCCTCACTGCGTCTCACAGGCAAGATAAATTATAGGTGTAAAGTTTTGTGGTATTGATGTCCTAGAACCAGATCTGTAATATTTGCCTTGTTACAGAAATGGATTGTTGAGACTTCATATATTCCTTTACTAGAGATCCTAGTTAGAATCCTAACTACCCTTGTAGAATTCTGGAAGTTTTCATGCAACATATTTGCACAACTCTTCCTAAATTTCTCCCAGTTTCATCTAGCTTGCCCAGTATTCTCTCCATTCATATCTTTCTCCACCCCTACCGGATCAGTCCTATTCCCAAACCCACCTGCACACAGTCCACTCACACAATGTATTCCATTTCCCCTTCCCATGGAGATCCATGCATCCACTTAAGTCCTTCTTGTTACTTAGCCTCTGAGTCTGTGAATTGAACCATGATGATCCTTGACATATAAATTAATTTCTACTTATATATGGGTACTTATCATATTTATCTTTCTACATATGGGTTGTGTCACTCAGGATATATTTCTAGTTCTATAAAGTTGCCTGAGATTTTTATAATGTACTTTTAAACAGCTGAATAAAACTTAATTGAATAAATATGCCCCATTATCTTTATTAATTCTTCAGCTGAATAACATCTTGATTGCTTCGAGTTTGTGTCTATTATGAATAAGGAGCTATGAACATGGTTGAGCAAGTGTCCTTGAGATAGAATAAACATTCCTTGGATATATACCCAAAAGTAATATGGCTGGGTGTAAAGGTAGGTCAATTCCCAGGTTTTGAAGGCACTGCATATTATTTTCCACAGTGGCTTTACAAATTTGTTCTCCCACCAACAATGCAGGAATGTTCCCCTTGCACCAAATCCTCACCAGCATGTGCTGTCTCTTGTGTATTTGACTGTAGTCCTTCTGACACATGTAAGATGGTATCTCAAAGTCACTTTTGTTAGTATTATCATGGTTGCTAAGTAAGTTGAAAAATCTTTAACTATTTCCTAACCAGTTTCCTGTTTTCCTCTTTTGAGAATCCTGTCTGGCTCTATACTCTGCCTTTTAGTTGGATTTATTTCCTTCTCAATATCTAAGTTGTATATATATATATACATATATATGTTATATACAATGATATATATATATATATATATATATATATATTATTACCACTCTATCAGATCATGAGTTGATGAATATCTTTTTCCATTCTGTAGACTGTGGTTTGCAATTCTGACAGTATCCTTTGCCTCACAGAAACCTTTCAGTTTCAAGGATAAATAAAGGTAATAATTCATGTAGACCTATAGCATTCAAAAAGATCCAAACATCAACTTAAAAACCCTCTGCCAAAAAGGCTCAAGATGTTTGATGTAGTCAGTATATAATTTTATCAGTCCTTCAAGGAATTAGTAACCTTAATACATATGTAATTATTATACAAAACTGCAAAAAAAGAACATTTTCTTAGGGAAGGTTACTCTGATTTCAGAAACATACAAAGACTCTATCAAAAATATAATAAAACAAAGGAAAATTGTAGGACAACCTCTTTGAATATAGACACAAATAAGTGTGTGAGAACTTAATCTACTAACATGCTAAAATATCTATAAACTCTGATCATGTTGCCCTCATTCAAAAGATGCATGGTTAATTAAAAACCTTTAAATCAATGAATGTAACTCACCTTATAAAGAGACAAAAGTACAGGGAAATAACTGATCATCTGGTTGAATGGAGTAAAGCCCTCTCACAAAATCCAGGATGATTTCATGATGATTGTCCAGGAGTAAATGATGAAAAGAGAAGGAACCTCGACTTAATGAAAAGAGATTTGTTTTTTTAAAAAAAAAAACAACAGAAAACATCATAGGATACAGAAAAAAACAGTATATATCACTGAACTTCTGAACAAGACAAAATTGTCCATTCTCATCCCTTCTTTTTAACCTAGAACTAGAATTGCTATTGAGGGAGTAAGACAGGTGAAGTAGATAAAGAGACCACAGATAAGAAAAGAAATAAAATTATCTTTACTTGTAGGTGTTATGATAATGTACACAAATGATCTTACAGACTATATAAGAATTCTGATATAGCTGATACAGACATTCAGCAACACTACCTAATTCAGAATTGCCACAAAAACCTGGTACCCTTCCATTGTACAAATTTTAAACACTGAGAAAGAAATTTAAAAAATCCTCTCAAAATAGCTCCCAAAATAAAATATTTCTAAATGAATGAATCAAAGCTATGAAATACAGTAGTAATAAAGAACTTTAAGACACAGATAAATTTTGCATAAGATCCCATATGTTGAAAGGATCTACTAATACTAAACTCATTGATCATTAGCATTAATTATTGTGAAATGTCTAGGGTTACAGGTTTACTCAGTGACAGTACACAGCTTCTTGGGGAGAGGGACAATGTTCTGAGGCTGGAGACGACCAGTCTGAAACATGAGAAAGATGGAAATGGTTCTGGGGACTGTGGCCTGCATCAAAGCCAGGGATGTGGAGTTCTCAGACCCTTTGACATATAGGTGCTGCTGGGAGTAGCAAAAGAGCGCAGAACAGAGGTAGGGCCCATGGGATGTATATGACCTTGGACCAGGAGAGAAAAGCAGAGCTCCTGTTAGTATCATGGAGAAGAAATCTTGGGTTAATGTGCAGCAAGCTTAGTGGTAGTTTTGGCTGGGCATTCAGAGACGCCTTCTATAGGTGATTAGACTGCAACTCAAAAGGTGAAGGCATACTCCATGGCTCCCCAGGGCAGATCTCAATGAAAGCAGACAGTCTATTGTTCTTAATTGTTTATTGTCAAGGCAGAAGATTGATGTGTAAAAACAAACCACATTTTTCAGGGTGGGACTGAGATTGAATACCTTTTGCAGGGAGGAAGTCTGAGAAGGAAAGGTTATTTGTGAAGCCTTCTAAGCTTCTAGGTTGCTCACTTGCAGAGACCTCTGTCTTGAGTCTACCAGAACTATGGTCATATATCTTTCATATGAGAAGAATGCATGGTACGTTTGTTCTAAGTCAGGAGTCTGTCATGGACATGGGAGTCATCTTAGCCTCAGGATTGTGTCCACAAGGTCTCCAAGTTTTGAACATCTTTACCTTATAAAGCTTCCAGACATGGTTTTACAGCCCATAATAATGTGCATCCTATAAAAAGCAATCTAGACATTCAGGGCAACACTCATCAAGATTTGAATAGCAAATTTTATTGAAATTGATGTATGTTTATTTTTCCAATGACAACACAAAAGACCCAAAATAGACAAAAATAATCCTGAACAATAACCACAGAATTAGAGATTCCAAGACCAGTTTTCATGCTATGCTTCTGAGCTACAATAACAAAAGCAACATTTATGTGAATTGAAGACAGACTCATTGATGAAAGGAGTAGAACTGAGATCACATATAATCATATAAAGGAACACTGATAGAGAGAGACACCATGTTTTTGTCAAAGAAAACAATAATACACATTAGTCAAAACACAGAAACCTGGGGAACTAAGAGATGGCTCAGTGGTTCAGAGCAATGAAACCTTTTCCTTGTAGTGAGTTCAATTCTCAGTATCCACATAGTGTCTTAGAATTATCAGTAATGGTATCTGATGTCCTCTTTTGGTATGTCTAAAAACAGCTAGAGGTACTCATATTCATAAAGAAAATAAAGCTTTTTAAGAAAAGATTACAAAAAGAAAAATAGAACTTTAAAAATACAGGATATATTGAATAGCTACAGGTAGAATCATATGTTTCTAACTTTCTTCCTATACAAATTCCAATTCAGTGGATCAAGAACCACAACATAACACCCAACTATACAAGCTGAAATTGTTGCTTTTGGTTACATCCTAAAACTTGAA
This sequence comes from Rattus norvegicus, assembly GCF_021556685.1. Taxonomy (NCBI): domain Eukaryota; kingdom Metazoa; phylum Chordata; class Mammalia; order Rodentia; family Muridae; genus Rattus; species Rattus norvegicus. The sequence continues at coordinate 75,105,544 of NC_141534.1, forward strand.
GGTAAGACTCTATTACTAGAGAAGGCACATACTCGACTCAAAGTATAAAGAAAAATCCAGTAGGAATGGGCCAGGAAGCTTGATCCTTGCAGGCTATGTTTTATAATTCTAGAAGGTGCTATGCAATCTTCCAGAGGATAAAGGTAATAACCAAGCCCATGGAACTATGGACTGTTTAAACTACAACAGTAATTGTCATGTTAACACGAACACTCAGCTGGTTGGGTATAAACATAAAGTAATCTGAAAAGACTGATTCTCCATTGAAAGTTTTCTTCCATTAGGGTACCTTGGAGGGAAAACTCCACAGAATTTTCTTAATTAATAATTGATGTGTAAGGAGGAATCTTCTGTGCATGGTGCCTCTGGGCAAGTAGTTCTGTGTTATATTAAAAATCAGATTGAGTAATTCAAGAGAAGCAAGAAAGGAAGATTTGCTTCATTATGGTTCCTGCTTTGTTCCCATTTTTTGAGGTCCTACTTTGATTTTCTGCAATGGTTTTTCAAAATTTTTGACCTGTAAGCAAGTTTCACATGGTCAATATTTTACCGTCAGAACAGAAATCAAACTAAGACATACATCATGGAAGCTCTATACTATTGTGAGATAAGGTTTTTTCTGGCTTAAAATGATAAAACTCATCACTTGCCAGAGTATTGGGCCAAGCACTGCGGGTTACACAAAATATAGTCTCAAGGGGAGAAGGAATTACTATTACCTTGATAAATTCACTCAATGTAAAACTGAATCTTCTTAATTTATCATTATACACATTGATAAACAGATCTCTCAATCCCTGACATAGAATCTATGGCATTATTATTATTATCATCAACATCATCATCATCATCATTACTATTATTTTTATTATTATACCCTGACCATATTTTTCTCATTCTACACTCTTACCTGTCCCCGATTCACACTTGCCCTCTGTCCATCCCCATCTACTCTTTACAGTTTCTCTTCATAAAAGGGCAGTTTGATATCCTCCCATGAATATCAACCAAATATGACATATAATTTTTCAGTAATGCAAGTCACCTCACCTTTTATTAACGTTGAACAAATCAACCCAGGTTGTGGGAAAGGATCCCAAATGCAGGCAAAATATCAGAGACAGGCACTGATCCCACTGTTTAAGAGTTCCTTAAGAAGATCAAAGTTACACAACTGTAATTAATATATATATATATATATATATATATATATATATATATATATATATATATAAAACAGATGGCCTAGTCAGTACCATGCAGGATCCATGGTTGTCATTTCATTTGCTGGGAGTCTCTACAGGTTAGTTGATTCCATGGTGTTCCTTTTGGTGGCTTTGACCCTCAGGCTTCTAGAATCCCCCTGCCTCCTTTTTTGCAGGATCCCACAAGCTCCACCTAATGTTTGGCTATGGGTCTCTGAATCTCTGGTATAAATCGGGATAGTTGCAAGGGGTGGGGGTGGGGTTCATGTCAGTGAAGGCTGAAAAGAGAATGTATTGGAAGAGACAACTGGAAATCTGGGCATTTTGGAGACAAGCACGAAACTTCGTGCAATAAAATCTTCCAGGAATCTATAATATAACCCTAGCTGAGAATCACAGCAATGGGAGTCTAAATTTCATATCTCCTGTAACCAGTCAAGACTTCCGGTGGAGGGATTCGGATGCTAACTCAGACACAAAACCTTTGACCTGTAAGCAAAGGTTTCCGAGGGTACCTGGAAGAGAATGGGGGACAAGAGACGCGAAGAAGGATGCCAAGACAAGAGTCTGATCAAGGCGACAATTTTTTTTTCCCAAGGCTGAATTTATACCATAACGTGGGTAACAGAGGAGGGTGGGGAGTAAGAAACATTTACTCAGGCCAAGGACACAATATTCCTGTGGTCAGGAAATCGGCTGATGTTGACAGAATGTCAGAAAAATCACAGGTTTGTCATATCTATTAGTCAGTAGGATGTTGGTTTTTCAAAAAGGTTACAGGTCATCACATTGTGTATCTTTACGCGTCAGATGTTATTATTTATTTTGACCACCAGATTTGTATTAGTCTTCTGCAGCTGGCTGGGGACTTTCCATGAACCCAGTCATACTTAATTCTAACCATAATAATAACATCAACAGTGGAGGGCTTCAAGGGCATCGGTCCCAACATTGACCTACAATTTTTCATGCCTACATGATGTGGAGTAGATGCAACAGAAATTGTAAGTGTTGGCTAACAAATGATTGGTCCAGTTTGAAATTTATGCCATGACAGGGAGCCTAACATGGACATGGCCTGGAAGGCCAAGACCCTGAACATAGATATCCTAGAGTTCAAGCTTAAAACCAAATAAAAGTGGCAAGAAACAGTCAATGAAATGACTAAAAATGAGATGCTACTATTTTCATAGATAGTCAGTGACACAACAAAATAAAAAAAATATTAGAGATAATAGTGTGTTCTTGACTGAATGGAACATAATTATCTAACTCACACCATTCCAGAGATCATTGAAAAAGAAAAAAAAGATAAAATATATGTAACAGCCAAAGTTGATGGGTAAGTATAAGGAAACATCTGGATGTATCAAAGCTGCTCCATTTAGGAACTGATCACAATTGTGACAGCATAGACTACACCTGTATCAGCCAAGACCATACAGAATCTCAGTATTCAGAAGTTAGATGAGCAAACAAGCTCATACATAGCTACAGAGTGAGTGGCAAATTTTAGGCACTGAAAGAAGATAAGACAGTTTTATTTAAGGATGTGTAACTTCATAAACTGACCTCATTTCAGAAGATCACATGCATCCAATAATGCATAAACAGCAGAAATTTAAAAGTAAACCATGGGGAAAGAAACAATGCTAACAAGAAAGAAAGAAAGAAAGAAAGAAAGAAAGAAAGAAAGAAAGGAAGGAAGGAAGGAAGGAAGGGAGAGAGAGAGAGAGAGAGAGAGAGAGAGAGAGAGAGAGAGAGAGAGAGAAAGAGAGGGAGGAGGGAGGGAGGGAGGAAGAGAGGAAAGAAGCAAGCAAGAGAGGAGAGAGAAGAGGAGATGACCAAAATGTGAATGCTCCCACTCCTTAAAAGGGAAAAAAATATCCATAGGAGGGGATATGGAAGCAAAGTTTAGAGCAGCGACTCAAGGAATGGCCATTGAGAGCTTGACCCACATGTGGGCCATATATATACAGCCCCCAAAACTAGATAAGATTGATGAATCTCAAATAAATGCATGCTGAAAGGGACTGGATATAGATCTCTCCTGAGAGACACATCCAGGGCACGTCCAATACAGAGGTCCATGCTAGCAGCAAACCACAGAACTGAGAATAGGACCCCTTTGGGGAGAATTAGAGGAGGTATTGAAAGAGGTAAAGGAGCTTGCAACTCCATAAAATCAACAATGCCAAACAACCAGAGCTTCCAGGGACTAAATCATTACTGAAAGACTATACATGGACTGACCCAGGACTCCAACTGCATATGTAGTAGAAAATAGCCTTGTTGGGGCACCAGTGGAAGGGGAAACCTTTGGTCCTCCCAAGACTGGACCCCCCAGTGCAGAAGAATATGAGGGGGGCAATAAGTGGAATACACGTATGGGGGGGAGGGAATGAGGGCTTATAGACAGGAAACCTGGCAGAGGAATAATGTTTGAAATATAAGTAAAGAAATATATCCAATAAAAAATTTAAAAAAGTTATATTTAAGGAAAAAGGGTAGTATGAGCAGACAATGAGAAATGTCTTAGGAGAGTTAGTGAAGATGAGTATATGAAGAAATGAGTTTGTCAAAATTCTAGATTATCAGAAAACATTAAAAATCCTCTCTGAATCTGATAAAGAATAAGAAAGAGAAAATACTTGAATTCATTTTCATGTGTGAGAATTTCCTAAATTAGACCGTGGAAGTATAGATATAAAGACCAACAATTAAAGGACTTGTGTAATGCTGTATATTTTTCTCCCTGTGTTTTAGAGGTAGAGAAACAGGGATTTCTGTGAGTTTGAGGACAAATTTCACTAAAGAGAAAGTTCAACAACAGCTAGGGATAAATATAGAATCACTGTTAAAATAAAAGTCAGATATTTAAAAGGAAACCACAGAAGAAAGAAAGAATGAAAGAATGAAAGAAAGAAAGAAAGAAAGAAAGAAAGAAAGAAAGAAAGAAAGAAAGAAAGAAAAGGAGGAATGGAGGGAGAGAAGAAGAAAGCCAGAGAGAAGGAGGAGTTTGCAACACACTTTCTTTTCTGCTTGTGTTATCTCCTTTCTAAAACTCCAAACTCAACTCCAAAAACCCTGTTTCCATGGCAGTGAATCCATTGTCAGTCTTGTTTTGTTTCCTGGGACTTTTAAGTTCACAAATGTGAAAAAGTGTCTGGATGTGATTCCCATTTTTACATTCATGTATTTGAAGTTTAGAGTTGATTTCATCCTAGGATGAGAAAATAGGGACAAACACTTTTTCCTAACTTTTACTTTCTATTTACACCAGCATCTCATAGAAGAAAGTGTTCTGACCATTATGCTTTTTTATTTCCTGCTTCCATGACAAATCACAAAATGCTAATTTTGCTGTATATTCCAATTTATTCTATTAGTCTAGGAGTAACATCATTTTTATCTTTTCCATGTATTTGTTTGGAAAACTATTTTTTGTTAGATAGTAGAATAGATAAACCCACTGGTTTCTTTGCTACTTATACTTAAATTATCCTTTCAATACTTTTTCCAAGAGGTAGTTTGGATATTATTATCAAAGGTGGTATTTACATAGATGCACATGTTTGTGTTAGTGTACATACACAGTTATGTGCAAGGATGTAGATGACAACAATCAACTTGAGTGGACAGAGCCACATTCTGTGTGCATGGTCTCTTATTGTCAGAGGGTTTACTGTTGTGCATAAACAGACAGAACAGCATGATTTTGGGATCCATTTATCTTCAGAAGCCACAAACTGGAAATTAACGTGTTCACTATTGTGCCCTGTGAGATACATGAGTAACAGGGATCAAACTAGGGTATTCATACTAGAATGGCAAGCATTTTTCTCTCATACATGTTCTCTCACAAGCCAGTGTGTTCATATTATTAGATAAAAATGGTGATAAACACTTAAGATTTTTGTGCTCTGGACTCTCTCACCATTTTAGTTTTCCTTCTTTATTTCTTCCAAATATCTCTTATTTTCCATCCTTCTTTCCTTAATATGATAAATATCTTAGTACTTACTTTTGCTTGTTTTAGGTTGTTACTGTCCATTGAAGCAAAGGTTGGATATCTAAATACCCTGGGTTCCTCTGAATTGTTCTTTACAGACAGATGCCATGATTTTCTCATTTTTCTCATGAGCTTATGTTGCTATTCCTCTCCATTTCCACACATGCTACTATCATGAAGAATATAACATTGCATTTTTGGAATTACAAGAAATAGGTCAATATGAGATTTAACCTAGGCATACATATCAAGCAACTTTTTTAAACATACTAACCTAATGAAACTAACATGTGGATATTATATTTTTCTTGTGACCTGTCATATTTATCCATGTGTGTATAAACTTGCTTATTAAAAAGTACACTTTGCTTTCTTCCCTACCAACTAATATTAAGTGAATGAATGAAAAGAGCAGAAAAGAATATTCATGTAGTCCAAATGTGAAAACTGCGTTTGTACCAGCAGATTGATAATAAAAAAGAAAGAAAGAAAGAGAGAGAGAGAGAGAGAGAGAGAGAGAGAGAGAGAGAGAGAAGGAAGGAAGGAAAGAAAGAAAGAGAGAGAGAGAGAAGGAAGGAAGGAAAGAAAGAAAGAAAGAAAGAAAGAAAGAAAAAAAGGAAGGAAGGAAGAAAGAAAGAAAACAAAAGAAAAGAAAAGGGTATTGCAGTGCCCATGTATAAACCTGCTAATCTCTTGGTGAACTGGAGACACAGGCAGGAAAATCACCTGTATCATATGAGCTACACAAGACCTGGCATTAAATGGAAGATGGTGATAGTACCCACTTATAATTGTTTAAATTCTAAATACTTTTGCATATGTGCACACCCAGAGATACACATGCCATGTATAAACAAGTATACATATCACAAAACCACATACATAAAAATGAATTATAAAATGGTAACTGTTGTTTAGACACGTTCAATGATCTAGATATTTGTGAATTAAACCATATCTTCCTAACTAGTCGCTTGATTAAGAAACTTTTGGTTTTGGGGGCTGTGACGATTGAAGTTGAACCAGGAGATTTGAAGACTTTTCCCTTTCATTGACAGAATTCATCACAGGTACAAGGCAAATTAATTAACCTCATTTGGAGCTCAAGACACTGAGTGGTCTGCATTCAGTGTTTTACAACATCCTAAAAAATTAAACCTAAAAAGGTTTTAGTCTTGTGGAAACTTAATATATTAGAATCTTCTTTGTAATTGATAGATGGTAGATAGATAGATAGATAATAGATAGATAGATAAATAGATAGATAGATGATAGATAGATAGATAGATAGATAGATACTAGATATAGAGAGATAATACATGCATGCATTGATAGATATATAGATTGACAGATAAATAGATAAAAAGACAGATAGAAAAAAGAAATCTCAAAGGAATCATTAAATAACAGAGAAGAGAAAGCTATAATTAGCCTACTAAAAACTTACAGTTCTAGAAATGGGTTACTTGAGTCATTGACAAAGAGGGGCCTATGGAAACTCCAAACAATCCAGGGTACAGATAAAGTAATTTGTTTCTCCACACAAAATGAAGGTGAAGTTCTTTGCTGAAAACAACACTGATGCAACTTACTGAACTTCATGTAGAGAAGCTGGTATCTACTTAGAGCCATTACTTCTATGGACTAACATTCATGGTACTGGAAGGTACCCTGCATTATTTCAAACAAAAAAGGGGAAAATCAACTTATCTATGAATCCTTTGAACAATAATAGTTTCCTGCCCGCAAGACACAAATATGAAATAGTGAAATAGTGGCACAAAATTGTGAGAGGAATCAAGCAAATTTTGATTGCATTTAAGGTCCACTCCTCTATAGATAGAACCATCACTTCTTGCACTGCCAAGGACCTAAAACTAGATAGGAAATGGACATGGGGGAAATAAAATACTATTGTTTGGCAAAAGAATGTAACTCCTTAGAATATTCTGTTATATCCATAGATCAGTGTCATACTTTGCAATCATCAGAAAAGTTCTGTATAACAGTAGCAACTCAGTTCTAAATGAGATGTATCCAAAAGACCTATTAAGTGCTCAGGAAATGCTACAGAAGAAGAGATTAGAAAATTTTAAGAGCCTGAGAATGTGAAGGAGACTTAGGGAACAAGTCCTTCTAAACATTGCTAGATTGATGGACATGTGGACTCTCAGAGATTATAGAAGCATGTAGAAGTTATACACCCATCTATAAGATAGGCAGTCAGTGTTCAGAGATGAAATGGATACAAGCCCCAATATTTAATTCAGAAGAGATTTGTAAGCTATCACAAGCTCCTATAATTAACTCAAATGAAAATACAAAAATTAGTTGTTTCCAAATGAGTCTCCTTGGATATACAAACTATTTTTAAGGCAAGAACCCATGCTCAGTAGAAGTTGCAAAACAAAATGAACTCAATGGCACTTTGGAGGTCAATTTTTTAACTATACATGACACTTGTATATATAATATGGTTTTCTTGTTGTTTTGTTTCTATGGTTTTCTATTTATGAAAACATGTGAGTCTCTGTCAGGATGTATCTCGGTATCTCTGTTCATTGAACTTTTTTTCCCGTTCTTTGTGTGTGTGTGTGTGCGTGTGTGTGTGTGTGTGTGTGTGTGTGTGTGTGTGTGTGTGTTGTGTTGTCCTATAATGGCTTGTTTGTTTTTATTTTAATGTATTATTATTTTAGTTGCCTTTTTGTATTCTAGAAATAGAATGAAAGAAGAGTTGTGGAGTTTGGTGGTATGAGATGTCCAGAGGACCTTGGAAAATGTGCTGGACGAGACACTTTAATAAAAATAAAATGTATGAAAACAAAATATTTTCATTAAAAATAGGAAAAGGTTAAAGAATAATCCTGTTGTAATCCTAAAAATTACTAAAAAGATATTTAAACATGGATTTTTAGAAATAGATAAAAAAGCCTTTGCATTAAACTTGCACTTACATTATGTTATGAGTCTTTCTCCTACTTATTCTTCTACCTTCTGTTCAGGATTAAGTTGAAGAACTACCAATGTATTTTGTCCATGATATTTGCCATTGAAGAGATCAACAGCAATCCCCATCTTTTACCCAACACATCCCTAGGATTTGAGGTCAATAATGTCCCACAAGGTCAAAGGGACACTTTATCAAATGTTTTTCGATCACTTTCAATGTCTGCTTGTGTTGACTTTAACTACAGAAGTACACACAAGAACAATTTTGCTGCTGTACTTACAGGACCATCATGGGCAATATCTGAATACATAGGGACACTTCTGGATCTTTACAAATTTCCACAGGTGAGAAAAGGTGACAGGATAGGATATAAAGTCTATTCTGCTTGGTGATATTTTACCAGGCTAGGAGAGAAAGAGTGAAACTTAAATCACTCTTCACAGAGAGAAAAATGAGGCAGACAGTTATTGGTACATATGTTTTTCTGTAGCTTATTACAAATAAAAGGGGAAAGGTAGAGCAGACAAAGTATACTTTTAAAATTAAGAATTTTTCTACACATTTTTGAAAATCCATAAAACACAAGGTTGCCTTTGAAAGGAGATTGAACTGAAAGCTTAAAACCTCTGCTGTACAATTGAGTTGAATTTTAACACAATGTTCTAATTATTTTTTTCTACAGCTTACTTTTGGACCTTATGATAGTCTCCTGAGTGAACAAAGTCGGTTTTCTTCTCTATATCAAGTGGCCCCCAAGGACACATCTTTGACAGTTGGCATTGTATCTTTGATGCTTCATTTCCACTGGAACTGGGTGGGGTTATTCATCATAGATGATGACAAAGGTGCCCAGACACTGTCAGATTTGAGAAGTGAGATGGATAAAAATGGAGTCTGCACAGCATTTGTAGAAATGATCGTAGTCACCAGAGGTTCATTTTTTACCAAATCCTGGAAAAATCAGGTGCAGATCCTGGAATCATCATCAAATGTGATTATTATTTATGGGGACTCTGATTCTCTATTAAGCTTAATAGTAAATATTAAGCAGAAGTTACTTACATGGAAAGTGTGGATACTGATCTCACAGTGGGATGTTTCTAAATTTGATGACTATTTCATGATAGACTCATTGCATGGAGCTCTTATTTTTTCACACCAACGTGAGGATATTCCTAATTTTACAGATTTTATGCAGAAATCCAACCCTTCTAAATACCCAGAAGACACTTATCTTCATGTATTGTGGCACATATTCTTCAATTGTTCATTTGTTAAGAAAGAGTGTAAAATTGTGCATAATTGTTTGCCCAATGCCTCCTTGGGATTCTTGCCTGGAAACATATTTGACATGGCTATGAGTGAAGAAAGCTACCATGTCTATAATGCTGTGTATGCTGTGGCCCACAGTCTGCATGAGATGATTCTCAACCAAGTGCAATTTAAAACTCTAGAAAAAGGAAAAAATATGATATTCTTTCCTTGGCAGGTAATGCCACTTCAGTTTTGTTGTGACGTCAGGAACATAACACTCTCAGAGTTTATAAATGCACTCAAACCAGGCAATATATACTATAGTCTATTTTATCCAAAATCTGTAAGTCTCTTTGAGAAAGAATTTTAAGATAAAAATATAAGTTTATTATAAAGAGCCATTCAGTATTTTCACAGTAATACGAAAAGTCCATTGAACCCACAGGTTTCATACAATAGAAAAGAGAGAGTAAGAGACAGGCAATTATCAAAATGGGTGTTAACATTTCTAAAATGCTTGCGTATTATAAATGGTCTCTTATAAAATTGTTAATATATTGTGCAGAACTCTATATAATTAAATTTTAATTGGTTATGACTACACTTTCAAAGAAGCCAAGAATTTTCTCCATGAAGTCATAATTTAGGGTAGGTTTGTTGTAAATATTTTAGTGAAACAGATTAGAACATTGTAAAAATATTGATGCTTCCATTGTGTTTGACTGTCATGTGTTAGATGTGATTGATCCCTATATTAAAGGTGATTTTTTCACATCAGGGACTAAGTTTGACTGGAGACATTTCCTGACACTGCTTAGCTTTTACCTCATTAGAATTTATGTAATAGAAGCACATACATCTCTTTTAGCTTCACCCCTTTCTAAGGAAAACACAACTCATTCAGGATGGAGTGAATGTGGTTCTGGATTGGAAAAGGAAATCACATGTCAAATATGACATTCTCAACTTTTGGAATTTCCCTAAAGGTCTTGGGCTAAATGTGAAAGTAGGAACATTTTCTTCAAATGCTCCAAAGGACCAGAAATTTTCCATATCTTCTAACATGATACAGTGGGCCACAGGATCAACAGAGGTGAATTTCATGTTACTTATGTGTTATAAACAGTGTGTAAACCTCAGAATCATGTTTCTGAATGTTAGGAATCTTCATTGCTCTTTCAGGGCCCATTAACAGGCACACAATGCCCACTGCTATAAAGAAGTTTTTTAACAGCCAATTTTGGAAAAGAGACTATTTAATTTTCAATCATCTACTTTACACAATTTCATGAATACTGAATTTGTCTGGATGATTTTCATCATTATCTCATCATTGACCGAAAGGAAATTGGGATTCTTGCTTAGCATTTTTTATTCAATACTCAGTTGGCCTTTTACTTCCAGGCTGCAGTCAGTATAGAAAATCATATTGGGAATATGTAACTGGGTTGCCTGTTTGCTTTGCTGTTGCAAAATGCTACCTAACAATATGGTAGCAATTTGTTCATGACAGATCAGAAATATATTCTATAACTACAGAAAACAAGGTTCTTAGGTGATAGAGGAAGTGATTCATGTTTCATAAATAGTCAGGGTGCAGAGACTGCTGAGAGCTGCTGTTAACATCCTTTCCTGATTTTCATTTGTTCAGGGACTATGACCAATACATCAGAGCCACCCACTATTAGAATTGGTATTAGTATATCAAGTGAACTAATCTAAAAATATATTTCCCAATAACTCTCATGGATTCCTTTCCACAGTGTTTCTAAAACCCATCACACTGGAATGATGGGCATTGGCCATAGGGAAAAAGTGCATTTGTATCCAAGAGTAAAGAGGTAGTAGGGTTGTAGTCATACCAAAACATAATACCAAAATCATAACATTTTACTTTTATTCCCCACCATATAATCTTTCAACAAGTTTCTAACAAATTCATATTATTACAGAAAATCATTGATCACATGGTTCTGTGAATGAATCATTCCAGTATTAAAAGCAATTCAAATATCTACATTTAGATGAATTAACATAAACAAATTAATGTTTCTGTTTTCAAAACAACTCTATTGGGGATTCCATAAAATCCCGACAATTTGCTGTCATATATTTCATTTTCAGATTCCTCAGTCTGTATGCAGTGAGAGCTGTCATCCTGGATTCAGGAAAACCCACCAGGAAGGCATAGTTGCCTGTTGCTTTGACTGCACTCGTTGTCCAGAGAATGAGATCTCCAATGAGACAGGTAAGTGTCAGCCATGCAGAAGACATCCATACCTGTCAATATCTGCAATATCTAAGCAAATAGTAAAGGCCTGTATGTGGAAAGCAATCTGTTCATTTTTGCAAAGATAACTTTATTCCTTCCAGTTGTCTGAATTCACATTATAGCTCATTTTCCCACTGAAATAATAAACTCTTCACATTGAAATTCATATCTGTTTTCAGTTCTTGAACCATTGTGGTTGACACTGCCTGCAGAAAACCACTTTATTCTCACCAGATTACATTGCTTCAATTCACTATGAATTTTGTCTTAGTTTCTTTGCTACTGTTATGACGAAGCAATGTGACCAAGCAATTTATAATTGATGCCCTGCAACTGGCTTATATTTTCATGTCTTTAATGTCTGGGAAGTGAGTGTATAGGCAAGTGAAAATTTGAATGAGAAGGCCCGCATATGCTGTTATGGTTGAATACTTGGGCTACAATTATAGAACTATCTGGGAAGAATTAGGAGGAATAGCCATGTTCAAGGTGGATCGTCACTGAGGGTGTGTTTGGAGATATCAAGAGCCCCACCTGATTTCCAATGTGATTAGGCCAAAGGACTCATTTCAAACCCAGACAAGACAACACAAAAGGAAAAATAGATCCTACAAGCATGCACAAGAATCAATCACAATCTAATTTCACTATCAAAAATTGCATTCAAAATGTCAACATTGGATGGATCCTATTTTCATGTCCAATCTTTTAGTCTGTGTCTTCTGATTAGAGAATTGTGGTCATTTAACTTTGATACATGATAATAACCAGTGAATGTTACTTCTTGGTGTTTCGAGTTAAGGTGGTTGTGGTGGTAGGGTGATGAGGTGGTGGTAGTAGTGGTGGTGGTGGTGGTGATGATGGTGGTGGTGATGGTGGTGGTGGTTGTGTGTGTGTGTGTGTGTGTGTGTGTTTATTTTTGTGCACCTTCTTTTGATTTTGTTTGTGGGAATATATTTATTGCTTTTGTATTTGTGGGTGCAGGTAATCTTGAGTTGAAATTTTTACTTATAGTACTTTCTATTGGAGTCAATTTGAAGTTGGATTTCACTTAAGTTTGATTTGTCATCAAATAGCTTGTTTTCTCCATGTATGGTGATTGAGAGATTTACTGGGCTGTCATTTTAGGTGTCCAGAGTTTGCAAGCCTTATGTCCAGGCACTTAAGGATTTTCGAATATCCACTGCATTTTCTTGAGTTTACTTACCCTCCTTCATTTTACATTTTCCTTCTAGTTCCCTCTGCAGGACTGTTGGTGAAAAGACATTGTTTAAGTTGTGTTTTGCCATGGAACATCTTGTTCACTCCATGTATGGTGACTGAAAGTTTGCTGATTGATATCTGTCATCTCATTGGGGCTCTAAGATATCTGTCCAGGACATTCTGTTTTTTCAGCAATTCCATTAAGAACTCAGGTGTGATTTTAGGTTAGCATTGCTATTTTCTTTGGATTTTTTCCTTTACAGCTTATAAAATTCTTTTGTGCTTCTGTAAATTCAGTGTTTTTGATTTTTAGCTGGATTGGATAATTTGTTTTCTTGTCCAATAGACTTGGTGTTTTCTAATCTTCTTGGACCTTTATAACATTCATGAGATTAGGAAATGTTTCTTCTCTTCTTTTGGTAAATATGTTTTTGAGTTGGGAATCCTATTCTTCTGTACCTGTTATTCTGAGTTTTGAGGGTTTTTTTTTTAATTAATTTGAGTATTTCTTATATACATTTCGAGTGTTATTCCCTTTCCCGGTTTCCGGGTAAACATCCACCTCCCCCCTCCCCTCTTATGGGTGTTCCCCTCCCCACCCTCCCCCCATTGCCGCCCTCCCCTCAACAGTCTAGTTCACTGGGGGTTCAGTCTTAGCAGGACCCAGGGCTTCCCCTTCCACTGGTGCTCTTACTAGGATATTCATTGCTACCTATGAGGTCAGAGTCCAGGGTCAGTCCATGTATAGTCTTTAGGTAGTGGCTTAGTCCCTGGCAGCTCTGGTTGCTTGGCATTGTTGTACATGTGGGGTCTTGAGCCCTTTCAAGCTCTTCCAGTTCTTTCTCTGATTCTTTCAATGGGGGTCCTATTCTCAGTTCAGTGGTTTGCTGCTGGCATTCGCCTCTGTATTTGCTGTATTCTGGCTGTGTCTCTCGGGAGCAATCTACATCCGGCTCCTGTCGGTCTGCACTTCTTTGCTTCATCCATCTTGTCTAATTGGGTGGCAGCATATGTATGGGCCACATGTGGGGCAGGCTATGAATGGGTGTTCCTTCTGTGTCTGTTTTAATCTTTGCCTCTCTCTTCCCTGCCAAGGGTATTCTTCTTCACTTTTAAAGAAGGAGTGAAGCATTCACATGTTGATCATCCGTCTTGAGTTTCATTTGTTCTAGGCATCTGGGGTAATTCAAGCATTTGGGCTAATAGCCACTTATCAATGAGTGCCTAACATGTATGTCTTTCTGTGATTGGGTTAGCTCACTCAGGATGATATTTTCAAGTTCCAAACATTTGCCTATGAATTTCATAAAGTCATTGTTTTTGATAGCTGAGTAATATTCCATTGCGTAGATGTACCACATTTTCTGTATCCGTTCCTCTGTTGAAGGGCACTGGGTTCTTTCCAGCTTCTGGCTATTATAAATAAGGCTGCGATGAACATAGTGGAGCATGTGTCTTTTTTATATGTTGGGGCATCTTTTGGGTATATGCCCAAGAGAGGTATGGCTGGATCCTCAGGCAGTTCAATGTCCAATTTTCTGAGGAACCTCCAGAGTGATTTCCAGAATGGTTGTACCAGTCTGCAACCCCACCAACAATGGAGGAGTGTTTCTCTTTCTCCGCATCCTCGCCACAATTTGCTGTCCCCTGAGTTTTTGATCTTAGCCATTCTCACTGGTGTGAGGTGAAATCTCAGGGTTGTTTTGATTTGCATTTCCCTTATGACTAAAAATGTTGAACATTTCTTTAGTTGTTTCTCAGTCATTTGGCATTCCTCAGCTGTGAATTGTTTGTTTAGCTCTGAACCCCGTTTTTTAATAGGGTTATTTGTCTCCCTGCGGTCTAACTTCTTGAGTTCTTTGTATATTTTGGATATAAGGCCTCTATCTGTTGTAGGATTGGTAAAGATCTTTTCCCAATCTGTTGGTTGCCGTTTTCTCCTAACCACAGTGTCCTTTGCCTTACAGAAGCTTTGCAGTTTTATGAGATCCCATTTGTCGATTCTTGATCTTAGAGCATAAGCCATTGGTGTTTTGTTCAGGAAATTTTTTCCAGTGCCCATGTGGTCCAGATGCTTCCCTGGTTTTTCTTCTATTAGTTTGAGTGTGTCTGGTTTGATGTGGAGGTCCTTGATCCACTTGGACTTAAGCTTTGTACAGGGTGATAAGTATGGATCGATCTGCATTCTTCTACATGTTGCCCTCCAGTTGAACCAGCACCATTTGCTGAAAATGCTATCTTTTTTCCATTGGATGGTTTTGGCTCCTTTGTCAAAAATCAAGTGACCATAGGTGTGTTGGTTCATTTCTGGGTCTTCAATTCTATTCCATTGGTCTATCTGTCTGTCTCTGTACCAATACCATGCAGTTTTTATCACTATTGCTCTGTAATACTGCT
Source organism: Rattus norvegicus (assembly GCF_021556685.1). Lineage (NCBI taxonomy): Eukaryota > Metazoa > Chordata > Mammalia > Rodentia > Muridae > Rattus > Rattus norvegicus. The sequence continues at coordinate 75,120,837 of NC_141534.1, forward strand.
TGAGTTCAGGGATAGTGATTCCCCCTGAAGTCCTTTTATTGTTGAGAATAGTTTTAGCTATCCTGGGTTTTTTGTTATTCCAGATGAATTTGCAAATTGTTCTGTCTAACTCTTTGAAGAATTGGATTAGTATTTTGATGGGGATTGCATTGAATCTGTAGATTGCTTTTGGTAAAATGGCCATTTTTACTATATTAATCCTGCCAATCCATGAGCATGGGAGATCTTTCCATCTTCTGAGGTCTTCTTCAATTTCTTTCTTCAGTGTCTTGAAGTTCTCATTGTACAAATCCTTTACTTGCTTGGTTAAAGTCACACCGAGGTACTTTATATTATTTGGGTCTATTTGAAGGGTGTCATTTCCCTAATTTCTTTCTCGGCTTGTTTCTCTTTTGTATAGAGGAAGGCAACAGATTTATTTGAGTTAATTTTATACCCAGCCACTTTGCTGAAGTTGTTTATCAGCTTTAGTAGTTCTCTGTTGGAACTTTTGGGATCGCTTAAATATACTATCATATCATCTGCAAATAGTGATATTTTGACTTCTTCTTTTCCGATCTGTGTCCCCTTAACCTCCTTTTGTTGTCTGATTGCTCTGGCTAGAACTTCAAGAACTATATTGAATAAGTAGGGAGAGAGTGGGCAGCCTTGTCTAGTCCCTGATTTTAGTGGGATTGCTTCAAGTTTCTCTCCATTTCATTTAATGTTAGCAACTGGTTTGCTGTATATGGCGTTTACTATGTTTATGTATGGGCCTTGAATTCCTATTCTTTTTTTTTTTTTTTGTTCTTTTTTCGGAGCTTGGGACCGAACCCAGGGCCTTGTGCTTCCAAGGCAAGCGCTCTACCACTGAGCTAAATCCCCAACCCCTTTGAATTCCTATTCTTTCCAGGACTTTTATCATGAAGATGTGTTGAATTTTGTCAAATGCTTTCTCAGCATCTAATGAAATGATCATGTGGTTTTGTTCTTTCAGTTTGTTTATATGATGGATCACGTTGATGGTTTTCTGTATATTAAACCATCCTTGCATGCCTAGGATGAAGCCTACTTGATCATGTTGGATGATTGTTTTGATGTGCTCTTGGATTCGGTTTGCCACAATTTTATTGAGTATTTTTGCGTCGATATTCATAAGGGAAAATGGTCTGAAGTTCTCTTTCTTTGTTGGGTCTTTGTGTGGTTTAGGTATAAGAGTAGTTGTGGCTTCATAGAAGGAATTCGGTAGTTTTCCATCTGTTTCAATTTTGTAGAATAGTTTGGATAATTTTGGTATGAGGTGTTCTATGAAGGTCTGATAGATTTCTGCACTAAACCCGTCTGGACCTGGTCTATTTTTGGTTGGGAGACCTTTAATGACTGCTTCTATTTCCTTAGGAGTTATGGGGTTGTTTACTGGTTTATCTGTTCCTGATTTAACTTCGGTACCTGGTATCTGTCTAGGAAATTGTCCGTTTCCTGCAGATTTTCAAGTTTTGTTGAATATAGGCTTTTATAGTAAGATCTGATGATTTTTTGAATTTCCTCTGAATCTGTAGTTATGTCACCCTTTTCATTTCTGATTTTGTTAATTTGGACACATTCTCTGTGTCCTCCAGTTAGTCTGGCTAAGGGTTTATCTATCTTGTTGATTTTCTCAAAGAACCAACTTTTGGTTCTGTTGATTCTTTCTATTGTCCTTTTTGTTTCTGCTTGGTTGATTTCAGCTCTGAGTTTGATTATTTCCTGTCTTCTACTCCTCCTGGGTGTATTTGATTCTTTTTGCTCTAGAGCTTTTAGGTGTGCTGTCAAGCTGCTGACATATGCTCTTTCCTGTTTCTTTCTGTAGGCACTCAGCGCTATGAGTTTTCCTCTTAGCACAGCTTTCATTGTGTCCCATAAGTTTGGGTATGTTGTACCTTCATTTTCATTAAATTCTAAAAAGTTTTTAATTTCTCTCTTTATTTCTTCCTTGACCAGGTTATCATTGAGTAGAGCATTGTTCAATTTCCACATATATGTGGGCATTCTTCCCTTATTTTTATTGAAGACCAGTTTTAGGCCGTGGTGTTCCGATAGCACGCATGGTATTATTTCTATCTTTCTGTAACTGTTGAGGCCCGTTGTTTGACCAATTATATGGTCAATTTTGGAGAAAGTACCATGAGGAGCTGAGAAGAAGGTGTATCCTTTTGCTTTAGGATAGAATGTTCTATAAATATCTGTTAAGTCCATTCGGCTCATGACTTCTCTTAGTCTGTCTCCGTCTCTGTTTAATTTCTGTTTCCATGATCTGTCCATTGATGAGAGTGGGGTGTTGAAATCTCCTACTATTATTGTGTGATGTGCAATGTGTGTTTTGAGCTTTTTAGTAAGGTTTCTTTTACGTATGTAGGTGCCCTTGTATTTGGGGCATAGTTATTTAGGATTGAGAGTTCATCTTGGTGGATTTTTCCTTTGATGAATATGAAGTGTCCTTCCTTATCTTTTTTGATGACTTTTAGTTGAAAATTGATTTTATTTGATATTAGAATGGCTACTCCAGCTTGCTTCTTCTGACCATTTGCTTGGAAAGTTGTTTTCCAGCCTTTCACTCTGAGGTGGTGTCTGTATTTGTCTCTGAGGTGTGTTTCCTGTAGGCAGCAGAATGCAGGGTCCCTGTTGCGTATCCAGTTTGTTAATCTATGTCTTTTTATTGGGGAGTTGAGGCCACTGATGTTGAAAGATATTAAGGAATAGTGATTATTGCTTCTTGTTACATTCATATTTGGATGTGAGTTTATGTTTGTGTGCTTTTCTTCTCTTTGTTTTGTTGCCAAGACGATTAGTTTCTTGCTTCTTCTAGGGTATAGCTTGCCTCCTTATGTTGGGCTTTACCGTTTATTATCCTTTGTAGTGCTGGATTTGTAGAAAGATATTGTGTAAATTTGGTTTTGTCATGGAATATCTTTGTTTCTCCATCTATGTTAATTGAGATTTTTGCAGGATACAGTAACCTGGGCTGGCATTTGTGTTCTCTTAGGTTTTGTATGACATCAGTCCAGGATCTTCTGGCCTTCATAGTTTCTGGCAAAAAGTCTGGTGTGATTCTGATAGGTCTGCCGTTATATTTTGCTTGACATTTTTCCCTTACTGCTTTTAATATTCTTTCCTTATTTTGTGCGTTTGGTGTTTTCACTATTATGTGACGGGAGGTGTTTCTTTTCTGGTCCAATCTATTTGGAGTTCTGTAGACTCCTTGTATGCCTATGGGTATCTCTTTTTTTAGGTTAGGGAAGTTTTCTTCTATGATTTTGTTGAAGATATTTACTGGTTCTTTGAGCTGGGAGTCTTCACTCTCTTCTATACCTATTATCCTTAGGTTTGATCTTCTCATTGAGTCCTGGATTTCCTGTATGTTTTGGAGCAGTAGCTTTTTCCGCTTTACATTATCTTTGACAGTTGAGTCAATGATTTCTATGGAATCCTCTGCTCCTGAGATTCTCTCTTCCATCTCTTGTATTCTGTTGGTGAAGCTTGTATCTACAGCTCCTTGTCTCTTCTTTTGTTTTTCTACATCCAGGTTTGTTTTCATGTGTTTTTTCTTGATTGCTTCTATTTCCATTTTTAATTCCTTCAACTCTTTGATTGTGTTTTCCTGGAATTCTTTCAGGGATTTTTGACTCCTCTCTATGGGTTTCTACTTGTTTATTTATGTTTTCCTGGAATTCTTTCAGGCATTTTTACGATTCCTCTCTGCAGGCTTCTACTTGTTTATTAATGTTTTCCTGTGTTTCTCTAAGGGAGTTTTTCACGTCTTTCTTGAAGTCCTCAGCATCATGATCAAATATGATTTTGAAACTAGATTTTGCTTTTCTGGTGTGTTTGGATATTCCATGTTTGTTTTGATGGGAGTATTGGGCTCGGATGGTGCCATGTAGTCTTGCTTTCTGTTGCTTGGGTTCCTGCGCTTGCCTCTCGCCATCAGATTATCTCTAGTGTTACTTTGTTCTGCTATTTCTGACAGTGGCTAGACTGTCCTATAAGCCTGTGTGTCAGGAGTGCTATAGACCTGTTTTCCTGTTTTCTTTCAGCCTGTTATGGGGACAGAGTGTTCTGCTTTCGGGCGTGTAGTTTTTCCTCTCTACAGGTCTTCAGCTGTTCCTGTGGGCCTGTGTCTTGAGTTCACCAGGCAGGTCACTTGCAGCAGAAAAGTTGGTCTTACCTGTGGTCCCGAGGCTCAAGTTCGCTAGCGGGGTCTGGCCACGAGCTCTCTGCAGCTGCAGCAACCAGGAAGATCTGCGTTGCCATTTCCGGGAGCTTCAGTGCACCAGGGTTCCAGATGGCGTTTGGTGTTTTCCTCTGGAATCAGTAATGTGTGCAGAGTGCAGTCTCTTCTGGTTTCCCAGGCGTGTCTGCCTCTTTGAAGGTTTAGCTCTCCCTTCCACGGGATTTGGGTGCAGAGAACTGTTTATCAGGTCTGTTCCTTCAGGTTCAGGCGGTGTCTCAGGCGCAGGGGTCCTGCCGCTCCTGGGCCCACCCCCACGGGAACCCAGAGGCCTTATACAGTTTCCTCTTGGGCCAGGGATGTGGGCAGGGGTGGGCAGTGTTGATGGTCTCTTCCACTCTGCAGCCTCAGGAGTGCCCACTTGACCAGGCTGTGAGGTCTCTCTCCCACGGGGTCTGGGAGCAGAGAGCTGCTGCGGGCCGGGATCCGTGGGTGTAGGACTCCCCTTTTTTTTGGTTTTGGTTTTGCTCCCATATACCTATGGTTTTCAAATTTTCTTGGATATTTTATGTATTTACATTTCAATTGTTTTCTCCCTTTCCTCTTCACCATGTCCCCTTTCCTTCCCCTGCTTCTATGAGGATACTTCGACTCTCACCGACCCACTCTCTGGCATTACCCTACATTGGGGAAACAAGCATTCACAGAACCAAAAGCCTTTCTTCCCATTAATGCTTGACAATGTCATTCTCAGTAACATGTGACTGGAATCTTGGATCCCTCCATAAGTACTCATTGATGTGTGTTTTTTGCCCTAGTAGGTCTGGTGGACTTTGGTAGGTTAACATTGTTGTTCTTCCTATGGTGTTCCAAATCCCTTCAGCTCCTTCAGTCTTTTCTCTAAGTCTTCCATTGGGGTCACCTTGTTCAATCCAATGGTTAGCTACAGTCCTCCTCCTCTGTATCAGTAGGGTTCTGGCTGAACCTTACAGAGACACCCATGTCTGACTGCTGTCAGCAAGCACTCCTTGGCATCAGCAATAGTGTCTGGTTTTGGTGGCTACGTATGTGATAGATCCCTAGTGGGGCAGTCTCTGGATGATCCATTCTTCATTGCCTGCTCCATTCTTTGTCCCTGTATTTTCTCCAGTGAATGTTTTGTTCTCCCTTCTAAGAAGGAATGAAGCATCCAAATTTTGGTCTTTCATCTTGTTGGGCTTCATATAATCTGTGAATTTTTTCTTAGTTACTCCAAGTTTTGGGATAATATCCACTTATCAGTGAGTATATAACATATGTGTTGTTTTGTGAAGAAGTATTACTCAGCATGATACTTTCCCGTTCCATCAATTTGCCTAAGTACATCTGGGTTCTTTCCAATGTCTGCCAATTATAAATAAGACTGCTATGGACATAGCAGAGCATATTTTATGTTGGAGTATCTTTTCGGTATATACCCAGGAATGGTATATCTGGGTCCTCAGGAGATACTATGTCCAATGATCTGAGGAACCATCAGACTGATTTCCAGAATGGTTGACCCAGTTTCAATCCCACTGAAAATGGAGTTGTGTTCCTCTTTCTACACATCCTTTTTAGCATCTACTCTCAACTGAATCTTTATCTTAGCCATTCTGCCTTGTGTGAGGTAAGATCTCTGAGTTGTTTTGATTTGCATTTCCCTGATGACTATGAATGTTGAACATCTCTTTAGGTACTTCTCACCCATTCATGCTTCCTCACTGAAGAATTCTCTGTTTATCTCTGCTCCCTATTTTTTAATAGGAATATTTGGTTCTCTGGAGTCTAACTTTTTGATTCTTTTATAAATATTGGATACTAGCCCTCTATCAATTCTAGGATTAGTAGAGATATTTTTCTAATCTGTTGGTTACAACTTAGTTCTGTTGGCAATGTCCTTTGCCTTACAGAAGGTTTGCAATTTTATGAGGCCGCACTTGTCAATTCTCCCTCCTAGAGCATGAGTCATTTGTGTTCTGTTCAGGAAATTTTCCTGTGTCCATGTGTTCGAGACTTTCTGCACTTTACCTTCTTTCAGATTCAGTACATCTGGTTTTATGTGGAGGTCATTGATCCACTTTTACTTGTGCTTTGTACACAGTAATAAGAATGGATTAATTTGCATTCTTGTAAAAGCTGACTATCAGTTGAAATAGTCCCATTTGTTGAAAATTCTGTCTTTCTCCACTGGTTGGATTTAGCTCCTTTGTCTAAAATGAAGTGACCATACGTGTGTGAGTTCATTTCTGGGTTTCAATTATATTCAATTGTTCTACCTGTCTATCTCAGTAGGAATACTATGCAGTTTTTATCACTATGACTCTGCCGTATGGCTTGAAGTTAGGGATGGTAATTCCCCCAGATGTTCTTTCATTGTTGGGGATAGTTTGTTCCATTCTGGATACTTTGTTATTCCAAATGAATTTGAGAATTGCTCTTTCTAGCTCTATGAGTAATTGAGTTGGAATTTTGATGGGGATTTCACTGAATCTAAACATTGTTTTTGGCAACATGGCCATGTTTACTATATTAATTCTATAAATCTATGAGCATGGGAGACCTTTACATCTTCTGGGGTTTTCTTCAAGTCTTTCTTCATGCACTTGAAGTTATCCTACAGATTTTTTTCTTGTTTGGTTAAAGTTTCCCCAACCTATTTTATGTTATTTGTGACTATTGTGAAGGTTATTATTTTCCTCATTTTTTTCCTCAGCCCATTTATCCTTTGAGAAGAGGAAGGCTATGGAATGATTCAAGTTAATTTTATATCTAACCACTTTACTGAAGTTGTTTATCAGCTATAGGAGTACTTTGGTATACCTTTTGGGTCACTTAAGTATACTATCTTATCATCTGCAAATAGTGATATTTTTGAAGTTCTTCTTTTCCAATTTGTATCCCTTTGACCAAAATTTGTTGTCTCACTGTTCTGGCTAGAATTCAAGTAATATATTGAGTAAGTAGGAAGAGAGTAGGCAGCCATGGCTAGTCCCTGATTTTAGTAGAATTGCTTCAAGTTTCTCTTCATTTTGTATACTGTTGGCTGCTGGTTTGTGTATATTGCTTTCATTAGGCTTAGGTATGGGCTTTGATTTCCTGATTGTACCAAGACTTTTAAAATGAAGGAGTGTTGATTTTTGTTTCTCAGCATCTTATTACATGATCATGTGATTTTTTTCCTTTGAGTTTGTTTGTATAATGAATTTCATTGTTGAATTTCCTTATACTGAACCATCCCTGAATCACTGTGATGAAGCCTAATTAATCATGATGGATGATCCTTTTTATGTGTTCTTGGATTTAGTCTAAGAAAATCGTATTGAATAATCATGCATGGATATTCATAAGGGAAATTGTTCTGGAGTTCACTTTCTTTGTTGGGTCTTTGAATGTTTTATGTATAAGAGAAATTGTGGCTACATAGAAGGAATTGTGCAGTTTTCCTTCTGTTTTTATTCTGTAGACTAGTTTGGAGAGTATTGGTATTAGGTCTTTTATGAAGGTCTGATAGAATTCTGTACCAAAACCATTTGGTTCTGGGCTTTTCTTGATTTATAGACTTTTAATAACTTCTTTTTCTGTCAGAGTTATGGGGCTGTTTAGATGTTTTATATGATTCTGGTTTAACTTTGGTACCTGGAATATATTTAAAATTTGTCAATTTCAAGCAAATTTTCCAGTTTTGTTGAGTATAGGCTTTTGCAGTAGGCTTTGATGTTATTTGAACTTCCTCAGCTTCTGTTGTTATGCCTACCTTTTCATTTCTAATTTTGTTAATTTGGTTACTGTCTCTGTGCCCTCTGATTAGTCTGCCTAAGGGTTTATCATGTTGACTGTCTCAAAGAACCACCTCCTGCTTTTGTTGTTTACTCGTCCAGTTTTTTTGGTTTCTACTTGGTGGATTTCATCACTAAGTTTGATTATTTCATGCCATCTACTCCTCTTGGATATATTTGTTTCTGTTTCTTCATGAGTTTTCAGGTTTGCTGTCAAGGTGCTAGTTTGTCTCATTGAGAGACAGAGAGAGAGAGAGAGAGAGAGAGAGAGAGAGAGAGAGAGAATGTGTGTTGAACTGTGTGGCAATGGAAATACATAAGATCTACGGGCAGTAACAGGAAGGCAAGATCCTGAGAGGAATGTATTATAAAGGGAATATGAAAGGTGATGTCATGAAAGAATTTTAATTTACTATTAAACAGTATATAGAAATATAGGTATTTTGTTAATATTAGGAAAATATGCCCAAAATGAATGTGTAAATACTGATTAACTAAATAAATTGACAAGCTATCAGGAACACTGTTCAAATGTTGTTCAATAAAAACATAAGAGCATATGTGCAATTCTGTATCTAGTATTATGATAGCTAGGATTGTGTAGGGTTACAATAACTGTCACTGGTGAAACATTTCTTTTTTCTTTTTCTTTTTTTTTCTTTTTCTGTTAAAATGTTTACATATTTTTTCATCTTTATTAATTGAGTATTTCGTATTTACATTTCAATTGTTATTCCCCTTCTTGGTTTCCGGGCCAACATCCCCCTAAGCCCTCCCCCTCCTCTTCTAAATGGGTGTTCCCCTCCCCACATTACTGCCCTCATGATTGAACAACAATCATGTTCACTGGAAATTCAGTCTTGGCAGGACCAAGGGCTTCCCCTTCCACTGGTGCTCTTACTAGGCTATTCATTGCTACATATGCAGTTGGAGTCCAGGGTCAGTCCATGTATAGTCTTAGGGTAGTGGCTTAGTCCCTGGAAGCTCTGGTTAGTTGCATTTTTGTTCATATGGGGTATCAAGTCCCTTCAAGCTCTTTCAGTCCTTTCTAAGATTCCTTCAACGAGGGTCCCTTTCTCAGTTCACTGGTTTAATGATGGCATTTGTCTATGTATTTGCTGTATTGTGGCTGTGTCTCTCAGGAGAGATCTACTTCCGGTTCCTGTTGGCCTGCACTTCTTTGCTTCATTCATCTTATCTAGTTTGGTGGCTGTATATGTATGGGTCACGTGTGGGGCAGGCTCTGAATGGGCGTTTCGTCTGCCTCTGTTCTAAAGTTTGCCTCCCTATTCCCTCCCAAGCATATTCTTGTTCCTTTTTTAAAGAAGGAGTGAAGCATCAGCATTTTGGTCATCCTTCTTGAGTTTCATGTGTTCTGTGCATCTGGAGTAATTCGAGCATTTGGGCTAATATCCACTTATCAAAGAGTACATATCATGTGTGATTTTCTGTGATTGGGTTACCTCACTCAGGATGATATTTGCCAGTTTTATCCATTTGCCTATAAATTTCATAAAGTCATTGTTTTTGATAGCTGAGTAATATTCCATTGTGTAGATGTACCACATTTTCTGTATCCATTCCTCTGTTGAAGGGCATCTGGGTTCTTTACAGCTTCTGGCGATTATAAATAATACTGCTATGAATACAGTGGAGCATGTGTCTTTGTTATATGTTGGGGCATCTTTCGGATATATGCCCAAGAGAGGTATAGGTGGGTCCTCAGGTAGTGCAATATCCAATTTCCTGAGGAACCTCCAGACTGAATTCCAGAATGATTGTACCAGTCTGCAATCCCACCAACAATGGAGGAGTGTTCCTTTTTCTCCACATCCTCGCCAGCATCTGCTGTCACCTGAGTTTTTGATCTTAGCCATTCTCACTGATGTGAGGTGAAATCTCAGGGTTGTTTCGATTTGCATTTCCCTTATGACCAAAGTTGTTGAATATTTCTTTAGGTGTTCTCAGCCATTCGGCATTCCTCAGCTGTGAATTCTTTGTTTAGCTCTGAACCCCATTTTTTAATAGGGTTATTTGTCTCCCTGCAGTCTAACTTCTTGAGTTCTTTGTATATTTTAGATATAAGCCTTCTATCAGTTGTAGGATTGGTAAAGATCTTTTCCCAATCTGTTGGTTGTTGTTTTGTCCTAACAACAGTGTCCTTAGTGTTTCAGAATACTAATTCACTCAGGTCCCTTGAGGCAAGCAAGAAATTCAGAGGACATCATGGCTATAATACAATTGGAACACACACAGAAGAGCATACTTATAAGATTAGGGCAGGGTCTCTATCACCCTGAAGTCTCATGCCCTCTTCAAACCCAAAACTTTTGCCATTTTAAAGAATGCGTGTGGACAGGAAAATATTGTGGCAGTTCCCAAAGAAGTCTGGCCAGCAACTGACCAGTTCAGTTGATGCTTGGAGCCAACCATCAGACTGAGCTCAGGGAACCAAGTATGGGAGTTGGCAGAAGTACTGGAGGTTGGGAGGGGGATTGTAACCCCATTGGAAGAACAACATAGTCTGGCCTGACCAACTAGTTCCCCCATAGTCTATACATCGAACAGAGGAGTGTACCTGGAGTAATCAGTGGCTCTAGATAAATATTTAGCAAAGGATGGTCTTGCCTCAGTGCAATAGGAGGGAAAGCCCTTTTTCCTGGGGAGGTTTGATTTTCCAGCAGAGATGGATGCTGAAGATAAGGGGCAGGGGAGTATGGGTGAGTTGGGGAGCATTTTCAGACAGGCAAAGGGGAGAGGGAAAAGACAGATGTGGGATGAGCAGTTAGTGAAGAGGTAAATGGCTAGTTGGCAGAGGGCATAACTGGGAAGTGGGATATCATTTGAGATGTAAATGAATGGAATTATTAATAAGATCTTTTTAATTTAAAAAATAGAATAGGGTGTATTAATAAAGATGCCTAGTCAGAGCCAAATTAGTTTCATGCAATGTATTTCATTGTTCTACTGACTTCTAATACTGATACATCTGTATCATTAAAGACCAGGATACAATATGTGTAAGAACAGAAAAAGAAACATTTGTTCTATTCAATTCATATCAGCATGCAGTAGAAGGAAAACTGAGTTTAGGAATATTATCGGACATCAGAAACAAAGCAAGGTGGTTCTGATAGCAGTGCAGTGTGTGATAGATGGGAAATGGCTTAGAAAAGGAGAAACCAGTGTATGCACTCATGATCATCTCCATTTCTGCCAGATATGGATCAGTGTGTAAAGTGTCCAGAAACTCACTATGCAAACACAGACAGGATACACTGCCTGCAGAAAACTGTGACATTTCTGGCTTATGGTGACCCCTGGGGGAAGATATTTTGCTTCATGTCCCTGGGCTTCTCCTCACTCACAGCAGCTGTTCTTGGGGTGTTTCTGAAGAATAGAGACACCCCCATCGTCAAGGCCAATAATGTGGCTCTCAGTTACACCCTGCTGATTACTCTCACCCTCTGTTTTCTTTGTCCCTTGCTCTTCATTGGCCGTCCCAGCACAGCCTCTTGTATCCTGCAGCAAAACATTTTTGGGCTTCTCTTCACCATGGCTCTATCCACTGTGTTGGCCAAAAGTGTCACTGTTGTTATAGCCTTCAAGGTGACTTCTCCAGGAAGAATTAGAAGATGGCTGCTGATATCAAGGGCCCCTAATTTCATTATTCCCTTATGCACCCTGCTCCAAGTTTTCCTATCTGGAATTTGGCTAACAACATCTCCTCCATTTATTGATAAAGATGTTCACTCAGAACATGGACACATCATCATCATCTGCAACAAAGGCTCAGCTGTTGTTTTTCATTGCATCCTGGGATACCTAGGAGTTCTGTCCCTAGGGAGCTATTTTATGGCTTTCTTGTCAAGGAATCTACCTGACACATTCAATGAAGCCAAGTTCCTGGCTTTCAGCATGCTGGTGTTCTGCAGTGTCTGGCTGACCTTCCTTCCTGTTTACCACAGCACCAAAGGAAAAGTCATGGTAGCTATGGAAGTCTTCTCTATCTTGGCTTCTAGTACATCTCTCCTAGGCATTATCTTTGCTCCCAAGTGCTACATCATATTATTAAGGCCAGAAAGGAACTCGCTTCATTATATCAGGGACAAATCACATGCTAGGAGAAAAAACCTTCCTAATAACTAGCTTCTGTGCTTCTAAAATTAAACAATGTCTTTGAATGCTGATTGTCATTCACTATCTGAACTCTCACATATAAACTGACATTTGGACATTTGATGTCAGGGGCTATTATTTTTTTAGTTAATCATATTAACCTAATCCTTTTTCTCATGTTGAAATATATGCTGTATTTTTGTATTTTCTTCTTGTATTCACTATTTCCTTTGTGTTACTAAGTTTGAAATGAAACTCTAATTTGTGATTTCTCCCACTTGTTTCATTCACATGCTTAATTAATTTCACGGTGGGATTCCTCTATTAAATATGTGTGCTAATGAACAGATTCAAGTCATATATGTAAAGTTTAATTTTTTAAATCTTTTATAATTTTGAAATACAATACAGCAAAGAAAAAATATGTTGAGTTTTTTTAAGGCAGAATTTCTCTATGTGACAGAGACCTGTCTGTCCTTGTTTTACTTTGTAGACCAGTCTAGCTCCAACCTCAGAGACCTACCTTCCTCTGCCTTCTAAGTCCTGTCATGATTAAAGCACTTGCCATTACCCTCAGCCTATAATATCCTTCTTAATTGTTTATCTGTCTAGCTTTACTACAATTTTGATTCTAGATCTAAAGAAATGATTTTTATTTATAGAATAATTTGAGAAAAATTGATATCTGTTACAAGAGTTGGTGAGATGCCTTAGTAGTTACATTCACTGGCTGCTCTTCAAGGTTAGAAGGACTAGATTCCCAACATAAAAATTGTGGCTTACAATGATAATTAACTCCAGTTTCAAAACACACAACTTTTTCTAATATCTAAAAGCACCAGACATGAACGTGGTACAAAACATAAATAGAACCCAAACGCATCTATGTAAGCAATAATACAATTTGGGATGGTGGGCATTGATGCCAGGCTTTCTCTGTGTGACTCTGGGTGTCCTAAAACTCAGTCTGTAGAACAGGAAGGCTTCCAACTCAAAGAGTTCCACATTCCTCTTTCTCTCAACATCTGGGATTAAAGGCATATATCACCACACATATCTAAAACAAATTTTAAAAGAAAAATAAAGATATGGACATTTTCTCTGATGATTCCATTAACATATTTTATCGTCTGTTATCTTCTTTGTTTTGTTTAGTGTTTTTCTTTTCTATTTTATGAGTTTTCTAGTATTTCTGAGTATATGTCTGTGCAGTGCAGACATGTAGATCAGAAGATCATCTCATATTCATTTGAAACCGGACTTACACATAATTGCCAGCTCCCATGTGAGCACTGGGAATAAAATCCATGTCCTTTGTAAGATCACACAGGGCTCTTAACTGTTAATTCATTTATCCAGCAGCCCAAATACTTTATGACTGTTTCAGTGTCATTGCTTGTCATGGATATAATCATGTATCATAATTTGCTTTTGGAAATCCATCCATTGACTTGTTTTTTTCTGAATTGCTGCAGTGTAGGTTTTCAAGGTATGTACTCTGGAGATGCAGGATTTCATGCATTTACATTAATTACTCACTTTTTTTCTCTCTAATCCAAACAGATTGCTTCCACTAGCACTTTCTTTTGGTTAATTTGGTTAAGGAGTAGTTTATCTTAACTATTTTTGAATAAAATCATTCTTCGTGTCTTCACTTCCTTATATTTTTATTTTTATAGTAGTTGTGTTAATTTATTCATGCCAATATGTAATAGTTTGCTAATCTTGTTTGTGGTCACTTCTACAATGTCTTAAAATACATTAAGTTACTTGTTGGGATCCCCTTGGTTTGTAATTTAGACATTTGAAATTGTAAATGTACTACTCATGGTGGCCTTTATTGATTGACATTTTGCCATTCATTGTCAACCAATTAAAAGACTTTTTCAGTTCTATCTTAATTTCTTCTCTGAGATGGTCAGTACTCAATAGTGTCCTTCACATACTTATGTTTTCTCTCATTTCTCCTGTATTTGATTTCTGTCCTTATCTCTTTACACTCCAGCAGAGTACCAGCAGTTCTTTCAAATCTCTCATATGTGTTGATCTTTCTCTCTGCCTTAATTTGAGATCTGTTTTAGACCAAGTTCTTTGGTCTGCTTTGAAGAACATATGTTCCAGACTTTTTGAGTAAAGTGTCCTGAAGGTGTATGTCATTTCAGCTACCTTTCCATTTATCTCCAATGGAACTTTGTTAACTTTTTGTCTGCCTGACTTTTCTATTAGCCAGAGCATCAAAAGAGAACATCTCAGTAACTCACAGACATTTTTATGAAAGGGGAAGGCATTTCCAGAAGAAGGTAAATGACTCTAAATTTGGGGAGTGAAATCTGCACCGTACATCATCTCTCCACCACAAATCCTACATTGCTAGTTGTAGGGTCACTCAAAAACCCTAAAACTGTGAGTAGAATATGAAAAATTATGTGGCATCTGGGTCAGAAAAGAAAGCAAGCATCACTGACTATGTGACAGTCCACAAAGGGAATCTGAATTTCAAGTTATCACAGCTCTTATATCCCTGCTGTCTGTACTGACTTCATTCTCAATGACCTCCAGAGATTCTAAGTTGAAGTACTTTGTTGGATGCTCCTCTGATGGAAATTTTCCACTGTTTTTTATGAATTCACTGGGACTATCTGGTTGAAAATGGGCAAGATGAACTATGTTTGTCCCAGCACCATTTAAGAGTCCTCCTTACCTAGGTTCTCCAGTATTTCTTTAAGGTAGTTATTTATGTCTTTCTATAAGATGTGATTTTATATCCAAATCTTGTTTTTCCGGTGTTTGGATATCCAGTATTTGCTTTGGTGGGAGAACTGGACTCTGATGATACCAAGTAAGCTTGGTTTCTGTTGCTTAGGTTCCTGTGCTTGCCTCTTGCCATCAGGTTGTCTCTGGTGTTACCTTGTCTTGCTGTCTCTGACAGTGGCTTAAACCTCCTGTAAGCCTGTGTATCAGCACTCTTATAGACCTGTTTTCTCCCAGTGGGATCTGGCTACAGAAAGCTGTGGGACCAGGTCACCTCTGGGCAACATGAAAACAATTCTTAACAGTAAAAGAATGATTGGAGGAATCACCGTCCATGACCTTAAGCTCTACTACAGAGCAATACTGATAAAAATGCATGGTATTGGTACAGAGATAGAAAGGTTAATCAATGGAATAGAATCAAAGACCCAGAATTAAAACCACACATTTACACACACTTGATCCTTAAACAAGAAGCCAAAAATATTCAATGATAAAATGAAAGCATCTTCAAAAATGGTGCTGGCCTAATTGGCTGTCTGTATGTAGAAAAATAAAAATAGACTTATATTTGTCACCATGTTTACAGCTCAAGAACAAGTGGATCAAGGACCTCAGCATAAAACCAGACACACTAAATTTAATAAAAGAGAAAGTTGGGAATATCCTTGAACTTATTAGCACAGGGAAAATTTTCCTAAACAGAACTCCAATCGCTCATGCTATAAGATCAGGTTTGATAAATGTGACCTCATGAAACAGGACAATCTTACTTAACATAGTCAACAAGACAAATTGTCAACCGATGGATTGGTAAAACAAAATATTCACTAAATCTACAGCTGATGGAGGGCTAACATTCAAATTAAATAAAGAACTCAAGAAACTAAACAATAAGAAAAAAACCAAACATCCCAGGACATGCATGGTATGTTCTCACTAATAAGTGGATAGTAGCAAAAAAAAGAAAGAAAGAAAGAAAGAAAGAGAGAGAGAAAGGAAGAAAGAAAGAAAGAAAGAAAGAAAGAAAGAAAGAAAGAAAGAAAGAAACTGTAAAAGTACAGAATACCCAGGGTATTTTGAACTCAAAAAGGTCAACAAGCTGAAGGGCTCAAGTGAGCAAGTGAGAATGCCTCAGTCCCACATGGGAGGGTGAAGAAAGCAACCACAAAAGGGGGGAGGTACAAGGGAGGGAATGGGAGTGGAGGTGGTGAAAGAGGGAAACATAATCTGATATTGGATGTGGGAAAATGACTAAAACCTTGAGGACCAGCAGAAAGAATGGAAACAAGCGACCTTAGGAGGAAAGAGGTTGAAAGGACCCTTCAGAATATATCAGAAACCTGGGAAATGAGAGACTCTCAGTACTCAAAGCAGGAGGGGGTGGTAAATGAAATGCCCAACAGTGGGGATAGCAATCTTGCTGAACCCACCTCCAGTAGAAAGGACATCGATTGAGGAATGGAGTTGGTGTCCAGCAGTCACGACTCTAACCCATAATTCTTCCTGTCTGAAAGATATGCAAGGATGGAAATGGAGAAGAGTCTAAGGACCAGAAGGTCCAGGTATAGTCCCAAACTGGGATCCAGCTCCAGCAGAAGCACCCAGACCTGACAACCTTACTGAGGCTATGGAATGCTCACAAAAAAAGAACTACTATGACTGCCTTATGAAATATCCAAAAAAAAAAAAAAAAGGCAGCTGAAAGATTCAGATACAGATATGTGCACCCAACCAATGAACAGAAGTTGTTGATTTCTCTGGTTGAATTAGGAAAAAGCTGGAGAAAGCTGAGGAGGGGGGCAATCCTGTAGAAGGACCAGTAGTCTCAATTAACCTGGATACTGACAACTCTCAAACTCTAGATCACCAACCAGGCAGCATACACCATTTCAGATGAGGCTCCCAATACATATAGAGCAGAGGACTCCAGGCCTGGGTTCAGTCAGAGATGTACTTAACGCTCAAGAGACTGGATTCCATAGGGCGATTAGATGTCTGGTGGGATAGGTAGAGAGCGGACATCCTTGTAGAGACCTGGGTGGGGGGCAGGGAAGAAGTATGGGATGTGGAACAATCAGAGGATGGAAAGGTAGGGAAATAAAATCTGGAGTGTAAAAATAAATTAAATAAATAAATAAATATGAAGTGTGTGTCTGTCTTTTAAAAGAATGTATATATTTTATGTATATAAAACATATTTTATATATTATATTAATATATAAAACCCCTATTCTTGTGTTCAATAATAAGAAATCTCTGGCTAATTATTTTATATTAGTTTTAAGTTTATGTTATATACTAAATGTCAGACTGGCATCCTCTAAAAGTTTTGTGTAAATTTATGTATCAATGAATTTTGAGTGTTTTGGGTGACTTGGACTGTATAAGAACCACTGTTTTTGTATTTGTCTTTTCTTTCCTTCTAACCCAAGTTAACTAATATGAAAGTTAATTCTGAACTCCTTGTCTAAAGAATACTTGATCATACTGCTTACTAAGAATTTCAGATTATAATTACCAAAATGGCTTATGTTGAAAATGACTCTAAAACACACATTAAATGTTTTATATAACTTTTGGTTGAAAACCTATTTAATTTGATATGAAGATGGCAAGTCACATTTGTTTTTTGTGACCATTTCCTTGAAGCCCATTTTGTGACCTTTTACTCTGAGATAGTACCTGTCTTTCTTATTGAGATGTGCTTCTTGTACACAACAAAATGCTGGATCATATTTGTTTTTTTGTTTTTTTGTTTTTTTGTTTTTTGTTTGTTTTTTTTTTCCGGAGCTGGGGACCGAACCCAGGGCCTTGCGCTTGCTAGGCAAGTGCTTTACCGCTGAGCTAAATCCCCAACCCCCACTGGATCATATTTGTATGTTGAATCTGGTAGCTTCTGTCTTTTTATTGAGGAATTAAGTCCCCCTCTTGTTGACATATTAAAGACAGATAATTGTTAGTTCCTATAATGTTGTTGCAGCTGGCATTATGTGCATGTGATTCTCTGCTTTTGGTTTTATTGTGATATGATTAATATCTTTTTTTTTCCTTTGGTGTAGGTACCCTCCTTCTGTGAAGTTCCTTTTGATTTCTTTGTAGGGCTATGGCATGCTTACAGACAAGAGCCTAGCATGGCTGCCTTTTGAGAGAACCAACAAGCAAGTGAAAGTGTCAGATGCAGATACTTACATGCTAGCAATGGACAGAAGCTGGGGATTCCTATGGTTGAATAGGGAAAGGCTGGAAGATACTGAGAAGGAGGAAAACATCATACAAAGATTATCAGTCTCGAATAATCTTGACCCTGGGACATAACAGAAAGTGAGCCACCAACCAGGCAGCATAAACTAGCTGATAGGTGGCCCTTGATATATATCGGAGGATGGCCTGGTTTGGCTTCGGTAAGAGAAGAGGCACCTGTCAGGAGACTAGAGGCCCCTGGGAGTGAGTAGGTCTGATAAGCTTTGGGGAGACATCTTTTTAAAGAAGGAGGAATGAGTGAGGAACAGTAGGATGGCAGACCAGAAAGGGGATAATGACTAGATTTTAATAATATATTAAAGAATAACTAAAAATAACTCTTTGTATATTATATATATGTAAATATATATATGGATGTGGACATATATTTATAGATATAGATACACATATACATATAAAATATATGTATGTTTTTAAATATAGGAATATATCTGGATATATATGTGTATATATAGGATATATATATTATTTTTTTCCTTCAAAGTTTCTCTGTGCAACTCTTGCTGTCATGGAACTAGCTGTGTAGATGAGGTAGGCCTCCAACTCACAGACATCCATCTGCCCCTAACTCCTGAGTGCTGGGATGAAAGGTGTGGGCCACCAGTGCCTGGCTAAATGTTTCTATTGTTGTAGTGGTTTTATGATAAATCTATAATTTCTAGGAAAGCTGTGATGTATGCAATGATAGAGTTAAATGTTTGCAGGATCTTTATGCTAAGTTCCCTTTTTAAATAAGCAGTACAGGTAATATTAACTCTGCAAATTGTACCATAGTTAACTTACTTTATATATAATGAGGAGGCTTGTTTTGAGTTAGAAAGGAGTGTCAGCAGTAAAGAATATTGACCCATATTAAAAAAGAATGAGATATGATATCCTTACCCACAGAGTGGTTCACAATTGTCTCTAGCTCCACTTCTACGAGACTGCATGTTTGGCTCTCTGAAGCATTTAAGCATGTGATTCATTTACATATATGCAGCCAAAATGCACATACCTATAAAATTAAAATACTATAAAGACTTCTTTACTACATTATGAAAGAGAGATAAACTGATATTTAGTATTTAAATGGTGATTACATTACAAAGATATACTCTTTTTAAATATTAAAAATTAATTTCATGCACCCACTCGCATAACTCCCAGAGGAAGCATGACTCCCCGGTGCTCTAACAAGCCCAAGATCAGAGCTAAAGAGGCCACAACAACTGCTCCAACACCAAGAGTAACTGAAACCTCCGGGATCAAGGGACACAAGAACCCCTGCCTAGACAATGGCATGGATTCTTTCTGGTCTGAACCAGTGCCATAAGCAGAGCTTCAGCACTGGCTGTGTACCTACTCCTACAAAGTCAAGAGAGAAATCAAAATTCAGGTGTGCTGAAACACCCAGAATCACAAGAGAGGCCATAATATCTGTCCCAACAATCACCCCAATGCCCTGAGTAACTGTATCCCCCAGGATTCAGGGAGGCAGAACCCACCACAGAGCCTGGAGCAGGCATTCTTTGTAGTCTGAACAAGTGCCCTAAGCAAATGTTGGACATGGCTCCACACCCAGTCCCACAACACCCAGTGTTTACCTGACTGCTAGGTGCTCTAACAGGCTCAGGATCAGGGGTGCTCTGAAAGCCCAGGATGATAGGATTATAAGAACACAGAAGAAGTTTGCCTCTCAGGAATTTGGACACAACCAGGAGCCCTGGACCTCTGACACTCTCAAGATCACAGTTGAGACCACAACATCTATCCCAACACCCAGCTTAATCAGGTTGCAGATAGGAACCAGGGAAACCCGAAGCAAACAGCAGACAGAGGCATGGGTTCTTTCCGGCTTGCACCTGTGCCTGGGGCAAACCCAGGGCTCGGGATCCCCATCCATGCTGCAACACCTTGAGAAAGTTTGACTCCCAGGATCTCTGGCAAAATAGACTCTCAGGAGCTTTGTCACACTAGGAATTCAGGATCTCAAAGGGAGCTAGACTCCAAGGAGCTCTAACAAACACATGATCTCAAGATCACATGATCCCAGAAACATAGGATCACCATGACAGCTGGACTCTTAAGAGTTCTAACAAAACCAGGATATCAGGATAGACAGGCTGAGTCACATATAGCAACGGCAGGTACCACAAGAGATACACAGATGGCAATAGGGAAGGGCAACAGAAAATCAACAGAAACCCCTCTATTGGCATCATTAGAAGATAGGCCTCCTACTATTGCATGTCCTAGATACTGCATCACACCAGTAGAGCAACATTTGGATTTAAAATAACATTTCATGATGATGATAGAGGACTTTAAGAAGGACATAAATAACTACCTTAAAGAAATAAAAGAGAGAACATGGCCAAACAGGTAGCAGCACTTAAAGAGGAAACAGAAAAAATCTCTTAAAGATTCCCAAAAAACACAAACAAGTGAAGGAATTCAACAAAACCATCAAGAATCTAAAAATGCAAATAGAAACAATAAAGAAATCACAAAGGGAAACAAACTTTATATAGAACACCTAGGAAGAGATCAGCAGTCATATATGCAAGCATCGCCTAAACAATGCAAGAGATAAAAGAGAGTATCTCAGGTACAGAACATATCATTGAAAACATTGACACAAAAATCAAAGAAAATCCAATAGGCAAAAAACTCCTAATGTAAAACCTCCAGGAATTTCAGGATACAATGAGAGGAACAAACTTAAGGATAATAGGTATAGAAGAAAAAAGATTCCCAACATAAAGGGCCAGTAAATATCTTCAACAAAATTATATGAGAAAACATCCCTAAATGAAAATAAGAGATGCCTGTGAAAATACAAGAAGCCTACAAAACAATACATAGACTGGACCAGAAAAGAAATTCCTCCCATAACATATAATCAAAACCATAAATGCACAAAACAAAGAAAGCATATTAGCAGCTAGGGAGCTAGGGGAAAGTCAAATAACTTAAAAAGGCAGACCTGTAAGAATGACACCAGAATTCTCATCAGAGACAATGAAAGCCAGAAGATCCTGGGCAGATGTCATACAGACCCTAAGAGAAAACAAATGCTAGCCCAGGCAGGTAAACACAACAAAACTCAACAATTGTAACAGATGGAGAAACCAACACATTCCAGAGAAAATCAAATTTGCATGATATATTTCCACAAGTTCAGCCCTAATAAGGATAATAAATTGAAAACTACAACACTTGGAGGGAAACTACACCTTCGAAAATGCAAAAAAACTTACCTTCTTTCAACAAGTCCAAGAAAATAGCCACAGATAATAACACCACCTAACAACAAAAATAACAGGGTGCAAGGATTTCTATTCCTTAATATCTCTCAATGTCAAAGGACTCTGTTCCCACTAAAAGACAGAGAATAAATGACTGGATATATAAACAGGACCAAGCATTTTGTTTCATATAGGAAACACACCTCAGTGATAAAGACAGACACTACCTCAGAGTAAATGGTGGAAAAAAAATTTCAACAAATAGTCCCAAGAAACAAGCTGAAGTAGCTATTCAAAAATCAAATAAAATCGAATTTCAACCAAGAGTTATCAAAAATTAAGATAAGGAATGACACTTTATACACATTAATGAAAAATAAATCTACCAAAATAAACTCTCAATTCTAAACATCTATTTTTAAATGCAATGGTAACCACATTCATAAAAGAAACTTTACTGAAGCTGAAAGTACACATTGGACCTCACATAATAATCGAGACTACAACAACACACTCTTTTCAATGGACAGATCATGGAAATAGAAACTAAACAAGAAACAGTGAAACTAACAGAAGTTATGCACCAAATGCATTTGAGAGATATCTATAGAACATTTCATCTTAACACAAAATAATATACCTTCTAATTGAATTAAAAAATTCTAATAAAAGAAAAAGAAAAGATAAAAAAGCAAGTGTGAGTTTTAATCAAATTAACAATATAGTATAAATAGTTTGATCATGACAATGAATTATCAATATTTTTTAAAAAAAGAAAGTTGAAGAAGACAGATACAATTTGTGGGTCCTGGAAATCACTCTGTTTATAAAGTGCTTGCTGCACAGACATGATACTTTGAATTAAGTTCCCCAGAACCTGTGCAAAAAGTAGGCATGATTGTGCACATCTGTGGCCACAATGCTGGAAAAAAAGAGAGATCAGGAATTCAAGGCCCATACCTAAACATAGTAAAAGCAATGTATAAAAAAGTAGCCAACATCAAAGTAAATGGAGAGAAAATTGAAGCAATTCCACTAACGTCAGGGGTACGCAATTCTGCTCACTCTCCCCCTAACTAGTTCTAGCTAGAGCAATTAGACAACCAAAGGAAGTCAAAAGGGTACAAATTGGAAAGGAAGATGTCAAAATATTATTATTTGCATATGAAAGGATAATATACTTAAGTGATCCTAAAAGTTATACCACAGAACTCCTACAGCTGAAAAACAACTTCAGCAAAGTAAAATTAACTCAAACGAATAAGTAGTTCTTTTCTCCTCCAAGGATAAACAGGCTGTGAAAGAAACTAGGGAATTGACACCCTTCAAATTAGACACAAATAACATAAATTCTTCTGTGTGACTCTAACAAGGCAAGTGAACAATCTGTGTGACAAGGACTTCAGGTCTCTGAAAAAAGGAGTGAGGAAGATCTGAAAAGGTGGAAAGATCTCCCATGCTAATCGATTAGCAGGATTAATAGTGTAAAATTGCCATCTTGCCAAAAAGCAATTTACAGAATCAATGCAATCCCCAATAAATTCCAACTCAATTCTTCATGGAGTTATTAGAAATAGTAATTTGCAAATTCATTTGGATTAGCAAAAAACCCAGGATACTGAAAAGTATCCTCAACAATAAAAGAACTTCTAGGGGAATCACTATCCCTGACCTCAAGTTGTATTGCAAAATTATGGTGATAAAACCTGTATGGTATTGGTACAGAGAAAGGAAGATACATCATTGGAATAGAATTGAAGACTCAGAAATAAACCTACACACGTATCATCATCTGATCTTTGAAAAAGTAGCTAAAACCATCCAATGGATAAAAGATAGCAGTTTCAACAAATAGTGCCGGTTCAACAGGAGATCATCATGTAAAATAATGCAAATTGATCCATGCTTATTGCTCTGTACAAGTTCAAGACAAAATGGATTACAGACCTCCACATAAATCAGATATACTCAAACTAATAGAGAAAAAAAATGGATCAGAGTCTCAAACACATTGTCACTGGGGAAAATTTCCAGAACAGAACGTCAATGGCTTCTGCTCTAAGATCAAGAAAGGCCAAATGAGACTTCATAAAATTGCAAAGCTTCTGTAAGGAAAATTGGCAATAAGTCTTGCCAATTGAAATCTGATAAAGGGCTAATATCCAATATATGAAAAGAACTCAAGAAGTTACACTATAGATAGTCAAATAACACTATGAAAAATGGGGTACAGAGCTAAACAAAGAATTCTCAGCTGAGGAATATCTAATGGCTGAGAAATACCTAAAGAAATGTTCAACATCCTTAGTTATAGAAAAATGCAAATCACAAGTACCCTCAGATTCCACCTCACACCAGTGAGAATGGTGAAGATAAAATAACACAGGTGACAACGAATCCTGGCGAGGATATGGAGAAAGAACATTCGTCCACTGTTGGTGGGATTGCAAACTGGTACAACCACTCTGGAAATCAATCTGGAGGTTCTTCAGAAACCTGACATAGTATTACCTGGGAACCCAGCTACACCACACCTGATCATATGCCCAAATGATGCGCCAACATATAAAAAGAATGTATGCTCCACTATATTCATAGCAGACTTATTCATAATACACAGAAGCTGGAAGTAACCCAGATGTCCTTCAACAGAGAAAAGGAACGGAAAATGTGATACATTTACACAGTAGAGCATTACAGAGCTATCAAAAACAATGGCTTCATGAAATTCATAAGCAGGGACTAGAAAGTATCATCCTGAATAAGGAAACCCAATCACAAAAAAACAAAACAAAACAAAACAACAACAACAACAACAACAACAAAAAACACATAGTATCCATTCACTGAAAAGTGGATATTAGCCCAAAAGCTACAAGTACCCCAGAGAAAATTCATAGACCACATGAAACTCAATAAGAAGGACTACTTAAGTGTGAATGCTTCAGTTTTCCCTAAAATTGGGAAAATATATTCGTAGGAGGAGATATGGAGACAAAGTTTGGGTAGAGTCTGAAGGAACGAACATTCAGAGCCTTCCCCATCTGTGGATCCATCACATTTACATACAATCACCAAACTCAGACAGTGTTGTTGATTCCAAGAAGTGCATGCTGACAGGAGTCAGATATAGCTTTCTCCTGAAAGGCATTACCAGAGCAAGACAAATACAGAGGTGAATGCTAGCACCAACCATTAAACTGAAAACAAGGACCATTTTGGAGGAGTTAGAGCAAGGATTGAAGGAGTTGAAGGGGATGGCAACCCATAAGAACAACAATACCAACCAACCAGAGCTCCCTGTGACTAAAGCACCATCCAGAGAATTACACATGGATATACACATGACTCCAGCTGCATATGCAGCAGAGGATGGCCCAGTTGGGCATCAATGGGGGTAGAGGCCCTTGCTCCTGTGAAGACTCAATGCTGCACTGTTGGTGAATGTCAGGGCAGGGATGAAAGAGGAAGTTGATTGGCAGTTCAGGGAGCACCCATATGGAGGTAGGGTGTGGGGAGAAGGAATACAGTTTTCTGGAGGGGAAAACAGTAAGGGGGATAATGTAGATAAGGAAAATATTCAATAAAAAAATGAAAAAAATTTCTAAACTGTTTTTGCTCTGCTTTTTTTGACTATTTGCAGAGATCATTTTTAATAATAATTATGCCTTTATATAATTAAAATATATGTAATTTATAAATGAACAAATGTGCTAATTTCATCAATTATTATTTAAACTGTTTTCAGAAAAGATTCTGGGCAGCAATTTCTCTTTGTTTCTTTTTAACTAATTATTTTTTATATTTTGTGATTATAATATACTTAAATAATTTCTCCCTTTCCTTACCTTCCTGTAAAACTTGCCATATAGCCCTTCTTGTTCTGTTTATTCATTAAGTGCTGTTGCGTAAGTATGTGTATATGCAATCAGATTGAATGCATCAGTACTGAACTCCAAGTCACCAAAAATGCATCAGTGTCAAGGAAAAACTAAAATCACCTCCCCTTATAGTCATTTAACCAAAACAGAGTCCACATTATATTCTCTTTCATGCTTCCTGTGTTTGCTGTGCTCTGTCTGTTGGTGTGAGACTCCATTTGTGATGGCCTAAAGGCTGTCTTATGAATCTGTCCTTTTCTGTCTCTCTGTGTGTGTGTTTGTCTGTGTCCTCTTTCCATAACAGGACATAGAGACCATGAATTGGAGAATTCCCAACTGGACATTCTTAGTTCAATGACCCCAAGGGAAATGCTTTCATGTCTTTCCTTAAATTAGTAATCAAAGACACAAGGCTAATCATTGCTATGTTTAATCTATGCACATATGCAGAATCTATTTGTTGATGATACGTTTTTTGCATACTCAAAAAACAAAAAATACTTACAACAATGTGAAAGAAATAGCACTGTTATTTGAAAGATGTCAATGGGATCAGAACCCTGTGCTTTCAAAGACAGATCGTTAGCTCTGGGTTTGTGTTTCAGTGCTCTCACCTCCTTGCTTAGTTGAGAGGACCTTTAACCTGTGATTATCATTATAGCACAGTTTGAACCCTAGAACACACCAGAGAAATATGTTTCTCATAATAATCAAAAAATATTTTTTTTACCTAGGATGTCTAAAAAATTTCTGAAGTCTTTTTTTTTCCTGCAGAATATGATGGTATGCATTGGTGTACACAGAGAATTGTAGGGAAAATCAGGAGATCATCTATGAAAAATGGCTAAAGAGTGTAGTATATATGCTAGCCATATTTCCAGTTCTTATTTTTTTCAGGAAAATTTATACTGTTTTCAAAACCGGCTGCTCTAGTTTATGCTCCCAAAAGAAGTGTATAATAAAGTTCTTTTCCTCACATTCATGCCAACATTTGTCATTTACCTTGAGGATAGCCATTATGACTGGGGTGAGATAGAAATTTAGAGAATATTTAATCTGCATCTCTCTGATAGCTATGTATGCAGGACTTTGGTGAAATGATTTGGGAAATAACCAAGGTAACTGCAAAGCCTACCCAGTATACATGTGTGTATAAGCAGAACTGTTTCCTTGACTTTAAAGACCTCTAGGCAACTATATTGTAAACTCTAAAAGGAAGGGAAAAATACCTGATTCATACCATCCAAAAAGTCAAAAATTACACCAACATGAAATTAGTGAACAGATAATTACAACAATAACACTAAAGCAGTAATGAATGCACTACAATACACACACACACACAGACACACACACAAACACACACACACAGTCATGCCACTAGACTTCATGAAGCTAGTATTAACTGATTCCAAACCCAATACAATACAAATTAATATGGTGATTTTATTTTATTGTTATTTTCTTTTTGATAAGTCTTGATTTGTACACACTCTCATCCCCAACTCCCTACAATCCTGCACTATTCTTCCAATTCTCCAGTTCTATCTATGTATCTATCTATTTATATGTATGTGTCCTTTACCATCCCCCTTCTCTGTGACATGTTCATTTCCATTCATTTTGTTCTGTGATTTATCAGTGTTAATAAGGGTCATCTGTGGGGCTATGGTTGGAAGCTAGGTGTTGAAGCCTTGTGGACTCAGCAGAGTCGACATAATAAAGACGGCAATTCCTTTGCTCCTAAAAATCTATCGACAAATACAGTTGTGAAGTAAACGGTGGTGCCTCTGTCAGTCTGCCTCCCGTTTCCAGGCTAATTGCAGCTAGAACTTGTCTTCATTGAGGTCAGATCTTATAATTATTGTTCCTCTTGTTTACTGATTAAAATAGTTGTAAGGAATTTGGAGAATGGCACTAGATAGTTCTTCTCTTTCTTCCCTTCTTAATTTTTCCCATCTCGTCTTCCTCACTGTTCCAACTCCATAGATGTGATGGTGTAACTGATTTGTTTAAGGGTTAAAGAGCTGTGCCACATACATTGCTTATTTTCTGCATCTGAGACAAAAGTTAGTCTCTGCATGTACCATTGATTTTTTGCTTTGTTTCATAGCTTTGGCTGTCCTGAAATTGGCTCTGAAAATCAGGTTGGAATTGAACTCAGATATCTGTTTTCTTCTGTCTCCCAAGTGCTGGGATTGAACACATGCAGGAAAACCACCCAGGGAATACTGTATATCCAACCGTGAGATGTCACCAGTCATGCTGATTAATATAAAAAATTCAATGGACAGCATATGCTGGTGAGGATGAGGAGAAAGAAGAATGCTCCTCTGTTGCTTGTGACATTGCAAACTGGTATAAGCATTCTGAAAATAAATCCAGCAGTTCCTCAGAAGACTAGAAATAGTTTTCTTTCTTATTGGATATTTTCTTCACTTACATTTCAAACTGAAGATCACTATACCACTCTTGGATACATACCAAAAACAAGCTCCACCACACCACAAGAAGACATGCTCCACTATGCTCAAAGCAGCTTTATTCCTAGTTTCCAGTAAATGGAAACAATCCATATAACCTTTAACCAGAGAATGGATACTGAAAATAAGGTTTATTTACAAAATTGAACCCTATTCATCTATTATAAACAAGGACATCATGGATTTTACAGGCAATTGGATGGAACTAGAAAATATCCTGAGGGAATTAACCTAAACACAGAAGGATATGCATGGTATACTCACTCAGAGGTAGGTATTAGGCATAAGGCAAATGATAACCATGATACACCTCAGAGACCCAAAGTAATTAAATGAGAAAATAGGCCCAAGGAAGATACTTGAGTCTCAATTAGAAGGAGAAAAAAATTGTCATAGGAGGCTCAGAGAAGGAGAGAGTTAATTGGGAGATGTGGTGGAGGCAAATAAAGAGATAGGATCAGCTGTGGAGAAAAACATGAGAAAGGTCTAGCAGGAAGAAAATGAATTTAAATCTGCAGCTGACAGGGGTGGTGCAAGATTCATGATTGGAAATTCTGACTTCTACAATCCTTCTTCCCCATCGACTACAGAATTTTCAAACCTCCGTCTAATTGCTGTGAGTCTCTTTATCTGTTTCCATTAGTTGCTAGGTAAAGTCTCTCTGATGACAATTGGACAAGTAGAGTATCATTAGAAATCATTTGAAGGAATCAGAGAAAGAACTGGAAGAGCTTGAAGGGGCTCGAGACCCCAAAAGTACAACAATGCCAAGCAACCAGAGCTTCCAGGGACTAAGCCACTACCTAAAGACTATACATGGACTGACCCTGGACTCTGACCCCATAGGTAGCAATGAATATCCTAGTAAGAGCACCAGTGGAAGGGGAAGCCCTGGGTCCTGCTAAGACTGAACCCCCAGTGAACTAGTCTATGGGGGGAGGGCGGCAATGGGGGGAGGGTTGGGAGGGGAACACCCATAAGGAAGGGGAGGGGGGAGGGGGATGTTTGCCCGGAAACCGGGAAAGGGAATAACACTTGAAATGTATATAAGAAATACTCGAGAGAGCCCCTGGGCAGCACCCCACGAGCGAACCTGAGCCTCGGGACCACAGGTAAGACCAAATTTTCTGCTGCAAGAAAGCTGCCTGGTGAGCTTGGGACACACGGAAGCAGAATTTCTCTAGGACCCAGCACGTTCTGTGTTTACCGGAAGTCCCACACCCAAGGATCCAGGCCCGCAGCAGCTCTCTGCTCCCAGACCCGGTGAGAGAGAGACCCAACCGCCTGGTCAGGTGGGCACTCCTGAGGCTGCAGAGCGGAGGAGACCACCAACACTGCTCACCCCTGCCCACATCCCTGGCCCAAGAGGAAACTGTATAAGGCCTCTGGGCTCCCGTGGGGGAGGGCCCAGGAGCGGCAGGACACCTGCCTGAGACACCGCCGGAACCTGAAAGAAACAGACCAGATAAACAGTTCTCTGCACCCAAATCCCGTGGGAGGGAGAGCTAAACCTTCAGAGAGGCAGACAAGCCTGGGAAACCAGAAGAGACTGCTCCCTGCACACACATCTCGGACGCCAGAGGAAAAAGCCAAAGACCATCTGGAACCCTGGTGCACTGAAGCTCCCGGAAGGGGCGGCACAGGTCTTCCTGGTTGCTGCCGCTACAGAGAGCCCCTGGGCAGCACCCCACGAGCGAACTTGAGCCTCAGGACCACAGGTAAGACCAAATTTTCTGCTGCAAGAAAGCTGCCTGGTGAACTCAAGACACAGGCCCACAGGAACAGCTGAAGACCTGTAGAGAGGAAAAACTACACGCCCGAAAGCAGAACACTCTGTCCCCATAACTGACTGAAAGAGAGGAAAACAGGTTTACAGCACTCCTGACACACAGGCTTATAGGACAGTCTAGCCACTGTCAGAAATAGCAGAACAAAGTAACACTAGAGATAATCTGATGGCGAGAGGCAAGCGCAGGAACCCAAGCAACAGAAACCAAGACTACATGCCATCATCGGAGCCCAATTCTCCCACCAAAACAAACATGGAATATCCAAACACACCAGAAAAGCAAGATCTAGTTTCAAAATCATATTTGATCATGATGCTGGAGGACTTCAAGAAAGACATGAACACACTTAGGGAAGCACAGGAAAACATTAATAAACAAGTAGAAGCCTACAGAGAGGAATCGCAAAAATCCCTGAAAGAATTCCAGGAAAACAAATCAAACAGTTGAAGGAATTAAAAATGGAAATAGAAGCAATAAAGAAAGAACACATGGAAACAACCCTGGATATAGAAAACCAAAAGAAGAGACAAGGAGCTGTAGATACAAGCGTCACCAACAGAATACAAGAGATGGAAGAGAGAATCTCAGGAGCAGAAGATTCCATAGAAATATTGACTCAACTGTCAAAGATAATGTAAAGCGGAAAAAGCTACTGGTCCAAAACATACAGGAAATCCAGGACTCAATGAGAAGATCAAACCTAAGGATAATAGGTATAGAAGAGAGTGAAGACTCCCAGCTCAAAGGACCAGTAAATATCTTCAACAAAATCATAGAAGAAAACTTCCCTAACCTAAAAAAAAGAGATACCCATAGACATACAAGAAGCCTACAGAACTCCAAATAGATTGGACCAGAAAAGAAATACCTCCCGTCACATAATTGTCAAAACACCAAACGCACAAAATAAAGAAAGAATATTAAAAGCAGTAAGGGAAAAAGGTCAAGTAACATATAAAGGGAGACCTATCAGAATCACACCAGACCTCTCGCCAGAAACTATGAAGGCCAGAAGATCCTGGACTGATGTCATACAGACCCTAAGAGAACACAAATGCCAGCCCAGGTTACTGTATACAGCAAAACTCTCAATTAACATTGATGGAGAAACCAAGATATTCCATGACAAAACCAAATTTACACAATATCTTTCTACAAATCCAGCACTACAAAGGATAATAAATGGTAAAGCCCAACATAAGGAGGCAAGCTATACCCTAGAAGAAGCAAGAAACTAATCGTCTTGGCAACAAAACAAAGAGAATGAAAGCACACAAACATAACCTCACATCCAAATATGAATATAAAGGGAAACAATAATCACTATTCCTTAATATCTCTCAATATCAATGGCCTCAACTCCCCAATAAAAAGACATAGATTAACAAACTGGATACGCAACGAGGACCCTGCATTCTTCTGCCTACAGGAAACACACCTCAGAGACAAAGACAGACACTACCTCAGAGTGAAAGGCTGGAAAACAACTTTCCAAGCAAATTGTCAAAAGAAGCAAGCTGGAAGAGCCATTCTAATATCAAATAAAATCATTTCCAACTAAAAGTCATCAAAAAAGATAAGGAAGGACACTTCATATTCATCAAAGGAAAAATCCACCAAGATGAACTCTCAATCCTAAATATCTATGCCCCAAATACAAGGGCACCTACATACGTAAAAGAAACCTTACTAAAGCTCAAAACACACATTGCTACTCACACAATAATAGTGGGAGATTTCAACACCCCACTCTCATCAATGAACAGATCATGGAAACAGAAATTAAACAGTGATGTCGACAGACTAAGAGAAGTCATGAGCCAAATGGACTTAACGGATATTTATAGAACATTCTATCCTAAAGCAAAAGGATATACCTTCTTCTCAGCTCCTCATGGTACTTTCTCCATTATTGACCATATAATTGGTCAAAAAACGGGCCTCAACAGGTACAGAAAGATAGAAATAATCCCATGCGTGCTCTCGGACCACCACGGCCTAAAACTGGTCTTCAATAACAATAAGGGAAGAATGCCCACATATACGTGGAAATTGAACAATGCTCTACTCAATGATAACCTGGTCAAGGAAGAAATAAAGAAAGAAATTAAAAACATTTTAGAATTTAATGAAAATGAAGATACAACATACTCAAACTTATGGGACACAATGAAAGCTGTGCTAAGAGGAAAACTCATAGCGCTGAGTGCCTGCAGAAAGAAACAGGAAAGAGCATATGTCAGCAGCTTGACAGCACACCTAAAAGCTCTAGAACAAAAAGAAGCAAATACACCCAGGAGGAGTAGAAGGCAGGAAATAATCAAACTCAGAACTGAAATCAACCAAGTAGAAACAAAAAGGACCATAGAAAGAATCAACAGAACCAAAAGTTGGTTCTTTGAGAAAATTAACAAGATAGATAAACCCTTAGCCAGACTAACGAGAGAACACAGAGAGTGCGTCCAAATTAACAAAATCAGAAATGAAAAGGGAGACATAACTACAGATTCACAGGAAATTCAAAAAATCATCAGATCTTACTATAAAAACCTATATTCAACAAAATTTGAAAATCTTCAGGAAATGGATAATTTCCTAGACAGATACCAGGTATCGAAGTTAAATCAGGAACAGATAAACCAGTTAAACAACCCCATAACTACTAAGGAAATAGAAGCAGTCATTAAAGGTCTCCCAACCAAAAAGAGTCCAGGTCCAGACGGGTTTAGTGCAGAATTCTATCAAACCTTCATAGAAGACCTCATACCAATATTATCCAAACTATTCCACAAAATTGAAACAGATGGAGCCCTACCGAATTCCTTCTACGAAGCCACAATTACTCTTATACCTAAACCACACAAAGACACAACAAAGAAAGAGAACTTCAGACCAATTTCCCTTATGAATATCGACGCAAAAATACTCAATAAAATTCTGGCAAACCGAATTCAAGAGCACATCAAAACAATCATCCACCATGATCAAGTAGGCTTCATCCCAGGCATGCAGGGATGGTTTAATATACGGAAAACCATCAACGTGATCATTATATAAACAAACTGAAAGAACAGCACCACATGATCATTTCATTAGATGCTGAGAAAGCATTTGACAAAATTCAACACCCCTTCATGATAAAAGTCCTGGAAAGAATAAGAATTCAAGGCCCATACCTAAACATAGTAGAATCCATATACAGCAAACCAGTTGCTAACATTAAACTAAATGGAGAGAAACTTGAAGCAATCCCACTAAAATCAGGGACTAGACAAGGCTGCCCACTCTCTCCCTACTTATTCAATATAGTTCTTGAAGTTCTAGCCAGAGCAATCAGACAACAAAAGGAGATCAAAGGGATACAGATCGGAAAAGAAGAGGTCAAAATATCACTATTTGCAGATGACATGATAGTATATTTAAGTGATCCCAAAAGTTCCACCAGAGAACTACTAAAGCTGATAAACAACTTCAGCAAAGTGGCTGGGTATAAAATTAACTCAAATAAATCAGTTGCCTTCCTCTATACAAAAGAGAAACAAGCCGAGAAAGAAATTAGGGAAACGACACCCTTCATAATAGACCCAAATAATATAAAGTACCTCGGTGTGACTTTAACCAAGCAAGTAAAAGATCTGTACAATAAGAACTTCAAGACACTGAGGAAAGAAATTGAAGAAGACCTCAGAAGATGGAAAGATCTCCCATGCTCCTGGATTGGCAGGATTAATATAGTAAAAATGGCCATTTTACCAAAAGCAATCTACAGATTCAATGCAATCCCCATCAAAATACCAATCCAATTCTTCAAATAGTTAGACAGAACAGTTTGCAAATTCATCTGGAATAACAAAAAACCCAGGCTAGCTAAAGCTATCCTCAACAATAAAAGGACTTCAGGGGGAATCACTATCCCTGAACTCAAGCAGTATTACAGAGCAATAGTGATAAAAACTGCATGGTATTGGTACAGAGACAGACAGATAGACCAATGGAATAGAATTGAAGACCCAGAAATGAACCCACACACCTAAGGTCACTTGATTTTTGACAAAGGAGCCAAAACCATCCAATGGAAAAAAGATAGCATTTTCAGCAAATGGTGCTGGTTCAACTGAAGGGCAACATGTAGAAGAATGCAGATCGATCCATGCTTATCACCCTGTACAAAGCTTAAGTCCAAGTGGATCAAGGACCTCCACATCAAACCAGACACACTCAAACTAATAGAAGAAAAACTAGGGAAGCATCTGGAACACATGGGCACTGGAAACAATTTCCTGAACAAAACACCAATGGCTTATGCTCTAAGATCAAGAATCGACAAATGGGATCTCATAAAACTGCAAAGCTTCTGTAAGTCAAAGGACACTGTGGTTAGGACAAAACGGCAACCAACAGATTGGGAAAAGATCTTTACCAATCCTACAACAGATAGTGGCCTTATATCCAAAATATACAAAGAACTCAAGAAGTTAGACCGCAGGGAAACAAATAACCCTATTAAAAAATGGCGTTCAGAGCTAAACAAAGAATTCACAGCTGAGGAATGCCGAATGGCTGAGAAACACCTAAAGAAATGTTCAACATCTTTAGTCATAAGGGAAATGCAAATCAAAACAAACCTGAGTTTTCACCTCACACCAGTGCGATTGGCTAAGATCAAAAACTCAGGTGACAGCAGATGCTGGCGAGGATGTGGAGAAAGAGGAACACTCCTCCATTGTTGGTGGGATTGCAGACTGGTAAAACCATTCTGGAAATCAGTCTGGAGGTTCCTCAGAAAATTGGACATTGAACTGCCTGAGGATCCAGCTATACCTCTCTTGGGCATATACCCAAAAGATGCCTCAACTTATAAAAGAGACACGTGCTCCACTATGTTCATCGCAGCCTTATTTATAATAGCCAGAAAATGGAAAGAACCCAGATGCCCTTCAACAGAGGAATGGATACAGAAAATGTGGTACATCTACACAATGGAATATTACTCAGCTATCAAAAACAACGAGTTTATGAAATTTGTAGGCAAATGGTTGGAACTGGAAAATATCATCCTGAGTGAGCTAACCCAATCACAGAAAGACATACATGGTATGCACTCATTGATAAGTGGCTATTAGCCCAAATGCTTGAATTACCCTAGATCCCTAGAACAAACGAAACTCAAGACGGATGATCAAAATGTGAATGCTTCACTCCTTCTTTAAATGAGGAAAAAGAATACCCTTGGCAGGGAAGGGAGAGGCAAAGATTAAAACAGAGACTGAAGGAACACCCATTCAGAGCCTGCCCCACATGTGGCCCATACATATACAGCCACCCAATTAGACAAGATGGATGAAGCAAAGAAGTGCAGACCGACAGGAGCCGGATGTAGATCGCTCCTGAGAGACACAGCCAGAATACAGCAAATACAGAGGCGAATGCCAGCAGCAAACCACTGAACTGAGAATTGGTCGCCTATTGAAGGAATTAGAGAAAGAACTGGAAGAGCTTGAAGGGGCTCGAGACCCCAAAAGTACAACAATGCCAAGCAACCAGAGCTTCCAGGGACTAAGCCACTACCTAAAGACTATACATGGACTGACCCTGGACTCTGACCCCATAGGTAGCAATGAATATCCTAGTAAGAGCACCAGTGGATGGGGAAGCCCTGGGTCCTGCTAAGACTGAACCCCCAGTGAACTAGTCTATGGGGGGAGGGCGGCAATGGGGGGAGGGTTGGGAGGGGAACACCCATAAGGAAGGGGAGGGGGAGGGGGATGTTTGCCCAGAAACCGGGAAAGGGAATAACACTCGAAATGTATATAAGAAATACTCAAGTTAATAAAAAAAATGATAAACTAAAAAAAAAAGAAATACTCAAGTTAATAAAAAAAAAAAAAGAAATCATTTCATTGACTTTTGTTTCCTGTCTTCCCTCCTAGGACTCTGAGCTATCTAGTGATGCATGTAATTTTAAAAACACATGCGAACACATTTGCCCCAGAGCTGCTGAGTTCTCTCTGGCCCATTGCAGTTCCCTTTTCTTCTTCCTGGCTTAGCATTACCAAGCAGCCATCAATGACCAGGCTTCTCTAAACTACCTGCTTTTGCTCCTGAAGGGGTTGAGTTACCAGTACCACCTGAGACCTTTCAGGCCTCGGATGAAAAGCACAGTTTTATTACTTTGAAACTTGCAGGCTAGCACAATTGCTGAGCACAGAATCTCCAGTGCTAAACTTATCAGCTAGGTTGGATCAGCTAGCCTCCAAAGACACCTTTGGCTGTCCTCACTTGGCTGCGGCAGCTGGTTCTAGCTTCCCTGCGGTTTTTTGTGACTGTTTCTTGCTCCCCAACACACACAGTCTGGTCAAAATGTCTCTTTTCTTTCTCTTCGTCTCTTTCTCTTCTCTGTTCCTGGGAACCAGAAGTCACATCTGTCCCTTCTGCCCAGGAATTGACACCCAGCCTCCTTTATTGATCAAATCAAGAACCAATTAGAGAAACACACCTTAATATCAGCACATACTCCTATAATCTAGTCTCTGTTTGCCTGAATTCCTGGCATTGTCAGTGATGAGAACCTTCTCATGGCATAGGTCGATGCTGGACCAGTCATTGGTTGTCCATTCTCTCAACTTCTGGACTACATTTACCCCCAGCACATCTTGTAGGCAGGATAAATTGTAGGCCTTTAATTTTGTGCCTGGGTCGACATCCCTATCCCTCTACTGGAAATCTTGTCTAATTATAGAAGAGGGCATTTTCAGGCTCTGTATCCCCTATTGTTAAGAGTCTTAAGTAGGGGCACCCTTTAGATTCCTGGGAGTTTCCAGGTTCTTGCTCATGCATGTCGTATCACCTTCCCAATTCCAAGATTCCAGGATTCTTAGTAATCTCTCTGCCCCAACCTGATTCCTAATGTGTCCATCCCTACCTACCTTACGGGTGGTGATGCCTATTTTCACAGTGAGATTCATTTTTCTACCTTGATCCTTCCTTGGTACGTCCTTTCTCTGGCTCTGTGGATCATGGCTATCCTGTACTTCACAGCTCTGTCTACTTATAAGAGCACATAGCATGCATGTCTGGGTTACCTCACACAGGATGATCTTTTATCATTTCAGCCATGAGACCTCTATTTTCATTCTTCATTTTCTTCAACTGACCATTCAACTCCTTTACCCTGTCTTCAAGCCCTACCTTCAGTCTCCTACCCAGTCTGTTTGAGTTACTGCATTTTTCACATCTTGTCTCATTTCACTTTGGGTTGTTTCCTTCTTTGTATTTATTGCATTCAGTTTCCTTTTTTTCTTTCCTTTCTTTCTATTTTTTTTTTTTTTGCTAAAGACTGCTTCCATCCTTGCAATGTGGCCATCATTAGGGCAAATCTCAAGAAGTTCAGAAGATACAGATCCAGTGGCTATGGAGATGGCTCATCAGTGAAGACCACATGCTCTTGCAGAATACCTGTATTCAATTCCCATCAACCAGAGAGCAGTTTACAACCATCAGTAGTTCTAGCGTCAGGTCATCTGACACCCTTTTCTGACCTTTGTAGGCATCAATCATGCAGTTTCCACATATATGCCAACTGGCAAAATATTGATGCACTTAAAATAAAACAACTACATGCATTAATAAAAGAAAGAAAATACAGAATGAGCATCAATTCTCATCTGTTGCAACCCAAGTAATCATGTGCATTTGATAATGCAAATTCTATTTTTTTTTAATTCAAAGGAGAGACTGGCCCTATTCTATGCTTACTAAACTTGCAAAAAGACATGGGGAGTTTGAAAGTTCTAGACAATATCACAGGTTGAAACTGTGATACTTTATTGAAAAGCAAATTAAGATTTTTTTTGTTGTTTTCCCGGTTTCCCATCCATAAACTATCTATCAATCTCCTTCTCCTTCGCCTTCTTCTATGAGGATGTTCTCCCTCCCTGACCACCCAGCCCTTTGGGCCTCCCTGCCCTGACATTCTCCTCCACTGGGAGCTCCATCCTAAAAACTTCTTCTCTCATTGGTGCCCAACAAGGCCGCCCTTTGCTACATATGCAGCTGAAGCCATGGGTCTTTCCATGTGTACTCTTTGGATGGTGGTTTAATCTCTGGGAGATCTAGTTGGTTGTTACTGTTTTTATGGGGTTGCAAGCCCTTTCAGCTCCTTCAATTCTTTCTCTAAGTACTCCAATTGAGACACCATTGTCATTTCAGTGTTTGGCTGCTAGCATTCACCTCTATATTTGTCAGGCTCTGGCAGAGCCTCTGCACTTCTTCACATCAGTAATATTGTCTGGGTATGGTTGCTCTTTGTGTATGGGCTGGATCCCCAGGTGGGGGAGGCTCTGAATGGCCATTCTTTCAGTCTCTCCTCCAAACTTTGTCTCTATATCTTCTTCTATGAATATTTTCCCCCTTTTAAGAAGGACTGAAACATCCGCACATGGGTCATCCTTCTTATTGAACTTCATTTAGTCTATGGATTGTATCATGTATAATTTGGGCTTTTGGACTAATATACACTTATCAGTGAGTGCATTTAGTTTTCATATTCTGCATTGTCCTCACTTCTTTCAGGCATTGCTAGTGTTCTCATGTCCCTTGTGTATTTTCCTCCTATGTGCTTTGAGTTCATTCACATGCCTTATGTGCTTTGACCTCCATGAACACAATTCTGGTTCTCGAGCTCTTTATCATGGACAGCATTTCAGCAACTAATCTTAAGGAAACAGTTACGGGTTTGGATTTGAGTAAACAGAATTTTGTATTAGTTTTTTAAGAGGCTCTACCAGTCCCCAGAATGACAAAGATGACTCTAAAGTCTGTGCTCTTCCCCATTTCCCCTGTCTGGCCAGAAAAAAAAAAAATCAAACTGCATTCTTAAAGTTAGCCGTTGAGGCCCATTCCCTTATTGGCTTACTTCCTCCCCCTGAAGATGACAAAAATGTCTAGCTATCAAAATATAAAAGTCCAGCACCTAATTGACATGCCAATCAAAACAACCAGAATATCCTAGCCCATTCTAACAAAGAATCCCCATTTTTACCTTTTGAAAAATAAATATATAAGGTCTTATGCCGCTGTTTTTCAGCCTGATTCAGAAATCAATCACTTTAATTTTCTGTCCTGATTAATAAAGAATCTCTCTGTGAAAATTGATGTTTTTGTGGTTTGTGGCTAATCCAGGATGTGGGAAGGAGCACCTACTGTATGCAGGTCTCTTCAATTTTCAATGCTATATTCGGGAATAGGACAAAAACAACTCTGAATTTACAGAATTTCTTCTCTTTCCATGTATGTTTTTGCTCAGTAGGTTGGTATTCCAAGATCCAAAGTTAGGTAAGGTAACATTTATCTGAAAAAGTCAGTACCCTGTGTAGTGCATAGAAACCAGTGTGCAGCATATGACAAAACCCAGTTTTGGCTCATGCTGGGACAAAGCACATGGGAATACTGTGCACAGCAGGTCCAAGGAAGACTAAAGGGTGAAACAGTTTGGAAGGCAGAATGAGATAGAGAGCAGGCGGCTGGTCTCCAGGATGCATGGTATTTGCCATATAAGAAGAGTAAATCAGAATAAAGATTGACTTGGACAACTAATCAAGAAAAGGAAAGCACCAAGCATGGACGGGTTTACAGGAGCCAAATGAATAGAACATAGTGGTAGTATACAGCACCAGAAATGTGCTCTAAGGAAACAGGTCAAAGTAATAGGAAAATCTGCTATTCACTGTGGAACCAGGGGAAGGAAGGCACATGGTTCAGAATCCAGGTAGGACAAAGAGGCAATTTTTAGGACTTTAAAATTCGCAGTTGCCATATCTGCCATGGCATGTGTCCTGGCATGGTCACTAATCAGGAGCTGCAATTAGGAACTACAAACTCAGGTACCCTCAACTCAATGTCTGTGGAATCTCCCATGTCAGAAGAGCTGCAGGCCTGTGAAACATGCAGAAAAGGAGAAGTGGTGTGCTATACAGCTGCTCATAAGAATGTCAGTCCAATAATTCACTTATGGATATCTTACCATTGTCAGCAAGTTTGAAGCCATATTAATTTAGGATTAGTGTGATTACTAATTTCTTGTTTCCAGAATGCTTTCATATAATAATCTGATACAGAATTTGCAGTAGCTGCTGTCTGCAAACATTTCTCTTTGCTATTATAGCCAGACCAAAGTTCCTGGAAAATAAATTCATCCATATTCTCTTAACTATCCTGTTCTAGCACAGATCTATTCAAGAGGGGGTCCTTTACCTCTGATACTATATTGTACTAGCAGACTGGAGTCTAGCATAGCTGTCGTCTGAGAAGCTGTACCAGCAGCCTTGATACTCAGCAGATGCAGATACTCACAGCCAACCTTTGTACTGAGGTCAGGGACCCCTATGGAAGAGTTAGAGGGAGGATTAAAGGAACTGAAGGGGATGACAATCCCATAGAAAAAGCAACAGTGTCATTTAACCTGGACCTCTGTGAGCTCCCAGACACTAAGTCACCAATCAAGGAGCATACATAGGCTGATGTCCGTACCCTAGACATATATGTAACAGAAGGTCACCTTGCTAGTACCCAATGGGAAAGGATGTGTCTAATGTTGTAAAGATTTGATGTGCCAAGGAAGGAAGATGGGGAATGTGACCTCTCAGATGTGAAGAGGAAGGGGAATAGAGGGAAGAAATCTGGGAGGTGGACTTGGAGAGGAGCAACATTCCAGAACTCAATAAATATAATCATTGATTAATTTCAAAAAGAAAAGAAAAAAGAAAACTCACTACAAAAAATTATTTCAAGAACTACAGTAAATAGGTATATATAGAATGGAATCCTTGCTTTAATACCGACTTTAGTGGAAACAATTTCAGTTTCAATCTTAATGGGTTGTTTATTGTGGGAATGATGTAAATGTTATTATTATATTAAGATATGTTCCTTGGATACCAAGACTATCTTATACTTTTGCCATAAAGTGGTGTTTGATTTTATGACAAGATTTTTCAGCATCTAATGAGAACATCATGTAGTTTGTGCCTTTCAGCATGTTTATATGTTCAAATATAATTATTGATGTATTATGTGTTAAACATCACTGCTACAATGAGAAAAATATTATTTTATCATTTTGGACAATACATTACACATGTTCTTGGATAAAGCATGAAAAATTTTACTTAGTATTTTCATCTCAATCATAATAAATATTGGTCTATAATTTTCCTTTGATGGATGTGGGTCTTTTTGCAGTCTATAGTGTAAGTGTGGCTTTCTGAAAAGCATTAGTCAGTGTTCTTTTGTTTCTATTTCCTGAAATTATTTCAGGAAATTTTTATTCAGTAGTTATTGTTAAGTTTGCATGAGGTTGTTTTCTTCTTTTGTTATTATCGAGCTTTAATCTGTGTTAGTAAAATAAGAATAAGTGTGCTATTTCAGTTTTCTTGTATCAGTTGAGTCTTGCTTTTTGTTCAACTATGTGGTCATTTTTGGAGAAAGTTCCATGAGCTACTGAGAAAAGGCATATACATTTTTGTTTGGGTAACATCTTCTGAAAGTACATAATAGATTCATTTAATTTCTCACTTTATTTAATGTCAACATTCCATATTGAGGTTTTGTTGGAAGACCTGTCTATTAGTGATAATAGATTATTAAAGTCACCCATTATCATTACATGTCAATTTGTGTTTTTTATCTGTTGGGTATGTATCTTTTACGAACTTGGCTCCTCCTGTGTTTGTTGCATAAATATTGTCCCAGAAACAGGGAAGGGGAATAACAATCGAAATGTAAAAAAGAAGTACTCAAGTTAATAAAGATAAAAAATTTTAAAAAAATAAATTAAAAACTACAATTTCCTCTTGGAGAATTTTTTCCATGATGAGAATGTAGTGTCCTTCCTTATT
This sequence comes from Rattus norvegicus, assembly GCF_021556685.1. Taxonomy (NCBI): domain Eukaryota; kingdom Metazoa; phylum Chordata; class Mammalia; order Rodentia; family Muridae; genus Rattus; species Rattus norvegicus. The sequence goes on from NC_141534.1 coordinate 75,162,232, forward strand.
TCGTTTAATAACTTTGGTTTCAATATCTGTTTTGACATAAACCATTATTTCTACACCTGCTTGCATCATTGTTCCATTTGCTTTGAATATCTTCTGTTATCATTTACCCTGAAATAATGTCTATCTTTGTTAATGTATGTTATGTAGACATACCATGAAAAATTTATTCTACTTCTACTCCATTCTGTTAGTCTTTTTACTAACATATTGAGGCAAATACTATCAGCATGAATCAATGGACAGTGTTTGTTAATTCTAGGTATTTTGTTATTATATTATAGGTTCCTATTCTCACATATATGATATGCTGGCATGGGATTATTTATATCTTTTGGAATATTTTTCCTTGGTTTCATTTATATTTTAATTTCTTTTGGATGTTTGGTTGGTTGTTTGGTTGTTTTGGTTTTGTTATGTTTTATTTTTAAGTGTTGAATTGTTTGCTTAGTTGATTGTTTTGATTGATTTTTTTTTCATATTCAGGGTTTCTGTATGTAGATCTGACTACCCTTGAACTCACTCTATAGACCAAACTGGCATCACACTCTCAGAGGTTTTCCTGGCTTCATATCTCAATGGCTAGAATTAAGGGCGTGTCCCATCCACTTACATACTTTTGTGTTTTCTTAGGTGTGTTAAGCTCTTCAGACTAAAGTTTTACTCCTTCCAGCTTCTGGAGACATGGAAACAAACACTGCATAAATTTGTTTTCATCATGAAAAGTTTATATTTCTTCATCAATGGTGATTGAAAGTTCTCCTGGATATAGTAATTTGAATGGCATCTATGATTTCTTTAAAAATGTAGAACATCCATCCAGGTCCATCTACTTTTCACTCTCCACTGAGTAGTCAGATGTACTTTTATTGGTTTTCCCATGATAGGTTTCAAAATATTTTTCCCTAGCAACTTTTACTATTCCATATTTGTTGCTTTCTTTATTATGTGTCACAGGAGATTCTCTCCTGAGGCCGTATATTTAGTGTTCTTTATGTTTCTTGTAACTTCATAGTCACCTCTTTTCATGCTTTTTAAAAAATGTTTTTAAATGTATTTTTGAACCTATTTTTTAAAAATAAAATAGAGTAAAACAAAAACTGTCTCATTGGAGGTAGACAAGGAAATTCAACAGAAGTTGAAAAGAGCCCCAGAAGAAGGCAAAGTAGTCAGGGACTCAGCCAAGCAGTGTCAGATATGAGTTTCATCTTGTTGAGACAGATTTTAAGTCAATTCAGTCACTATTTGTTTATTCCTGAGAGGTTTGTTCTACCACTGCTCCAGCATATTTTATAGGCAGGATATATTGTAAGTCAAAAGTTTAGAGGCTGGTTTGATGTCTTAGTTTCTGCTTTACTGCTGTGAACAGACACCATGACCAAGGTAACTCTTATTAAAAGAAAATACATTTAATTGGGGCTGCCTTACATATTCAAAGCTTCAGTACATTATTGTCAAGTCAGGAGCATCACAGCTTCTAAGCAGCCATGTTCCTGTAGGAGCAGAAAGTTCTACATTTTCATCCAAAGGCAAAAATGGAAAGACTAGCTTCCAGGAAGCTAGAAAGAGGGTCTTAAAGCCCACACCCACAGTAACACATCTACTCCAAGACTACACCTCCAAATGGTATCAGTAATAGGGCCAAACATATTCAAACCACTCTAGTTGGTATTTACATTTTCCTCTTGGTAGCCTTCAGAGTGCCTTCCTATACCAAATTCACTAGAATAAGGGGGAATGAAGGTTTTATGCTAACATCAGCTCAGTTTTTCCATGTCCAATGAATTAATGTGGATGTTGTCATCAATAATGGGGCCTTGCTATCAGTTTATGGACAATAGCTTTATTGTCTTGCCAACAACCTGAGTTGTTTGGGGATTTCTAGAGGACACTTTTGTCAAGAAATAAATTAAATGTAAGATATTCTTGACACTGGATGTTTCATTTGGTGATTTGAGATGGTCACTTGTGCCACTATCTCACTCATTAATTGAAGCATTAATTAGGATTGCCTTCATATGTTTAAAGAAGTTTCCACTGCAGTAGAGTTTTTATTGTCCCTAAAATATCCCCTAATTTTATGTGTCTTTTCCCACAGTTACTCTCTCAACCTCATTCCCCCTCCCCATCCTATGTGATCCTCCCATTCTGTTCCTTCCACATCCACTGACTCATGGCCACCCATAAAATCTATTTAATTTTCCCTTCTCTCTCCCCAGTCTCATGATCTAAGCTTAACCTCAACAGAATGTAAATTATATAGAGTCTACAGACTGTAGATAATTATCAACTCTTTAACATATAAGTGAATCTGTACCATACTTTTCTTTATGGGCACCCCCTTCCTTAGATCTGGGAAATTTTATCTTATACAGTTTGAAAATGTTCTGTATCCCTTGGATTTGGGTTGATTCCATATTCTTTATTTCCACTATTTTCAGATTTAGTCCATTTATGTGATCCTAGATTTTCTCAACATTTTTTGTCTAGATATTTCAGATTGATAATCCAACAGATATCTGAAAGGAAATGCCAGAAAGAATTTACCCAATAAAATAAATTAACTTGTAGGGACTGAAGAAAGGAATTCTGGAAGCAGAGAACCAGGAGTATACGTTAGAGAGAACACAGGTCATGTTAGCTCCCTACTTCATGGTACCCAGAGGTCTACCTGGCACTAAGCTTCTTATTGTTTCTGGTATAGGCCTCAGGATATCCTGTTTCTTCAACAGGAAATTCACTCTTCATTTGATACTTCTTGACTTCCTTCTGTCACTACAAGGCCCAGGGCTTTACTCTCATCTCTCTTTAGGGTCATGTTCTACAGGCTGTGGTAGAAATAAACTCACTATGTGGCTGAAGTTAACTTTGTACTGATGATCCTATTTTTGACCTGCCCAGCTCAGTTACTAAAGTTATGCACTGCCTTATTTGAATTAATTTATTTTTTTGGGGCGGTTGGGTTTTTTTTAGAAGGTGTGTAGCCATATTTCTCAGACTTTCATTTATCTGGTATCAATTTAGCCCCTGAATCAGCCTCATAAGCACCTGGATTACAAGTGCTCACAATAGCATCAGCTTTTGGTTTCTGAGTGGAACTTTTTCTTTGTTTTCTTTTCTAAAGAATGA